>NW_028141945.1:600000-1127412 GCF_025532165.1 Camponotus vicinus | reverse complement strand
TGACTCCTTGGCGGTACGAGCCACGCAACTTTCATTAAAGTTTATTTAACGGAAGGAACAATGGTAACTCTTTTATTAAAACGACAATCTCGTCTAAGAACGCGAAAAAGAATGCGAAAAAGGACGCGAAAAGAACACGGTGTTTTCGCAACGGTAATTTATTAATTTATTTATGAATATTTTCCGATATGAAAAAAAAAATTCGTAAATACAAATATAACCAAAAAAAATAAATTATTAAATTCATAATAATTAACTCGCGATTCTATAATATCGAAGGTGATCGTTAAATTTTGTGAAGTTAATATTTAATCGTTGACTTATCACAAATCTTATCGAATCTTCACTCTCTTATTCGACATTTCTTTATATTTAATTAGCAATATTTAGGAATATTATCTGACGAGAGGGACAGCGATAAAATTCTTCTGTTAAAATGATAATCTTGTATAAGAACGCGAAGAGAACGCGGAAAGAACACGGTATTTTCGCAATCATAATTTAATAATTTATTTTAAGAATATTCAGTTCCTCTTTGACATGAAAATACAAACAGTTACTCTTTTATGAATATTCCAAAAATATATACTACAGAAACAAATACTTTAATTTAATGAATTACTATTATGTTAATTACTATTATGTAATCATTATACGTATACTTTCGATAATTTTTCGTGTAATTTACATAAGAATTTACAATCATAAATACAATTTCATATAATATAATTATAGTCATAATTGTATTGTATTTTACAATTAAAATATCAATGTTAGATATTATAATTAAAATACAATTATAACTATTTATAATTTACAATTTACAATTTACAAATTTATGATGCTATCAATATCAAATAATAATTCCATTTATTCAAATATTTAATAACATTGATATAATAATTTGATATTGATAGCATTAACATTTGGATTTAATATTATATTCGATTTAATACACATACATTTTTAAGTTTTAAAATAAAATATAACATGTTAAGATTTCTTAAACGTTAATAATTATGCAATTTCTTTAATATTTCTGAAGATAATTTTGATAATTTAAATTTCCCTTTTAAAACATTTTTATTTTTAAAACATGTTATATTCATTTTTACGTTTTTAAAAATAAATTCAACTTAATTAAAATAATTTTAATTTACCCCTAGGATTATTGGAATATTAAAAGAAAGAATGAATCTTACTTAATAGCCCTAACAACCCTACTATTAAAGGATTCTAATAATTTTAATAGCTCCAACAATCCTACTATAACAGAATTCTAATGATCTTAAGAGCCCTAACAACCCTAATATTAATAGAAGAATTCTAATGATTTTACTTAATAGCCTTAACAACCCTACTTCCTGATTAACTAAAATTATTCGAGATTTGAGGAACCTATCTCTAATCATCACCTCACCTAATCATGTATATATTTTAGTCACGTGCCCTAACCGCGTACCCTAACCGTACTCTTCAGGCCAGTTGAACCTACCTTTCGTTGATCCTGGCCACTTTCTTTCTCGATCTCTAATCAGAGATCGAAGAAGGAGATAATTACTCCTTCTTTTGCCGGATAATTATCGGCAAAAGAGCGTGAAATATTTACGCTCATTTAGTAACGATCGTTCGATTTCACGATCGTTCGTTAAATATTGAATATAACTTTATTTTAACTGAAATAAAGCCAAATTACTACAAATTTCTATAAATTATATTTTATAGTAAAATATAAAATTAATATGTGTATTTATCATATTACAAATTATTTAATTAATTAATCATTTGGCTTTATATTAAGTTAAAGTAAAGTTTAAAAACAATATCTACAAACAAATTCTACGATGGATGAGCTATGAGCAATTAGAAGATAAGTGCGTATTATAAGAATAAATTAGCATCAAAAATTGATAAAATTGGTAATTGTTAATGCGTGTCCTTTATTTAATAAATTAGACAAAATCTTTACAAAAAAATCTTTTCTTAATCTCTTCTTTTTTTAATTAATATTTCAATATATTTTCGCAATAGATGCAAAGCATAAGTTCGAAAGAACTTATTAAAATTATTTAATTTAATTGAATTAATTTAATTTAATTATTTAATTTAATTTATTTAATTTAATCCATCCTAGCTCATCCATTTTAAGGCAACGGATTTATCTACAATCTACAATCTACATCTACATCTACATCTACATCTACATCTGCAATCTCTACGAATCTGTTACCTTAAAGTTAAATAAAAGTTTTTTTCACTCACCGGCACTGATGCGCAACAGCGGAGTTGTTGTTATCGAAGCTAGTTGTCTGTAACATACAAATATAAAATTCATTTATAATAATGCTCACAAAATGCAATTAATATTTAAAAAAATTTTTATCGCGCGGAATTTTATATCCCATGTGTAAAATAATAAGCAAATAAACACGTATGGAAAAATTTTATAAATTTTTGAAACCGTTTTTTAAATAGAAAATTTTATATGACTTTTATAAAAATCTTTCTCTTTAATTCATTTAAATAATAAGATCGAATTATTGTTCGTTTATAACAAGTTAACGATTTATAACAATTAACATATAAATAATAGATATTCACCATCAGGTTGCTCCGCCGATGTAAGATGCCTCTCCCAGGCCTCCTCCTCCTCTCATGTTGTTGGCGCGCGATAACGACACTCCCGCACTCGCGAGCGATATTTTTATATCGCTATTTCCGCTATTTTACGCGCGATACTTAACGGTGTCCGCACTATTTCGGTACAATAAAAAATTTTCTATTTGATCGCGCGATGTATATACTTAATATGTATATACTTTGAACGGCACTCCCGGTTTCGGTACGAGCGAAAATCCCATTTCACTTACGAGAATCAGCTTCGAGTCAACAGGTCGGGAATGCAACGATACAACGAGCAAGGACTAAGCCCAAACCGGAAAAAAGACGAAGCGATTAACGGAAATAGAGGAAAATGAAGTTCACCAACTCTTTTTCGCGCATAATTATCCTATCTCGTATCGAACCTGGACCCGCTAAGCACGATTTCAGGTGCTCCGCCCGGACATATTATGCCTCCCGCGGTTGCTATATGCTACACCAGGCTAGTAGACGGCAAAAGAAGAGGATACCCACATTTTTTAAATGCTAACATTCAGCAATTTAGAAAATGGGGAGGCAACCCCTTTTACCGAGCGAAAATCGTGCCTAGGGGAATCCACTCGACTCCTCGACAGGGTTAACACACGCAGTGCGTATGGCTGTAGACGAGCAAAGAGAAGGGACCCATTGACGACCATTCCGAGCAATCGATCAAGTTCTAACTAATTCGGGCCGAATCACTTGACGAAGCACGAAGCACGAAGCGCGAGTGTACGTTGTATAGTAACGTGTGCAAACTCGAAACATCCCAGTTAGTTGGCATCGGAAGTAGAGACTCGTGACAATAAATGAAATTGGGATTTTATATGAAAAAGTCCAAAAGTTCCGCGAAAACGCGACAACGCGAGAATACTGCAACGCGAAAACGCGGTAACGAAGCGCTTGCCGTCCGCGGCACGTTGACGGCACCGACGACGCGAAAGGGTACTTAGCTTCCCATTCAGGCACCTTAAAATTTATCATAAATAGAAAAATTTAAGATAAACCTCAAGGCACCATCCAAGTACTAAGCCCTCCCACCGCGACAAGGTGTACCCCATGGGAGGGTTATATTATATATAATTTTATATATAATATAATACATAATTTGAAATTTATTTTGTAATATAGTACATAAATTTAAATTCGCAAATATAAATAATAAATAAAAATATAAAAGATAAAAGAAAATCTATTATATAAAGCAATGTTCAAAATAATTGATTTTAAAACTAATTATTTTTAAAACTAATTATTATATTTTAATATTATAAATTTCATAATTACAAAATAATTTATATTTCTTAGATATAAACTTTTAGAAATATGATAAATAAAAAAATTTCTATTTTTTTTATACATGAAATATTTAAATAAATATATTAATATGAAATGTTTTATAAAATATAAGAAGTAACTGAAAATATTAATTAATAAAAAATTTTATAAATGTTTTATAAATATTTTAAAATAAAATGGAATATTTTTTTCGGCATACGCTGACGTTCGTGCACTCGTAAATAATAACGCGATTTAAGGTGCACAAGAATTTTAATAAACCGCGAGTAACATACAAGAATTCAGAATAATCGTAAAATGGATCACAAATAGACGCGCGTCCGCACAGCTTGACAGCTGGGCTCAGATTCTTTGACAGTCGTTGTTTATAACAATATCTTGACATCGCGCGCGGAAACGACCTTCTTCGAAAGAATTCAACGGGTGACGAATACAGCAGGACGGGACGCGGGGACGCAACAATATAACAAATAATGAATGTGATAAATAATTTATATTAATGACTTACATCATATTTCATTGGTCCATCCATTTCCAAAATCTCCTTTTTTTTTTTGCTTTCTTCGCTTTTTCCTCGTGGCACTTCAATCCTCGTTGCACTCATTTGAATTCCTCGTTGCACTTACATTCATTCACGAAAAGTTCCTCGTTGCACTTGCAATTGTGTTCAGAGAAAGAATTTGATAATATATGATACGTCTCACATCACTACTCAAGATATTCACTGCTCAAGAGCCACTGAGCGAATGATCGTAAGTCAGAAACATTACCGCGGTACTGTTTATATCGCCAAGGTTGACTATGTAAAGAAAGAATTTGATAATATGTGAAACGTCTCTCACGTCACTACTCAAGATCACTGTGCGAATGATAATAAAGCCGTGTAACATATTAACAATAGCGCGATACTGTTTATCAAGGTCGAACACGGTGTTATTGATAATTCTCTCGTTGCCGAAATATTTTCTGTAATATAAAATATTCGTGCGCGGAATATTAAATTATAGAAGCATTTTAATTTATTGATTAAGATTAATTGATTATTTATTAAACTATTCATCATGAAGTCTTTCGTTATACTAATTATTTGCATCTATAATTCGATTGTTTTACTTCGTGTTCTTTCACAATCCCCCCCCAAATTATATTTAGATTGTCAAGTAAAATGATAAAGTAACACGGATGGAATATATTTGTGACTCTAAGTATTAAAATAATAATTATTGTCCGTAAAGATTGCAAACATCGATGTGATTATTTAATATGTTGGATTCCTATCACATTAAATCGATTCTCGATTAAATTGTATATTAATATACAATTTAATCGAGAATCGATAAAATGATAGGAATACAAAATATTAAATAATCACTTCGATCATTGTGATCTTTACGGACAATAATTATTATTTTAATACTTAGAGTCACAAATATATTCCATCCGTGTTACTTTATCACTCTACTTGACAATCTAAATATAATTTGGGGGGGGGAGGGATTCTGAGAAAACACGAAGTAAAACAATCGAATTACAGATGCAAATAATTAACGTAACGAAATGCTCCGTGATAAATTGTTTAATTAATAATCAATAAATTAAAGTATTTCTGTTATTTAATATATTTCGCGTTAGTGTATATTTTATAATATATAAAATATTTCAACGAATTGTCGATAACACGGTGTTCGACTTTGGCAATATAAAATATAAACAGTAGCACACTATACGTTACGGCTTTGTCATCATTCGCGCGGTGACTCTCGAGTAGTAAGGTAGTGGTGAGAAACGCTTCGTATATTGTAATTTTTCTACTAAATACGATTACGATTAGTATCGAAACATAATTTGCTATAAATATTAATAATTAAAAATTAATTAACTTTTGATAAACGACATGAAACTGTATCGCAACGATAAATATTTATCGAATCGTAATCAATCATTACTGCGAATAAAAATTGAAATAGGGGATACATGAAAGATGACAAGAGAATTAAATATATTATGATCTTTTGATCATCGATGCTTATTATAATATTTCTTTAACAATATTAGAATTAAATATATTTCTTGTTTAATTAACCAGGATTGAGAAAATTTAAAGCATTGGTCGAAATATATTTAATTCTAATATTGTTAAAGAAATATTATAATAAGCATTGATGATCAAAAGATCATAATATATTTAATTCTCTTGTCCCCTTTCATGTATTCCCTGTTTCAATTTTTATTCGCAGTAATGAATGATTACGATTCGATAAATATTTATCGTTGCGATACAGTTTCATGTTTATCAAAAGTTAATTAATTTTTAATTATTAATATTTATAGCAAATTATGTTTCGATACTAATCATAATCGTGTTTAGTACAAAAATTACAATATACGAAGCGTTTCTCATCACTACTTTATTACTCGAGAGTCACCGCGCGAATGATGACAAAGCCGTAACGTATAGTGTGCTACTGTTTATATTTTATATTGCCAAAGTCGAACACCGTGTTATCGACAATTCGTTGAAATATTTTATATATTATAAAATATACACTAACGCGAAATATATTAAATAACAGAAATACTTTAATTTATTGATTATTAATTAAACAATTTATCACGGAGCATTTCGTTACGTTAATTATTTGCATCTGTAATTCGATTGTTTTACTTCGTGTTTTCTCAGAATCCCTCCCCCCCCCAAATTATATTTAGATTGTCAAGTAGAGTGATAAAGTAACACGGATGGAATATATTTGTGACTCTAAGTATTAAAATAATAATTATTGTCCGTAAAGATCACAATGATCGAAGTGATTATTTAATATTTTGTATTCCTATCATTTTATCGATTCTCGATTAAATTGTATATTAATATACAATTTAATCGAGAATCGATTTAATGTGATAGGAATCCAACATATTAAATAATCACATCGATGTTTGCAATCTTTACGGACAATAATTATTATTTTAATACTTAGAGTCACAAATATATTCCATCCGTGTTACTTTATCATTTTACTTGACAATCTAAATATAATTTGGGGGGGGATTGTGAAAGAACACGAAGTAAAACAATCGAATTATAGATGCAAATAATTAGTATAACGAAAGACTTCATGATGAATAGTTTAATAAATAATCAATTAATCTTAATCAATAAATTAAAATGCTTCTATAATTTAATATTCCGCGCACGAATATTTTATATTACAGAAAATATTTCGGCAACGAGAGAATTATCAATAACACCGTGTTCGACCTTGATAAACAGTATCGCGCTATTGTTAATATGTTACACGGCTTTATTATCATTCGCACAGTGATCTTGAGTAGTGACGTGAGAGACGTTTCACATATTATCAAATTCTTTCTTTACATAGTCAACCTTGGCGATATAAACAGTACCGCGGTAATGTTTCTGACTTACGATCATTCGCTCAGTGGCTCTTGAGCAGTGAATATCTTGAGTAGTGATGTGAGACGTATCATATATTATCAAATTCTTTCTCTGAACACAATTGCAAGTGCAACGAGGAACTTTTCGTGAATGAATGTAAGTGCAACGAGGAATTCAAATGAGTGCAACGAGGATTGAAGTGCCACGAGGAAAAAGCGAAGAAAGCAAAAAAAAAAAGGAGATTTTGGAAATGGATGGACCAATGAAATATGATGTAAGTCATTAATATAAATTATTTATCACATTCATTATTTGTTATATTGTTGCGTCCCCGCGTCCCGTCCTGCTGTATTCGTCACCCGTTGAATTCTTTCGAAGAAGGTCGTTTCCGCGCGCGATGTCAAGATATTGTTATAAACAACGACTGTCAAAGAATCTGAGCCCAGCTGTCAAGCTGTGCGGACGCGCGTCTATTTGTGATCCATTTTACGATTATTCTGAATTCTTGTATGTTACTCGCGGTTTATTAAAATTCTTGTGCACCTTAAATCGCGTTATTATTTACGAGTGCACGAACGTCAGCGTATGCCGAAAAAAATATTCCATTTTATTTTAAAATATTTATAAAACATTTATAAAATTTTTTATTAATTAATATTTTCAGTTACTTCTTATATTTTATAAAACATTTCATATTAATATATTTATTTAAATATTTCATGTATAAAAAAAATAGAAATTTTTTTATTTATCATATTTCTAAAAGTTTATATCTAAGAAATATAAATTATTTTGTAATTATGAAATTTATAATATTAAAATATAATAATTAGTTTTAAAAATAATTAGTTTTAAAATCAATTATTTTGAACATTGCTTTATATAATAGATTTTCTTTTATCTTTTATATTTTTATTTATTATTTATATTTGCGAATTTAAATTTATGTACTATATTACAAAATAAATTTCAAATTATGTATTATATTATATATAAAATTATATATAATATAACCCTCCCATGGGGTACACCTTGTCGCGGTGGGAGGGCTTAGTACTTGGATGGTGCCTTGAGGTTTATCTTAAATTTTTCTATTTATGATAAATTTTAAGGTGCCTGAATGGGAAGCTAAGTACCCTTTCGCGTCGTCGGTGCCGTCAACGTGCCGCGGACGGCAAGCGCTTCGTTACCGCGTTTTCGCGTTGCAGTATTCTCGCGTTGTCGCGTTTTCGCGGAACTTTTGGACTTTTTCATATAAAATCCCAATTTCATTTATTGTCACGAGTCTCTACTTCCGATGCCAACTAACTGGGATGTTTCGAGTTTGCACACGTTACTATACAACGTACACTCGCGCTTCGTGCTTCGTGCTTCGTCAAGTGATTCGGCCCGAATTAGTTAGAACTTGATCGATTGCTCGGAATGGTCGTCAATGGGTCCCTTCTCTTTGCTCGTCTACAGCCATACGCACTGCGTGTGTTAACCCTGTCGAGGAGTCGAGTGGATTCCCCTAGGCACGATTTTCGCTCGGTAAAAGGGGTTGCCTCCCCATTTTCTAAATTGCTGAATGTTAGCATTTAAAAAATGTGGGTATCCTCTTCTTTTGCCGTCTACTAGCCTGGTGTAGCATATAGCAACCGCGGGAGGCATAATATGTCCGGGCGGAGCACCTGAAATCGTGCTTAGCGGGTCCAGGTTCGATACGAGATAGGATAATTATGCGCGAAAAAGAGTTGGTGAACTTCATTTTCCTCTATTTCCGTTAATCGCTTCGTCTTTTTTCCGGTTTGGGCTTAGTCCTTGCTCGTTGTATCGTTGCATTCCCGACCTGTTGACTCGAAGCTGATTCTCGTAAGTGAAATGGGATTTTCGCTCGTACCGAAACCGGGAGTGCCGTTCAAAGTATATACATATTAAGTATATACATCGCGCGATCAAATAGAAAATTTTTTATTGTACCGAAATAGTGCGGACACCGTTAAGTATCGCGCGTAAAATAGCGGAAATAGCGATATAAAAATATCGCTCGCGAGTGCGGGAGTGTCGTTATCGCGCGCCAACAACATGAGAGGAGGAGGAGGCCTGGGAGAGGCATCTTACATCGGCGGAGCAACCTGATGGTGAATATCTATTATTTATATGTTAATTGTTATAAATCGTTAACTTGTTATAAACGAACAATAATTCGATCTTATTATTTAAATGAATTAAAGAGAAAGATTTTTATAAAAGTCATATAAAATTTTCTATTTAAAAAACGGTTTCAAAAATTTATAAAATTTTTCCATACGTGTTTATTTGCTTATTATTTTACACATGGGATATAAAATTCCGCGCGATAAAAATTTTTTTAAATATTAATTGCATTTTGTGAGCATTATTATAAATGAATTTTATATTTGTATGTTACAGACAACTAGCTTCGATAACAACAACTCCGCTGTTGCGCATCAGTGCCGGTGAGTGAAAAAAACTTTTATTTAACTTTAAGGTAACAGATTCGTAGAGATTGCAGATGTAGATGTAGATGTAGATGTAGATGTAGATTGTAGATTGTAGATAAATCCGTTGCCTTAAAATGGATGAGCTAGGATGGATTAAATTAAATAAATTAAATTAAATAATTAAATTAAATTAATTCAATTAAATTAAATAATTTTAATAAGTTCTTTCGAACTTATGCTTTGCATCTATTGCGAAAATATATTGAAATATTAATTAAAAAAAGAAGAGATTAAGAAAAGATTTTTTTGTAAAGATTTTGTCTAATTTATTAAATAAAGGACACGCATTAACAATTACCAATTTTATCAATTTTTGATGCTAATTTATTCTTATAATACGCACTTATCTTCTAATTGCTCATAGCTCATCCATCGTAGAATTTGTTTGTAGATATTGTTTTTAAACTTTACTTTAACTTAATATAAAGCCAAATGATTAATTAATTAAATAATTTGTAATATGATAAATACACATATTAATTTTATATTTTACTATAAAATATAATTTATAGAAATTTGTAGTAATTTGGCTTTATTTCAGTTAAAATAAAGTTATATTCAATATTTAACGAACGATCGTGAAATCGAACGATCGTTACTAAATGAGCGTAAATATTTCACGCTCTTTTGCCGATAATTATCCGGCAAAAGAAGGAGTAATTATCTCCTTCTTCGATCTCTGATTAGAGATCGAGAAAGAAAGTGGCCAGGATCAACGAAAGGTAGGTTCAACTGGCCTGAAGAGTACGGTTAGGGTACGCGGTTAGGGCACGTGACTAAAATATATACATGATTAGGTGAGGTGATGATTAGAGATAGGTTCCTCAAATCTCGAATAATTTTAGTTAATCAGGAAGTAGGGTTGTTAAGGCTATTAAGTAAAATCATTAGAATTCTTCTATTAATATTAGGGTTGTTAGGGCTCTTAAGATCATTAGAATTCTGTTATAGTAGGATTGTTGGAGCTATTAAAATTATTAGAATCCTTTAATAGTAGGGTTGTTAGGGCTATTAAGTAAGATTCATTCTTTCTTTTAATATTCCAATAATCCTAGGGGTAAATTAAAATTATTTTAATTAAGTTGAATTTATTTTTAAAAACGTAAAAATGAATATAACATGTTTTAAAAATAAAAATGTTTTAAAAGGGAAATTTAAATTATCAAAATTATCTTCAGAAATATTAAAGAAATTGCATAATTATTAACGTTTAAGAAATCTTAACATGTTATATTTTATTTTAAAACTTAAAAATGTATGTGTATTAAATCGAATATAATATTAAATCCAAATGTTAATGCTATCAATATCAAATTATTATATCAATGTTATTAAATATTTGAATAAATGGAATTATTATTTGATATTGATAGCATCATAAATTTGTAAATTGTAAATTGTAAATTATAAATAGTTATAATTGTATTTTAATTATAATATCTAACATTGATATTTTAATTGTAAAATACAATACAATTATGACTATAATTATATTATATGAAATTGTATTTATGATTGTAAATTCTTATGTAAATTACACGAAAAATTATCGAAAGTATACGTATAATGATTACATAATAGTAATTAACATAATAGTAATTCATTAAATTAAAGTATTTGTTTCTGTAGTATATATTTTTGGAATATTCATAAAAGAGTAACTGTTTGTATTTTCATGTCAAAGAGGAACTGAATATTCTTAAAATAAATTATTAAATTATGATTGCGAAAATACCGTGTTCTTTCCGCGTTCTCTTCGCGTTCTTATACAAGATTATCATTTTAACAGAAGAATTTTATCGCTGTCCCTCTCGTCAGATAATATTCCTAAATATTGCTAATTAAATATAAAGAAATGTCGAATAAGAGAGTGAAGATTCGATAAGATTTGTGATAAGTCAACGATTAAATATTAACTTCACAAAATTTAACGATCACCTTCGATATTATAGAATCGCGAGTTAATTATTATGAATTTAATAATTTATTTTTTTTGGTTATATTTGTATTTACGAATTTTTTTTTTCATATCGGAAAATATTCATAAATAAATTAATAAATTACCGTTGCGAAAACACCGTGTTCTTTTCGCGTCCTTTTTCGCATTCTTTTTCGCGTTCTTAGACGAGATTGTCGTTTTAATAAAAGAGTTACCATTGTTCCTTCCGTTAAATAAACTTTAATGAAAGTTGCGTGGCTCGTACCGCCAAGGAGTCAAAACGATTTTCATCATGGAGAATTATTTTTCATCGGTTCTTGTGAGATCCATTCGCGACGTCTAGTTCGGTGCCCTGTTAAAAATTGGGAATTTTTATTGTAAGATTGAAGGAACTAATCTCAGGTTTTCCTGGCAATTTCCGAAAGCAATGATTTCGGTAGTAATTCAACGATGATACGCTTCTTTAACGTCGAATTAATTTAAATAATATATATTTAGATGAGAGAAATGTATCTTTTCTTTTCTTCGTTAAAAATGTTCTATCATTATTAGGATTGGTATTATTATTGTCTATATATATAATGCTAGAAAGATTTAATAGTAGATTAAATATGGATATAGCGTTGTGTATAAATTTTAGGTTTTCAAGTAATTTCATATTGTAATTAATTTGTATAAATTTTTTGATAAAAATAATTACGAACGAATATATTTTTAATTAATATAATTTGTCTCTTTTGAAAAATTATTTTTAGGTGCTGGGGATATTAACATTAATTTTTAGTTTCTTTTAAGAAACTATTTGCAGGTATTGGACATCCATCGGCATTTTGAAATATTAGTTTTTAGATATATACCATTTTATATATATGTATAATAAAATATATGCACAAATTTACGTATCCAAAATATTTTTATAATTTTTAATAATGTTATATATTATATATACGCGAAATTATACATGTATATTATATAAAATGTGCGAATACTTAAAAATTTCGAGACAAATCGAATGGGTACCTATATCAGTAAGATATTGATTAAAAGAAAAGAAATTATTAATTTAAACGTTATAAGAATAAGAATCTAGAGAATTAATCTAGAATTAATTGTTTAAAATTATTTGATTTATTTTATTTTGCACACTGTTCGAATTGAAATTTTTTAAATCTTGCTGATATCGGGTTCGATTCGTCTCGCGCGCGCGAACCGTACCCCAAATTATGTGTTCGCACATTTAACACAAACTCCAATAATGCATGTATTTTATTATTTATAAATATAATCGTTCGTAATCACATTTCAATAAAAAAGGTCGTTATATCCATTTAATTTTCAATAAAGAAATATATTTCTTAATAATGGAAGAACATGTTTTCTAATGTGCATATCAATTTCGTGAATTGGAGATAATGACGAGGGATAATTGTGGTTGATTTATTACTGAAATCATTGCTATCGGGAATAGTCCGGAAGATCCAGGATTCGTTCCCTCCTACAGTGAAGTTCCCGACATTCAATGGATTACTTAACTTTTCTTCGCAGATTGATGTTGCGAAATCTAATGTAGACACAAGATGTTAATCGTTCTCCATTTTTAAGATCGCTCCTCTTTTTATCGGATATTACTGATATATCATTCGCGTATCTGCAATTGAATATTTTGAATATTATCGATTTATTTATTCGTCGCGTTTTATCGCGAATTTTAAATCGCGATTTATCTTATAAAAATTCGCAAGTAAATCGGTCGGTGAATTGTATATTCGCAAACATTACAGACCTCAAATGATTGTCGAAATATTTTTGATTTTCTATACTTACGTGATAGCAATTATATCGCGCTCGTGTCTATTGAGAGCTTCGATTATTATATTATAAAAATTACGTATCGCGATCAAATATTCCGCATATTATGGACTTATTTATTCGTCGCGTTTTCCCGTGAATTCGAGTCGCGATTTATCTTATAAAGATTCGCAATTGACTCAGACAATGAGTACTGTATTCGTAAATATTACAGACATCAAATTGTCTGTCCAAATATCTTCGCATTTATATGATAATTATATCGCGCGCGATTATAATGTCTATTGAGACGCTTCGATTATTATATTATAAAAGGTACATATCACAATCGGATATTCCGAATATTATCGATTTATTTATTCGTCGCATTTTCTCGGGAATTTTAAATCGCGATTTATCTTATAATTTAATCGTTGACTTATGCCTGTTTCTACCAACGTCGTTTAACTTTAATCTTAGCTTAACTCACTCTTTGTCTCCTTCTAACTGTTCTTTTAATTTGCAATTAACAATTACATATTTTTTCTTCGAAACAACTATGTTTTCTTTACACCAATTGATTCCTCTCATTATTTTGTACATAAAAGTATTAAGGTAAGATAATCGAAAAATGAATATTTTACAAGATATTTTACGGTTTATGTAAAATTAAGAAATGATTTCAAGCCTCATAACTCGGAAAGTACTTAATTAAAACTAACTTAATTATAGTATTTTGGAAAGCTCTTGAGATGAGCTACAAGAATATGTAATAAAAATAGCGAGTTCCATTTAAAAAATCCAAAGTGATTTTGCCCTGATCTTGACAACACTCTTCAAGGTCATACTGATATCACCATGTAATGCGTTACTTGAAACCTTACAACTTTTGTTTGAAATATTTTTGTCTGCCGCGCTCAGTTTTTGAGATATTCGGCTGAAACGGGTGATCTGCGACACCCTGTATATACATATATATATATAATAAATTAAAATAAATTGTTTCACTGCACAATATATAGACCATTTAATATTAATTATATTGAACATATTTAGACCAGGAGACGTCATGTGAACACCACAATTGATAACATTGAAAATGTATTAGAAACTAAAATTTTTATATTACTTAATTTATCTTACTGAACATAATTTTAGAATTAATATGATTTTTACGACTAATTGTAAAATCACATTAAACCCAACATTTTATTCAAATAATTTTCAATTAGAAACATTCTTTTACTTATATAACAATAAGTAAAAGTTATCCGAATTATATTGTGTTCGATGTCATTTTAAACGCAAGAATTTCATTAATCCCTTTTAATCAAAAAAGATCAAACAAAATATAAAAGCTTTAGTTTTTATTTTATGGCAATTTAAAGTCATATATTATTATAAATAACGAAAAAATTCCCGATGCCGCAGATTCCGAAATTTCTTACACGAGACTTCATTTATAATATTCACGAATATATGTCAAAAAATAAAATGCATTTTTTATTCATTTGAAAGTAATTTTAATAGAATAATGAGACTTTTGCGATTAAAATAATACCAAACACGATATAAATCGCATAAATTTAATTAAATATATAATTATAATGAAATATTTATTATCAGATTAATTAAAAATTACCCGATTTACGTCGTTTGATATCATTTTAATCGCCAAAATCTCATTAATTCATTAAAATTACTTTCAAACCGATAAAATTAAAAATAAAAGTTTCAATTTTTATTTTATAAGATGTTTACATTTTCGTGAATTGCGAATGGATAGAGGAAGCGAAGAAACCGATTGTAAGAGACTTCGGAACTCTTTGATGATAGGTCATCTCGCTCGCTCTCTACTCATGGTCTTACTTTCTTTGTCACACTTGACAATCGTGATAGATAGCTCGGAAAGATAAGCGGACCCAAGAATCGAGAGCGAGCGAAACAGTAACAAGAACGAGCGAGACAATAATAGGAGCGAGCGAGACAGTAATAGGAGCGAGCGAGACAGTAATAGGTGCGAGCGAGAGGAAAATAATAGCGCGCAAGAAAAATCCGATTCTCGAGCTCGAGTCTCGTTGCTCGTGCTATTTCTATCTCGTTCGCTCTTATTGTTATTTTACTTGTCCTTCTCGCTTCCTCACGTAACTTTCGCATTGCTTTTATACATACATACGTACATACATACGTATATACCACACACACACACACGCGCGCGCGCGCGCGCGCGCGCGCGCGTGTATATATATATATATATATATATATATATATATATATATTTACATCTTTATTATTTAGAACTTTTATTCTTAAGAAATGTGTAGGATCTATATTGAAAATAATATCAAACTTTCTCTCTCTTTAAATATATAAATTATTTATTAATAGTCTGGTAAAAAATATCTTATTTTCAAGTATAGTCATATTATGAATAAATTTCTATATATTGTATATAGCTATTTTTAGTATAAATCTCGATATATATATATATATATATATATATATATATATATATATATATGGAGAAAGAGAGACCACAAATCTTATTTACATTAAAGATGTATACATAACTTGTCTTGCATTCATATTTTTGCAGTCATATTGCCGGCACTTTGTGCATATAGCACGGAACAGAACCACAAATCGTGGACATAGCATGTTACCCTTTGAAAAGTTTCATGGACATGGCTATGTAGTTCAATGTCCACGTTTTATGGACATAGAGGCGCTTCAAATACGGGTTCCACCTAAATCAGGGGCATGGCCGCTCTCAGGCTTCTCTCTGTTTTAGGTGATCTCTGAAAGCGATACTCCCTCTATGGACATTGAAAACGTGGGCATGAACTACAAAGCTAATGTCCATGAATGTTCTCAGAGGGTAATATATAATGTGCACAACTTCTGGTTTTGTTCCGTGCTATGTGCACGAAATGCCGGTAGCGCACTAGTGCTGTATAATAAGATACTTATGTATGTAAATTGATAGTAAATAAATTATTCAATCGCGAAAGATATTGTAATATTCAAAGATGAAATAAATATTTTTCTATATTCATTGTTATATTTATATCTTTTTATTTATAAAACACAAAATGCCTGCTGTGGGATAAAAACATTTTTAATCGTATTTCTATAAATCTTCTTAATTAGCAATAAACTGATCTTTGATATTTATCAATCATTTTTTTAATTATTTAAAAATGTAATTATTAATACATGTATAGAATTTGTCAAATTAATCACTGATTCTTCTGAAGTTTTTATAATTAAGACTCGAAAAATATAGATGTTGCAAAATATTTTAAGTCTCTTCCTTTATATAAAATATAAAGAATTCATATATATGAATATATTCTATTTTCTCAACTTTTCCAATTAATTATACTTTGAAACGCGATTACTTTTCTTGCAATTATTAGAATTAACGATGGCTCGTATCGTGTACGTTTATTTAAGGTGATTTATGTGATTATAATCGCGTTTTTACGAGTGAGTGTGTCAGAAATATCAGCAAAGGACATGTGAGCGCCAAAAACCACAAGAGATGAATAAGACAAGAATGAGATCCAAAGAGATGTCGGGCAACCTCATAGAGTGAGTAAAGAGTGACCGCAAAATCAGTGGTTTTTTCGCCTATTTTTGGTCCCGCGATATTGGAGCTGAATTGTGTGTCAAATGATACCTTATGACAAGACATCAATCACAAAAAATTTTTAAGTTGAGGTGAGAATTGATTCCAGAGATATGGGAGGTCAAAGTAGTCAAAATTCATTAACTCGTCAGCCCGTACGCTTTAAAGCACGAATTTTTCTTTCAGTCCGATAATTTAAAACTTCGTACCCGGGGGTTTTGCTAGCTGCTGACAATGAATTTGAAGTCAGATTTTTAAAATTCATAATGGCCGATTTAATATGGCGGACCATGTATTTAAAAAATGTTTTAATTTCTTTTTCTTGTTAAGTAAATCGATCCACAAGTATGTGTGAAAACACATACTAAGATTTAGTTTTCTTGATTTTGTTCCTTGGAAATGGTTATGGATATATTACAAATATCAGGATTAGGTACATGTATCCCACGATATTGGCCATATCCAAGGAATCACACAATTGTCATAACGTTAATGAATTTTAATAACTTTGACTTCCCATATCTTTGGAACCAATTCTCACCTCAACTTAAAAATTTTTTGTGATTGATATCTTGTCATAAGGTATCATTTGGCACACAATTCAGTTCCAATATCGCGGGACCAAAAATAGACGATTTTTGCGGTCACTCTTTGTTGTCATTTATTTATTTACTATATACATATAAATGTATTTTTGCGAAATTAATTGCACATTTATCTTTATGCTATAACATCTTTTTCTTCATATTAAAATAATTACAATATTTGCATTTTTTAACGTAAAAGGCAGATATAAAAAATTTTTAACTTTATATATGCATGTATAAGCAAAAATGTTGGGCTGTAAAGAAAATCTTTTCGGATTTTAATCATTAAAATTTGATTTTTTTATATTTAACAAACTATACAAATTTTAAGTAGAATGTAATTTTTATTCTTGACATATAAAGCAGTCTTTTTTTGGTTAAAATTTTGGATTATAATATTATTGTAATATAATCATTATATATAGCAATTTCTCCGGTTTTAGCATCAACAAATTTAAAATTTTGTATTGTACTGTATGAATATATGTTCCAAATTTTAATAATATTCAATAGCATTACATATAATGCATTTAAAATTTTGCAAAAATACATATGTTACTAACATATATATATATATATATATATATATATATATATATATATATATATATATACATACAGGGTGTTTCAGACCACCCGTACCACCCATTTAAAAACTAGAGAAGTGATTATTTCAAAAAAGTAAAAACATTTTCTTTATAAATCGGGTGCGCTCTATCGAATGGTGATATTTTCAACTTCTGGTTCCGGCCGGAAATAGGCGATTCAGACCGAAAATGCATTTTTTTAAATGGAACCCCCTATTTTTTATTACATATTCTTGTAGCTCATCTCGAGAGTTTTCCAAAACACTATAATTAAGTTAATTGTCATTAAGTACTTTCCAAGTTATGAGGCTTGAAATTATTTCTTAATTTTACATAAACCGTAAAATATCTTGTAAAATATTAATTTTTCGATTATCTTACCTAATACTTTTACGTACTAAATAATGAGAGGAATCAATTGGTGTAAAGAAAACATATAGTTGTTTTGAAGAAAAAATATGTAATTTATAATTGACAATTACATATTTTTTTCTTAAAACCACTTCTCTAGTAATAACCACTTCTCTAGTTTTTAAATGGGTGGTACGGGTGGTCTAAAACACCCTGTATATACATATATATATATATATATATATATATATATGTATATATATATATATATATACACATATCGATATATTATGGCTTTCGTTTATACTTAAATTCTCCTATTTTATTCTTGTCAATTGGAGCAAGAATAAGGTGCAAATGTATATTGCAATAATATTTTTATTATATCAATTAATTATTTATTGACAAATACATGTCATATTATAGATATATACATCATTTGGCGTTACAATCGTTTACAATCATTTGCAATAATGTAAAGTAGGATTATCATATCAAACAATTTAATATAACGCCGAGAAAAACTTTGTTAAAATATATAGAATAAAAGGATTTTTCCGATAAGTAAAAGTTCTTATTTATGCAACGTAATGTTTTTGTCCTCTTATGACGCTGTAATTTATTTGATGATCTGGAAAAGTTTATTGTGGTAATCGATTAATTAATCAAGTAATTAAATTTTTTTAAATATTTTTCTCTTTAGTTGACTCAAAAATAAAGTTATCGACCAGCGATCAATTTTCACTTGGCTTACTGTTAACAATCTTTTTATTATTATAGAAAACGATACACAGTAGATAACTAAATCTTTATTGCAAATATACGTACGGCTAGTATCGCTTTGTGTGCGCGATTTACATTCATGTACATATATTATACCAATGTGTTTCTGCACGTCTGTTTTTTCTACACTGAAAAATTTATAATTACTGTCCTGTAAAAACATTTTTTTAAAATAATTATTATTATTGCTAAGTTAGTAATTAAGATTTATTATAGAGAGTAATATTATGTCCCTAAACTTTCTCGTAAATTATTTACAGGATAATTTAATTTAACGAATCTCTAAAAAGAATTAAGATTTTATTTTACGATGATTTACAATAGCAATATTAATCGGCCTAGTAATAATTTAAATATAAATACAAAACGTGCAATTATTGTACTTAAATAAATTATGCTCAATTCCTATTTACTCTGCAAGAAATAGCCAAATTAAACCGACTAACACTATCTTTTGCAGAGTATGTACAATATTTGCTTCTCCTTTTCAGTCTATGCTGCCGATTTATAAAAGATTCCCCGATTAAGGCATTCATTCGGTGGTGGATTATTAAAAATTTCATGACTATTCAATAATATCTAACTAATCATTATTTTTTGCTTTCAACTAATAATCTTACTTTAAAATTCTATCTATATATGCGTAATCGCGCTATATATCGATTTATTCAATACAAATACGATTCGCATTTGATTCGATATAAACTAACGTGGATCGTGGCATCATCGCGAACAATGAATCGTCTCGTATCGATGGTGAATCATTTGCAGGCAGTGCTTTATTTTTACTGTCCTTTCAGATAGAGTCTTTACAACGGCTATGCCTAGAAGAGCGAGATAATGCCTCTTCCTAAATTTTTTAAATCGTCTTATTCTATCTTATAATCTTTTTAACGCTATTGCTAAGCTTGCATTTGAGATTTATCACGTTGAGACATTTCAGTGACGATTCTCGACATTGCTAAACAATTTGTGCGATTTTAATATGATACATCTCGAAAATATATATATGCACAGTTGCATTAGAAACCTCTTCTTTTCAATTAAAATGTCAAAAAAAGGAACCATTTCTAAAATACAAAACAAGAATTTTGTCTCTGTTTTTAAGAATCTTACAGAATACAGCTCGTAAAATCTTATATGAGATATCTTGCATATATAGCTATTGCGAGACAACTAATTTCATTTGTTTAATTCGGCACACAATTCAAATTTCTTGCATTAATATTTTGCTATATAAAATAAATACAATAAGAGCGAGAGAAAGATTTATAAAAGCGTGAGCGAGAAATATTTATTTTCTATATCGTCAAAAAAGTTATGGAAGAACTTGGAATAAATTTAAGTATTCCCGAGTTATAATCTTTTAGATAAATTGTTTTTTCCACAAGACTTATTTATTCTTCGTATTTGTTATATTAATTATATTATTCACGAAGAACATAATTCTTTTTGACACATTTAAAGAATATATTATCGCTTGCGCTTTTTTTCTTCAATTACTCGTGTATATGTGTATATACTCTTGTATTCAATTAGATGTTCCAATGTTCATTTTTTCTCATACAGATAGAAAGTATTTTTAATAAGCAACGTCTTGAGATGAGATAAAACTCTCGAAGAAAATATTTCAAAGAGTTTCGTGTTGCCATTTAAGGCGTGTGCTTCATTATCAACAGTAGAAATAAATAATGATCCGTCAGCTGTGCGAATTAATTTAAGCGAAAGTAGATGGATTTTATTATTTCAAAGATATGGGAGTATATAAGTGCTTAGCAACAGCATCTATTTTCGTTTTCGAGAAATATATCGCAAAATTTGATACATAAATTTATGAAAAATTTATTTTTAAGATTTTTCATGACTAGCAATGTATTTTTACATAATTTATAGATGACATCTAACACGAATTAAAGTTATCGTATAAATCTGTTAATTTAAAAAAATTCACATACTATTAGAAAACATTTTAAATAGCTAAAATTAAAATTGTACATAATATTTTAATACAATTAAAAAAAGAGCAAACATCGTAATATATATAAAATTTATTTATATGTGAATGTATATATAATATACAGGGTTTAGCAAAAGTGTAGAAACCCCTTAATATTTCGAAAAATACGCATTTTAAAAAAAAATGTTTCATACAAAAGTTATAGGGTTTTATGTGGCGCATTACACAGTAACATTATTATGACCTCGAATAGCGTTGTCAAGGTTATGTGAAGGTCACCTCCAACTTTTTAAATGGGACACCCTATATGCTTTTGCATATTCTTGTAGCTTATCTCGAGAGCTTTCCAAAACACTATAATTAAGTTAGTTTTCATTAAGTACTTTCCGAGTTATGAGGCTTCAAATCATTTCTTAATTTTACATAAACCATAAAATATCTTGTAAAATATTCATTTTTCGATTATCTTACCTTAATACTTTTATGTACAAAATAATGAGAGGAATCAATTAGTGTAAAGAAAACACACAGTTGTTTTTAAGAAAAAATATGTAATTGTTAATTGCAAATTACATATTTTTTCTTAAAAACAACTATGTTTTTTCTTTACACCAATTGATTCCTCTCATTATTTTGTACATAAAAGTATTAAGGTAAGATAATCGAAAAATGAATATTTTACAAGATATTTTATGGTTTATGTAAAATTAAGAAATGATTTGAAGCCTCATAACTCGGAAAGTACTTAATGAAAATTAACTTAATTATAGTGTTTTGGAAAGCTCTCGAGATAAGCTACAAGAATATGCAAAAGCATATAGGGTGTCCCATTTAAAAAGTTGGAGGTGATCTTCACATAACCTTGACAACGCAATTCGAGGTCATAATAATGTTGCTGTGTAATGCGCCACATAAAACCCTATAACTTTTGTATGAAACATTTTTTTTTAAAATGCGTATTTTTCGAAATATTAAGGGGTTTCCACACTTTTGCTAAACCCTGTATATTCCTGAGAACAAATAATTTAAGTGGCGAATAAAAAATAAAAAAAGAAAATACAAAATCTCTAAAGAAAAAATTAATAAAAAATCTATAGTTTTAAATAGAAAATTATAGTAAATAAAATATCACTTCTCATATATACATATATAAATCGTCTCATATCAGAAATATGCAAAACATTTCTTAATTATAAATTAAAAATATAATTATATTTACACGTATTAAAGTCTAAAAGAGAGAACATTTCACTTATAAAAATGACGTGAAATTTTACTTATAATAATTGATTTCATTAAAAAAGTTTCACTTCTAATGAATGATTAGTTTAACGCTTTCTTTCTTCGGTCTAAAAGCATATTTTCCTACTGTCCTTAGTGTCAGTGGAAAGTAATCTCTTCTTATACAAAAAGATTATACAAGAAGATTATATTCCGCTAATACATAACGTTAAAAAAAAACAGCATCGATTCCATATTTCTCGTTTAAAGCAGAGATACTATTGCCATTTCTTGAATATTTCAATGAGTCTTTCGATAATGTATTTTTATACTAGTCTTCTAGCTTCGTACTTAAAAATTTCTTAATTCTACAATTATATTATGCTGGTGCAAAAGGATTGTCACATTATCGAAATTGAAAACAAAATCAAAGTTCAAAAATTATCACATGTTATCACTCGCTTATCGTTTTAATACATATTTTTTCATATCAAAAAAAATTTTCAATTATTTTCGTTTTAACAAACTGCTAAAAAATTAAAGTTGAGAAGAATTTTAAAATTTTTAACTTTATTTAACATAAAATTTGAAAGAAAAACAAAACTTTTGTAAACCTTTTGCATCAACTTAATATTTTTCATACATTTTTCATTAATTCAAATAAAAGCCCAGGTGCTGGTATTTTCCGTACAAATGTATAGAAAGCTATATCATAATTAATTCAGTTGTCATAATTAAATTTACCAGACTGTTTCTGTATTGTCCCATCTGCATTATGCTAAACAAAAGTAATGTAATTAATTCGTCTTACAATATCGTCATTGGAACAAATTTCTTATGAAACATTGTAGATAATTTGTCCGTAGTAGCGATACGAGATTTTCTACAGAAAGCGTAAGATTGAATTAAATGTATTTTTGAAAATGCAGGAACATTGTCATTATCGTGCGTTCCATTAATTCATTTATAGTATAAAACTCCGCAATATTAAAAGAGTGATTTTTCGAATATTTGCACTCTCCTCATCTCTTTGTCGGGTTTTTTCGTGAAATATATACATAACAATAATGTCTATGACGTAGATGTAATGTAATTATTGGTTGTACACCAATGAGCTCTTGAGCAAACAATTAAACTTTAAAATATATCTTTCATTTCCATGAATTTTATTTTATCTATTCGCTAAGTGATTTTACGTCATTTATAATCCATGACTGTATCGCCAGATCTGTTACATTATAAGATGTTCAAAAGGAAATAAAATTTCTTTCAAGAAAGATTCAGTTCTAAATTGATCAAAAACTGTTGAAAAAAGTACTGTGGATTTAGGACTTTCTGTACTTTCAAACAATCATTTTGTATTCTGAAAAATCGTAAAGAAAAAGTTAGTCGTGGAAGGAAGATCAATTATACGCCTGAGCGCATCGTTTGTAGTATGAACACTCACGCGTTAATAATTAATTGTGGAGAAAGAGGCAAATGCGGGCGCGAATGACGCTAACACTCGCAGAGTGCTCCATCGTGATTAAATATTTCCATGTACATCGTCGAAAGCAGCGCGATTAGTATCCCCGTCGGTGCCATAATTAATTTCCGTAATCAATTTTGTCGCACGACGAAAACTATCGCTCTCTGTCGACACTCTCTTCACGTATGTTCAATCTCAGAGCGTGGAATTCGCGATTATAATATGTTGATGAGAGCGCAGTGAGATCAAGCTTTCTTATGCGAATCGCGACGTGACAAAGGTAATACCCTGATTCGAGAATATGATTCGCAATTAATGTTTTACCGCGATTCTAGATCCTGAATGAGATCTGGTAGGCTCCTGAAATACGCATATTCGAAATAATGCCGTCGACCGTGTCGATGATGCTGGCCTAATCCGACCGTCGCGACGCGCGAAAATCTCCCTCGTGCCAGCGAGGGTGCAGCGTCGTCCCACGGATGTAGAGATACAGACGACGGATATTGTGCCCGAAACTGTTGGAACAGAGTTGGTTGCCGGCTTGCCGCCACGCTGTACTAACTGGCGTCGTCCGGAGATCCGTAATCCTCCGTTTGCGTGGCGGCATCTTTGGCTGGAAATATCGTCATGGATGTTTAATACAAATTAATCGGGGATGCAGGATAAAAAGGAAACTGACTTGACTCGCAAATAAGTCACTTATGCAGTCTATTCTATGCAGTTCTATTAAAATACTTGTAAAATTTTGGCACAATGTCTTTTAATTAAAAATGAGAAATAATCTATATCATTTTCCTAATCACAAATAGATTACACAAATAGATAAGCACAAATAGATAATATTTTTAATATTTAATGATGTTTTAAATAATAATAATTTAATAATATATTCTAATTACATATATATCTAATAATAATAATAATAATAATAATGCCAAAATAATTTTAATTTTACTTAAGTATATTTTAAAAATGTTTTTAGCTCTGACATAGAAAAAAAATCTTGATTTTTTTATTAAAAAAAATTAATATTATAATTAAAATATAGTTATAATTAATATAAAATTATATAAAAATGATGAGCAGGAGGGCACACTGTGATATCTAGCGATAAAACCATAAAAAGAAATAATATTTAAAAAATTATAAAAAATATATTTTTACTTGCTTTCTCAATGCAATATAATAATTTTTCGGTATATTTTTTATTAAATATTTAAGACACTCATCTGTTGAAATGTTTTTTAATCAATAATGTTTTAATCAATATTAAACAATATTTTGTAATTGTTACTTTTGTAATTGTTACTCTCTAACAAAGTTTATTAGAATCTAAAAAATAAAAAAATAAAAAAAGATGTATTGATTATTTTTTTTATTTTTGCAAATTTTATTCGCAAAATTTTTAAAATTTTTTTAAGTTCGGCTTACAGCTCAAGAATTATTAATGCATACGCACATATTTGCATGAAAAATTGATCAAAGAGTCTATCATTAAATTTTAATGCGATGGGGATAGATCTCATATAATATAGAATAACATGGGTAGCACAACCAATAACATGAATAATATAACAAAGGCATATATATTTATGTGAGGCGCACCTCACGTGGATGCTGCGTCGCCATGTGCCATGTGTCCGGTCTCCCAAGGGAGTGGTGGCGGTGTATTCGCTAGTGATAACGAAGAACAACGCGCCATTGAGCATCGTTCCATTGAGCAACGCTCCAAACCTGAAAAGAAAAGTACATGAAAAAAAATTTTCACGTTATCATTAACGATCACATCCATTAATAACCATTAATTATTTCCGCGCAATATGAAATTCATTGCGCTGAACAATAGATTTGGAACAATATATATAGCTAGGAATTAATTTGCTTTTCTATTTGGCTTCCATACATTTTGTATAGCCCGATAATTAAATATCGCAATATATTTCCCAATGTGGTTTTGTTATATTTTCGCGATATGTGTGTGTATATGTGTGTGGTTTCGCAAAAATATTTCGGGACAAAATTTTATTAAGAATACAATATTTATTTCTCTCTCTATATATATATATTTATACTCTAATTAAAAGATGAAATTTCTTAGGAATTTTAAAACGATTCGTTTTATATATCATTCTCTTTCTTTTTCTCAACTGAAAATTGAAGATATATCTCTCGCGATATTTAAAATTATGAAACGTGCAACCATGATAAAGATTTAATTGAATAAATTTATTAAAACTTCTTATTTTTATTTTTATTCTGAAATTTTTTAATATAATTCTTTGTCTATAAGATTCCTGGCATTCCTTTCTTTTAGCCAATCTATTTAATTTTAAACGATTCAAAGAGAGGGAGAGAGAGTGTATAAGAAAATATACGGGAACATTACTACATTAATTGTAGTGATAAAAAAGGATTGATAGTTTATGTGTTTCGTATGTATATATCAAAATATGAAAAATGTTGCAACATATTCAATTGTAGCGGCCTGATGTGATAGATGCACTTTCAAGCATAATTATGATACAATTCGCATCTACGTGTGTGTGATGACATTGATTATTACTAGCGATCGTATTAAATTTCCATTTATGGATGTCACATAAAGCACGAGAATGTAGTTAATTTTGATAATGGATGCTGTCAAAAGGCTGATTTCCCTTGGTTTAATTAGTGCAAAATACTGATTACGTTAATCCCGTCGCTGCTGGTGTGAAATCATCAATGTGAGGGCAAACGGATTGATTTTGTTATAATTAATATAATAGATAGACAAATTCATACACACAGTTGAGATATATTATTTTTTAATTTAGATAACATTTCTATTTTTTTGTTAGAAAAAATTATATATATGTATGAGAATAAATCGTAAACTTATTTTAAAATTCTGATTGTGCAAAGGCATTTCTAAATTCCAATATACATTTCTACTGCTCAAATACCGTCTCTCTTGAGCCCGTTCTGCATATCAATATATGCGAAATTTAACGTAGAGAAATGTTCTCGATTGACTTTGCTTTTAATGCGGTGTGACATCCATTTAGCATACCTGATAGGTCGACACCGGCAATGCTGCAAACATCTAAGCCACCGGTGCTGGTCGCGCAGCAATGCTGCTTCGTACCTAACGGCTTAGATCTGCACAGAATCTGCATATTAAAAAGAAAATTAAAATTTTTCAAAATATCAATAACGGTAACGTTGCATCGATGGTAGAGGAATACTGTCAACTTGCAAACGATAAATCAATTCAAATAGGGTCAGATTTTATAAGCTTTATTGATTACCTGTGCGATGAAGTCAAGATTATTTCCCGTGAGAATGGGGTAATAAATAATCACGACATTATCTCGAGGCTTTCCTGGTAATCGAATACATTACCACAATGTATTCATACGCTTGTTTATCATATAAATGTAAAGTAGTTTTAATTGCATATCGGTACGCTTTCATAAACTTTGTGCGCAATGTGATGCTCCGAAACAGAATACATAGCATGCAACGTCGGTCCTCAAGGAATACAGTTTGTCAGATATACATTTGTCTATTTGAACAGTTGCTATGAAGTAAAGAGTATATGATACTGCCAACTGAGAAATAAAATGTCAATCATTTAGCTAATATCTATCAAACAGCAAAATACATTATTAAAATTACATCAAGTATTTTACTCAATTTAAACAATTGCTCCATTATATTTTATTCAATTATTACGAAATATAATATCTTTTTGTAAATTTTACTTACATCAAAATTTCTTCTACAAGCAAAAATGTTTTTACAATTAACAATAAAATTTATAATAATTATTGGAAAATATTTGGACACTTTATTATGTCCGATTGGTTATGCTAGTTGATTAATTCATATTTATTTACAGGAATTTATGTACGTTATCAAATGAGTTATCAAATAAGTTGCATTTTATTCCATTATTCCAAATATAAAAAGTATAAAAAATAAAATAAGTATAAATATTTCATGACATTCATGATTCGTTTTAGAGTACATTCCGTGTACATGTGAAATCATCTTATATAAATTTCATGGGCAATATCTAAGCCAATAAAAACCAAGATTGAAGCTCAATATCCGGCATATGATCTCCCCAGGATACTTACGCTGTTAAGAGCGTATTCGTATTCATGCAAAGTGATTTCCATAAGCTAGTTGATCTATTGGTTTGCTAAAAAATGTTAATACATATATAATATATTATCACCTATTATCAGAAAAATTTAGTATATGTGTAACTTTGAATTTTTAATTCATTTTATAATGTACATTCTTTGGTATCATTTTTATTGTGATAGATTCTTTGGAGAATTTAAATGGATTTTCTTTTAACTAAAAAATTTCGAAGCGTAAAATTTTATTTTTTGTATTTTTTTAAATTCCATATATTTTAAATATATTTATGACAAAGCCTACAATGCTGAATTTGAAGAAAGATGTAACGTACGAAAAATTAATTAGTGTTTCCAAAATTGAAGCTCAAATATATTCGAGTTTAATTGCCACCTCGCAATTGCGCAATTTCAATATCCGCCAATGGTTTCCATTTTTCACCAAAACAGCAGGCAAACTACATCGTGATACATCAGAAGTGGCAGCGTTTATCTCGTACAGACTCAGATTCGTTTATCGGCTATCAATCGAATGACGGCGCGAGTCAGTTGTAAAGGAATACTAAAAAACTCTGTACCCGTACACTTTGCTCGCATATAGCTTCATATCCAGCGAATATGGGAGAGAGGATACCGCGATGCACTTCACGCTGCGATTAAAGATTTACTGCATGCCGACGAGCTTTTCGGAATTCATGGCCTGTAAAGTCGAAGCGCCAAGATCTATGTGGCCGGACCGAGCTGCGCGACGTACGGTCTTTTTCCCTCATTCCTGCTGAATCCGAAAAGAGAATTCAGCGAAGAAGAAGGGACAAGCCGACCGCGATGTTGGATCCGTCGGATGCGTTGCGTAACGCGTTTTGCACCGGATAAATCTTGTTTCCGCGACAGGTACCGTGTTTTCCGGTGGAGCAAGAGGGATCATGTTAAGTCGTTCGTCTTCATTCGTTCGTCGGCGACAAGAATCGCCATCCTCTTCGAGAAATTTACTGATTCTATAGCAATGCTGGGCGTACGATTGATTTTGCGGAATAAAGGGAGTGGAGCATAAAATCAGAAGTGAGAAGACGCGCAACCGTGATGTAACGGAAAGATAAAACGAATGGAGGAAAAGGAAATAGTAAACAAAAGGAAATACCGCGTTCGCCTTGCGAACCTGTCGAACTATTTTATTCTTAAATCGTATAAATTCCTGTTTTTTGTACACAGTAGAATATATTGTTCTGTTTGCGACTTTTTACATTAATATATATCAAATTTGTTTGGATTATAAAATACAGAATATAAGAGAAGAAATTCTATATTTTCACGAATATAATTTTTATTAATCTTTTTATTGATCTCTTTCACAAGAGAAAGATAACTAGAGATTTTACTATGTAAAAAAATTTGAATTGTTGTAATTCGTAATTTATTTTATGAAGTAGAAGGTGTGATAGTATCAGAAAGAAAAAAATTGTTTCTCATTTGCCAAGTGCATCGGACTGGCCTTTAATGAATGTTTGAAAACATGCGCCCGCTTTTAACGAGATTTACGAACGTTCACACGTGTAAAATAGTGTTTGCTACTATAATAGTCTACCATATAATTCACAAAAACCAGACGAACTAGCTTTTTGGGACAAGCACAAAAAAGGAGAAATAAATTCGATTATTCTGAAATTGAATAAAAAATATAAAACTTATCTTCATCCTCTATATATTAAAAAGTAAATTTTGAAACTTAATTTTAAAACTCACTTTAATTTCAAATTTTGTCTCTTTCAAAATAGACAATTATGTTAGATTAGGTTATTAGGTTAACTTATTTTTCTATTGTGATTTGTATGCTTTTTTTCTAAATGTACTTATTATTAAAATAAGTGTCATAGTATCACTATAAATAATAATTGATTTAAAATGTATGTATGTATGTATGTATAAGCGTTTATGCTTACCTTAGTGTAAAGAAGCTCCCGCGAAATTCGGCGGAAATGATTGTTGAGCAGCCAGTAGAGGAAAGGATTCCAAAAGCTGTTGGAGAGAGCTAGCCACGTGGCCAAGAAGTCGAGAAACGGCGGTGGCTTGCTTCCGGTGCAGGCTACAACGACTTCCTGAATTGTCCATGGTGTGACCATAACGATGAAACCTAAACTCATTGCAGCCATTGTTCGCGAGGCCGAGGTCGACAATCGTCTCTCGTGGGCGACAAGCTGAAATATGTAAGACGTCTCGTTCGTAGTACGTTCATCTCATTTAGATGGAAGTTTAGATACAGTTTTTCTCGATAAACCTGCTATACGATAAAGGAGAGAATAAACAGCTACCCGTTCTTTATTTGTACTGAATACCCAGACAATACAAATGTCTACAATAAAAGTAAAGAAGCTTCTAAAATATGTTCCAAGATTTCGAGACATTCTTTAGATATCTTCCAGATTCCGTTTGAAGTTTACATTGCGAGAGCAGAAGTTTTCTTATTTCATTTTTAGAACAGATATAATAACATTTAATATAATAAATTTTGATTTATGTTATAATAACGATGATTTAGGTTTTATTTTAGAATATCTCAAAGTTGAATGAGACGAAGAAATCTATTTTTAATGAGATAGCGACGTCTCATTCTTCATTAAATATCCTTCTAAAAGACGATGGAACTCATCTTCTTAATAACTCTTTCGGCTAATAAATTTTAAAATAGAAAGTCGTGAACGTTGGCTTGATTACCCTCGACTTTCAGACTTTGATCCTTATGTTTAATTACAATGATTATACCGCGAGCGAAATTTGAATGAAAGATTAAACAGGACTATTTTCTGTTCATATTAAGCTTTGAACGTCGCAGAAAATGAGAAAATAAAACTTTCAAATCTTTATTTTCTAACATAAAAATGTTAGGAAGTTTAATATCGTTATGGCTTTGCAAATAACCTTATTAAAGTTCAAAGTCCATTCCATAAATAAGCTTTAAGTATGCGTCTTTTACGGTCACTGTCGACGTCCTAAATCTATAACGACCTGTTCTTCGATATTCGCCGGTGCAATCGTTCGGAAAAGTAACGGCCGCACATTATCGATATTTTCTTAAAAGCCCGCTGACACTAGTCTCAAAAACTTTCGCGAAATTTTTCAGATTATTCAAATAGAAAAGTCCAATTAAGTGATAACATTTATTCAAAAACTTTGCGTTAATTAATGCCGCTTTAATGCGAGATAAAAGTATCGTTTTAATCATTGATTCATTTTTCTATTTATAATAAGGTAAATATAACACTTGTGTAGAGAGGGAAAAATTAAAGAGGTATTGAAGAATAGAAGCAACACTTACAATTGAAAATGATAACGAAGCCGGATTAACGGAAAAAAAGCGTGATTTTTTTCGCCAGACGCTATGAATACTTCATACATATCATAGTCTCAGAATTATAATCTCGAAGACAGATATAATGTCAAAAAAGATCCGGACGAATGGCTCTTAACGCGAAGAAGGCTTTTGCCGACGCGTCTCAAGCTTGACTCGTCTTTTAGGCCGGCTTGACACGGTTACGAAAGTCGCTAAGCGTTAAGCTCGTCAGCATCAAAGCCTCTCGTCGTGCGGCAGTAAAGGGATTACGAATCTACTCGTTTAGCTGGATCCGTCCATTTCCACTTCCTTCCTTCGCTTTTATCTTGTCTTCTTCCTTTCATTTAGCTCTCTTTCGCATCAGCTTCTATACGGCATTATATATTGGCTCTCGTCACAAGTTTCGGGATTACGTTAATACCTACATAAATATGATTCAGATCGGTAATAATATGATTCCCCCAACGTCCGGCAAAACCGATTAGAAGAATACAGTAATTGAGATGTTTTCATACTGAACGAATAGTCCTATGACATCTATATATATTCGATCGTTTAAAAATTATATAAGTAGTAAGTAATATTAGACATATTCATTACACATATGTATTTTAAATTATTAAATATGCAGATTGCTTTTGTTTAATATAGAAAAATATTATAAGAATTATGTAATATTCAAAGTAACTAGAAAAATTTTTTATTCATTAACAGTATGCTTGCTTTCTCCATCTAAAAAGGTTGAATGAATTAGATAAGAGAAGCGCAAGATATACAGGATTTCGGGGGAAAGACGGGGGTGAAGGAGACAGAATCCAAACGGAAATGCCGTCCGAGCTATTAGCATATCATACTGAAGGAAAAACAAAGTGTGAAATAAATTATTCGATCGAAGTATTAGCATTCCGGTTCGATTTATCGTCCCAACTTTAGTGAGTAGGAGATCCTGATGCTCTCTTTAACCTATCTTGCCTGTGTGTCGAAACTATTCTTGCTGAGTTTATAGTTTGTTAAACTTTCGTTGTACTATACATAATCGTTGTACTGTTATAACGAAGTAGGATAGATAGTTTTTTCTTCATGATATAAAAATTTCTTCGAAATATCAAAAAGCTTCGATAAAATATCCTTCCCAAAAGATATCCTTTAATATGAAAAATTCAATGTCATAATGCATGGATTTTCAAAAATGCATTTTATTAAAAATTTTATTTTTGATCTTGTACTTAAACGGGCTATTTTATCTATTTTCGAGCCTATAACTACGAAACAATACACACATTTCAGAAATCTTAATAGCAATATTACATAGCGTATTTCGGATCACTTTCTCATTTCATCGTGGTAAAGTTACTTTATAAGTGATCTGTATATCGATGTTACGCGATTTTAAATTTATGAATTTCTAGAGACATTGAAATTATCTATTATCGTTGCATAGCAATTTTGGAAAAAAATTGAAAAGTGTTTTGAATTTCATATAAAGAGAGCAAGATCCGTCAAAAGGAATAAATCAACAATGTGCTTACTGCAACATAATTTATAAGATTACCGAAAATTATTATACATTGCAACAATTTCGTAACGCAAATATGATATAAAAAGGATGATAAAATAATTGAGTATATATATGATAATTTTTTATTTTTTTTAAATTAGTATGCTATAAAGTATAAAATATATTAATTTATGAACAATAAAATATGGTTTAGTCTTTTTTTATAACCTTTGAGAGAAATAAGAAGTATTATATTTTTTGTAATGTATATAGATGTCAATTTGCATATTGTCGTAAATGTACAGAAAAAAAATATATATGTAAGAGTAATAAAGATTTACAGCTTTAGATGAATAATTACAAAGTAAGCAAACTCTTAACATGGTTCATGATTCTACGAGTAATCGTATTAACACAGAAGATGGCGAAGCATAGCATGCAGCGTAAAATTTACATATCTCTCCATGTGCCATACGCAGAATGTGCACATTTACAACAATGCGGACATTGTTTCTGTCGTAATTATGCAAGGTGTTACACCATTTCAAAGCAGTTCACGTGATATGCGGATGCACATTAAAGAGATTATCTGTGAAAATGATTATATATAGAAATATTCGCGCAATTACCTGAAAGAGTCATTTCTGAAAAAATTATTCTTAAAAAATTATACAATTGCACTACACATATTTGGCAAAAAAGGCTAAAAACCAATAAATTGACAAAATGTGTTGCTTAAGAAAAATCCACTCAATTCAAATCAATAATCCATTTTAATATAAATATTATTCAATAAAACCTTGAATGAATAATACTTATATGGAAAAACTTTAATTACGTTGATATTATACTTGCAAATCTTACAATTATAATCTAATTATCGGATGTATCATTTAGTTACATGTAGTTGGTGCAATATAGGATGTTCGATCGTTTCATCGGGAATAGAACCACAGAAATAATTACGGTCGGTAATTAAATTCACGTTAATGATGATCGTATGTTTAATGAGAGTAACATTCAATCTCCTCTTCAATGTGAACCCCTACAACAGGTTATATCATTAGTATATGAGCGTTTAATCTTTCACAATTCAATAGCAAACAGCTTATGATTGTATACAGCTACGATGATTTTTAACTCATTTTTTCATTTCTTTTCTTTTCTATTGTTTATTATATTTAAAATTTCAATTATATGTGCGAAGAAGTATGTCTTTTCGGCAAAAACATCTGTTTTGATGAAATATAATTTCAGTGATAATAAGAAGCGAAAACTTAGTTATAAAAGTTTCATTGATCAAAGATGTTTCACTGATTATTCATGCTACACGTGCTTATAATTTAGCAATAAGAATGTAACATTTGAAAAAATGTATTCGTAAGTGTATTTTCTACTACATGTACTAATTGGCAGAAATATTGTTTTTAAAATTTTTTACAAATGACTTGCTTCTCTATCGAGTTTTTTCTATCATTATGGATTATTTTCTGATTTCGGAAAAGACCATTTTCATTGAAATTTCCCGCAAATTTCCGGATAAATATTCGTGCTCGGCGAGGCTTATGAGATATTCTCGCGTAAATTGCGCTTAAATTACAAGTAAACGACGAGGATGGTGATGTGAAGAGTAGGTGGAACTAATAAAGGACTAAAGAGTCAGGCGTTTGTGTTCTTTTTTCTTGTTCCATTGTGATGGAAGTAAACCGATGGCGGTTCGTATGCGTCTACTCTTATCACTCTTACTATCTAGGTCTATAAGTGATTATACATGAATTTACTGTCAAGAATTGCCCTCTCTTCATCTCTCTTTTTCTCTCTCCCTCTCTCTCTCTCTCTCTCTCTCTCTCTCTCTCTCTCTCTCTCTCTTTCTCTTTTACTGAATGTGCGAGGAAAAATAAATATAATTTTATAAACGCCGTTCTAAAAGACATCATAGCTGTTGGTTACGGCGCACGCCACATCTCGGAAAAGAGATTTTAAGTAAAAAATGCTTTTCCACCAACGCGAAACCGACATCTCTGACGCAAGAAGGATTATAACATCTTCGATAGATGTAATCTTCTTGCAAAAATCTATCTTTTTTGTGCTATAAAAATATATACTATAACATGTGCTATAATACGTAAGAGAAACTTTTTCGATATTTTCCACTTGCCAGTAAAACTAAAAATCGCATTATTGTTTTATTATTGTTTTATCTGTTTGAAATGCTTTGCTCCTAGGAATATTTTATATATTCAGTGATTTTTTGAATGAAGTTGTACATATTAATATCACTTTTATGTATGATTTAAATTAATTAATAGTTTTAGTTGAGCGCTTTTGAGAACAAGTTTGACTTTCGTTTCGAGAACGCACTCGAAAACGTGTTTCGAGAAACATGCAGCACGTATAATTAAATTACATGCAGTTATAAATTGTACTGCATAAAACAATTATTTTCTTTTTTTATATTAAAATGTGCTTTCGGGTACCGCACCGATATAATATCTATTCACAGATAAGTTATTTCCCAACGGAAATCTCTTAAGTGATTCTTTTACCTATATTACAGGATAAAACAATTATGGGATATATTATGTTATATTATGGGATAAAACAATTACCTATATAGCTTATAAGAATATACTTTATAAAAATAAAATATCTATCAAAAATCGGAAAGTGCGAAAAATGTGATTAAAAGATATTTTTAATAACAAAAAGTTATATTAAATATCTACAGTTCTAAGAATGATTGATTAAAAAACATTTTAATGAATTAACTGTTAAAAGAATTGAAAAAATATTATTAATTGTTTATTAATAAAATGTAATTATTTATTAATTTCAATACATTTTTACATTTTTCTTTTTAGAAAATAAATTTTCTAACTATTCTAACTTTGAAATATGATGGTGTGTGTGTGTGTATATATATGTGTATGTATATATATATAACATGTATTTTATCTAACAATAAGATATATAATACCAAATACAAGTATGGAAGTAAGACGGATATTAATAAAAATGAAGCGTTAATGAACAGAGTCGAATAAGAGTAGATGAAGAAAGAAGGCAGATGATAGAGAAGGAATCACCCTCAAGATAATCCTTGATGCGAAAATCCGCGAATTCAGTACGAAGTCTCGAACTTATTTGATTTCTCATTTGATTCGTTCCACCTCGTTATTCCTTGATAAATAGGAACAGCATAAAATGAAAAATGAACAAAATAGGATGAAGAAATTGAAGGCAGCTTTAGAATCTTTTGACTATTCGGTGACCATATATGTATATATGTGTATGTGATATCTCCGCGAATTTCAAATGATCTGTTAGATTCGATATCATGATCTGGATCCAACATCGCATTTTAATTTCTCGTGTACTTTTTCATTTAAATCTTAATTACTGATAATTGTGATTAAAGTTTTAACTATTAAAGCAGTACATAAGCATTAAATTTTCAGCTGTATAAGAAAGTTTTTCTCATATACAAATCATATTAAAATCATATTGATTCCCAAATTATGATCAGAATCTCCGAATTAATCAGTATTATTATGTATTCTAGTATTGTATTAGAAATTATTTTTTGTTTTTAGTTTATCGTCGTGGACATAGTCATATTACTTTAACAGTACAGTAATTTACAATTGTGTACGTTTTTATTATAACAAAGTAGCCGTAGAAACTATCGAACGCTCCTTTTGATATATGATCGGTAACTTTGCACTCAGCCATAGTGCTTCGCGATGATTCAATTGCAATAAATAATTGTTACTCCTGCTATAATACTTAAAAGAATTCTAAGCAAAATTAAGTAACAGTATTTTTATATATGGATATATATTAATCAGAATATATATAATCCTGTGCGCAATTAAAATCCTTTTAAATTCAGTGACTTATATATAGATTATAAGAAAATGAGATGTTTCCTGGATTTTTTGTTTTTCTGTATTTTTTGAAAATCTTATTTGTAGAGAAGTTTCACAGCAAACGTATTGAACGGTAGATTAGTTTGTTTTCTTAATAATATTTTCTTATAATTTTCTTAATAAAATTTTCGTTTTTGGTTTTAATTTATAGTACTTATTTAATCGAAATTCTTCTTTTATCGTACCAATCATTCCAAGGAAACCAATAGCGGTTGGAAAATTGAACACTATCCAATAATATCTAAGATATAAAAATATAAGAACCTCAAGTATAAGAAAATTGTAGAGGCGCAAGAAGCTACCAGGGAATATTATCACCGCACGAATAATATGAAAAATATTCGGCGAATACCAAATATTCAATAATATCAAATATTCAATAATTTTATTATAATATACAAAGAACACACTGAGTAATATACAATAAATAGTTTTATCATTTCAAAAAGAGAGAGAGAGAGAGAGACAGAGAGAGAAAGAAAGAGAGAGAGAGAGAATTGATTTTTTTTAAATATTTGAATATTTATGTCAAATGTTAAAAAAATTCATGCGACATCGCTTATTTTTAGAAATGAATTTACTTAAACAATACAATGAGATTATTATTAACTTAGAATTATTTGTTAAATTTAATTATTTGATAAATTTAAATATAATGGCTTACATTTTTGCTTTTTTCAAATAAAAGAGGGTGCTTTTCTTTCCTTTCTTTTGTGTAGAATTTCTCACACATGGCGGAGGATCTTTAGAAGACATTACCGCATCCATTGACCTATATAAGGATCATGGACCATAAAAAAAGAAGACAGAATGATATAGGCACGACCGGATGGCAAGTTACTTATAAATAAGCCAGCCCCAACGTTTTCCATTAATGCTAGTGTCTATTGGCGATGAAAGTTTTTTCTTGATAAACGCAAAGCAGATTGCTAATTTTTTTTGTATGTAATCTCCATTGGTTCATCGACCAGAGACAGGAAACAAATTATGTGAAATAAAGCGGCGCGACCTGACGATGCCGCGATATAAAGTGCTTGGTTCTGAAAAGTTTGAAAACCGCTAAAAAGTTGTTGCCATAAGAGAAGTGGGTCGCAATGACGTTTTGCGCCAAATAAAAAAGAATGGGTATGGGGCGAGTTCTATTTCATCTTAATGAAGATTTATTCACGTTGGTGGTGTAAAATAGCATGAGTTTATTTTTTTTTAAATTATATAAAAAAGATTTATAAAATTTTAGCATAAATTTTTATGAGCATCTTCTATTTTAAAATATTAGAACATTTTTTAATTTAAAATTTCAAATTTGAAATTAATATAATTATTTAATTACTAATTTAAATATTTCTTTATATATATAAATCAGACATTATATTATGTCAAGTTAATGGAAACATTGTAAGAAAAAGAGTTACATTAAATATATAAGAAATAACAACATGTGTGTGTGCACAGATGTGCAGAATAAAATTTAAATTTAAATTTCATTAAGGTTTGTTGACTTTACACAAATATGCACATGCGTATTTCTCGTTTAAACAGCACATAGAAGAGATTAATTGAGCGAAGCTATAATTGAAGTCAATATACCACTCAATTTAAATATAAAACATTGTTAATTTTGCTATTTTATGAAGCGGCGGATTTTTTTCAACGTTATTGTAAGTGGTGTGTGTGTGTCAACAAATCTAAAAATATTATGAAAAAAGGAAAAGCAGTATGTTTGCGCTGTTTGATATACAATATGCGTCGTGTGAAAGATGTGTCTGGTGTAATTTCTCTTTACCCTTTAAACTTCTTTCCACTTTTATAATATAAATTTTCAGCACATACATTATACAATAGACATGATGTTTTCATGTCGCCCAAAGTCGAATAAATCACATTATCTAAGAGTTTTTAAAGTATTTGTTAAAAATAGTTCATAATAATTTGTTCGAAAGGCGTAAACATATTTGTCGTGTCTTGTAAACATTACTAGAGCATTCAAGTAATTAAGATGGGACTGATTCATTATTATCAAAACTCATTCGATCAACGAATATTCATTATTATGAAAACTCGTTAAAATCAACGGATATTAACCATGATATAAAGCACGAAGAGCCGAGAAGAGATTTCCCGACTGTTCGAGACGTCTGTCGTTGGAGATTTCTCTCACCCCCGCCCTTCTATAATTCGTTCTGTCTTCGCGTGCACTTAACCCATTTTGTCTCGAGATTCTGCCTACCCGGAAAATACGATCCGGCGAAGAAGAGCTTAACGATCCGCGGACTCTCGACCGATTAAGGACCGTTTTGCAATGGAGTGCGGAAACGGACACGCGTTTTAATGCGCTCGCGAAGAATCGGAGCGAATGAGACACACGCCGCGATCTTTCCTTCTCGTGATTTTCCTTTTTGGATACTTTTGCCTTTGGCAATTTTTGCTTGAATCCTACCGTTTCTAATTAATTATGACGTGTCGCAGGCTAGGAATTTATCGGCGTGCTACTAATGCGCCATTATTTCGCGCGAGCGAGAGGAGTCGCTTAGGAGAGAGAGATGCGCGATAAAAATCTCTTGGCGATGGCATAGCAGAAATAGCGAGCGACGCAATCATTACGGAGACTGTCACTTAAAGTGAGTTAATGAGATGATTTATATATATAAATGATTAAGCCGTTGCGAATATTCATGATATTTGAGGATGATATTTCAGCGCTTCGAGCATAATAGATTAGACGAAGTAATAATTCCGAATATCGGGTTTTTTTTAACTTGCGTTAAAGTGTTAAAATTTCTAAAGAGATGACATAAATTGCGCGAATATGACGTTTATAGGATGACTCAGCACTGCCGCCGCTTTTCATTTTAACTTCATAGCTTGTTTGATGAATTTAAAATCGCTTTTTCATAAAACGGATTTTCAGGAAATTACCATTTGTCGCGATGTTTTAACATTCACATAGAATTATTGTAATATAATAACAATGATACATATAAAATTTAATTGAAGAGAAAAATAAATTGTTGATTATGCATTTCTATAGAACTCGAAATCTTTAAAGTGTCGTATTAATAGTTATATTCAGTTTAATAATGCACAAATCAAATTGATTCTTGAAAGAAAAATTTACCATTGAACGCACCGTTTGTCAGGAAGAAACGGCACAAGTTTCTTTTGAAGTATTTCTACCAGGTTCTGATTGACTTAATCGACGCGCCTTTAATTTTCTTGATTTACTCAGATCTTAAGCGTTCGACTTCATGGCAGAGCTCTAGAGAATTGGTGAGGCGATTTACGGCGTTGAAACTAGAATTTAGACAGATAGAAATAGGATTATTGGACTCGAAGTTAGTTGAGTAGAAGTTCCGAAGGATTTTTATAGTCACGAGACTAGAGAATCATCTTATTTAGTGGAACTTTTGAAGAATATTTACTTTTATTTCCTTGGATTTGAAGGGACTTTGTGAAGGTGTATATGACGCGTATGCATGTATAAAAACATAAATTTATTAACGAAATATAAATATTCACTTATTATACTTATATGAAACATTATTCTTGCAAAGTTTTAATAATAAAATTCTATTCTTTGTTTTTATATAAAAGATACATTAGAGGAGATAATCCCGATACATAACAACTTTTTTAATCCTTCCTTCGTGCTCCTTGTCGATGTCACATGAAGTAAGACCACTTAATACACTACAAATACGAGTGACAGAACATAATATGAAAAAAAAGATGAAATAAGCAAGTACACCTAGTGGGAGCAAGGTCGGAACTCTCTGGCCTCGTCGCAGGATGGCTGTGGCTAATGTCAAGATAAATGCGATTTCCTGGAATGGGGAACGTGAGGCGACGCGGGGACGCAAAAAGAAAAATATTGTTTGCCGCGAAAACTGGGGCGCACATCCTGAAGGAGGACGTTAGTAGTGGTTGGATCACGGTGGCAGGGGTTGAGATAGAAGAAGCCAAAAGCTTGTCGGCTCTCATGCTGGAGTAGCTTGCCAAAATTTTCAAGGCGTAAGGTTCGTTTTTAGAGCGGAATTAAGCGGAGGAAGCTTTTAAAATAGGGTTACTTAAATCAGGTCATATAAGGATTCTCTTTCATGTCTCGAGAGAAAAGCGCAGCGAAGTCTATAATTTTCCTATTTTTCTATTTCTCGATATATTTTTACAAATGGACATTACTACTTATTTATGAATATTTTAAGAGAAAAAAAGCGCGTTGTTTTCTCTTTTTTTATTAATAATATTATTTTGCTTGCATATTCATTGTTTCTTTATAAATTGAAAGCAACTATAAAGAAACTATTTAATAAAGAACTCAAAGGGAAATATCATCTTATACGACGATTTCCTTTAAATTTCGAGCTATAACTCTGGCAGAAGAATATCCTTTAAAGTACCTTCTCTTATTTATACGAAATTGAAATTGAAAGTAGAAAGTATGAAAAGAGTTTGTTGCTACGACCTTCAAACTTTTATAACCTTTATAGGCATTGAATTCACCCTACAATAGCTATATTAAATGCAAATTTGAATAAATAAATATGCAAACAATCTGATCGTTATCATTTCGCGATGTTTGCCGCAGGGCAATTATTCTCGATATTTGCGAGCTTTTATCAAGCACTTTTAAACACGACGATTCTCTGAATTCCATTTATTATCGAAGTATCTCGACAGCCAACGTTCATGTTTGTATTCAATATATAATGTCTAGCTTTCGCAACTATTTTCCGGGATTGGCGGATCGACAATCGGGGTCAATGTTGCCGTCGCGATCGCTCAATGTCTGACGCATAGCTTTAGGCCAACGAGGACAACCTCAGAAGCTCGTTATCGTGGATGAATTCAATGCATCGTGGACGACATCGAGCGATAGCGAATTCAAGCGATGCCGGCTTAGTCGTGTTCAGACCATCCATCTTGCTTCGGACGTTTGTCCTCCTGGTAATGTCTAAGATATCGGTTCAAGGAGGCATCGATGCGGGTTTTATCGACGGAAGTTGCGCTTTCTATGATTACTGCAGATATTTACGATCATTTTTCCAATGACTAACAATACACTATAGGTCCATTACATCCATTCGCTTATTCAAGTCTTTCGATGAGGCATAAGATTAGATAAAGAATGAATCTAAAAGATTATTACGTATGTTATTGCAATACGAGAAATCGAATTTAAGAAATAAAATAGTACTTTACGGGATGCAATGTATTTGCTAGATATTATGCAATAACTCTGTAGACGAACGGTACATATTAAATGATAAGATTATTTTATAGAGGTAGATGTGATACTTTAAATTTTATATAAAAGCTATTTCTTTATAGATAAAAATTTTCTCATGTATGTCTAGATATATGTGTAAAATGATACGTATTAATAATGCTTATATTGTTTTTCTTTTTTATGAGGTATATATAAAATAAATAAGTAAATATATATATATATATATATATATATATATATATATATATATATATACAGGGTGGCCCACGTAAAGTGTTACAAATTTATATCTCGGAAACGAAGCAATTTAGAGAAAAATGTTTCAGACAAAAGTTGTATGGTTTCAAGGAGGACATAAGATGGTGTCATTGGTTTCATCTTGGATAGTCACCTGAAGGTCACGTGAAGGTCACCTCCAACTTTTTAAATGGGACCCTATATGCTTCTGCATATTCTTATAGCTCATCTCGAGAGCTTTCCAAAACACTATAATTAAGTTAGTTCTCATTAAGTACTTTCCGAGTTATGAGGCTTGAAATCATTTCTTAATTTTACATAAACCGTAAAATATCTTGTAAAATATTTATTTTTCGATTATCTTACCTTAATACTTTTATGTACAAAATAATGAGAGGAATCAATTGGTGTAAAGGAAACACATAATTGTTTCGAAAAAAAAAATATAATTTGCAATTAACAATTACATTTTTTTTTCTGCATATTCTACAAGAATATGCAGAAGCATATAGGGTGTCCCATTTAAAAAGTTGGAGGTGATCTTCACGTGACCTTCAGGTGACTATCCAAGATGAAACCAATGACACCATCTTATGTCCCCCTTGAAACCATACAACTTTTGTCTGAAACATTTTTCTCTAAATTGCTTCGTTTCTGAGATATAAATTTGTAACACTTTACGTGGGCCACCCTGTATATATATATATATATATATATATATATATATATATATATATATACACCCTCTATATACATGTACATATTTGCAGATAATAATAATATCTGCCACTGAAAATGTGTCGGTCGTATAATTAATATCTTGTGTAGAAGTATGAGATATGTAGCTCATTGTATTAAATAATTAATATTTACTAGATAGCTTAAGATATCTGATTTTCATTAATTGCATCTATACATTTTATTCGGACAAGCTATATTCCGCCCTTTAGCATTGAGAGCACTTTCATACTATCTCCCTACGATATTTTAATATCGCCTTTAGCGAAGTTTCTGTGACTCCGAAACAGCTATTTGGCGTCTTCGCTTTAAGAGATATATATACTTGCATAATTAGTTGATTTTTCTTTCTGCCAACTGTCCTCGAGTTTGTTTGTTGCGAGATACTTCCCATCTGAACATTTACATGTATGCGTGTATGTGTAGGAATGTGTATTGTTTCAACAAAATTTAACAGATTTGGAAACTAGTCTGCGAGGTATTGCCCTTTCGCAAGAATGCGCTGGAAAATCTTTCGTAAACTCTTGCATAAAGTTCCTCGGTACACTTGCTCATAAGCTTTATAATTCCATTGCATAATTCGCTGGGGAATTGCGAATTTTAAGTGAATGGCAAATTGCGTGGAAAGTTTTAAACTGCCTGCTGAAAATAATCGTAATACTCTTCCTTCAGCAACTAGCAGTCGACTTTGTATTGACACCGTTGATACGAATGCGGGTTTAATTCCAAATTTGATTTTATTCCGTTAAACTTTAATTTATACATATATGTGAGATTTCTATTTAGCAAAAGTAAAAACATTCGACAAACAAAATAGCATCGTATTAAATTCTTTTTAACAGGGCTGCGTTCGGAAACATCACCCGAGTGCCCCCGGGTATCATTTTATTCTTGTTGTTTACTGAATGTTAAACAAGGATAAAATGATACCCTGGTACACTCGGGTGATGTTTCCGAACGCAGCCCTGTAAAGCATAAAAGATAGCAAGTGATGTTTAATTTGTACTGTACCAATCTCACGATGCACGGTTGCGTAACAATCTTCATGCGTTTCCAATCGCTCGTCAATAGCCACATTGTTTCTATTTTATGTTTTACGTGACTGCTTTGTCAATTATTGCTTATTCACAAAGCGAATAAACTTGACTTACCCTCTCTATATGGCCGCCGCTAACGACTTCCGGTGTGTTAACGCAGACTACCCTTTTCAAGCGCAGTTTGTTAACGTGGAAGGCCGAGCCGTAGCAGTACATCAGCACCATCGTTGTCGGAAAATAAAAAGAGCAACACGCCAGGATCCTGAAAGAGGAGATACAATAAAGAACATTTTCCGGCTCAGAAGAGTGGTAATTAGTGCGTCGTACGCGAACAGATGCATGAAACAGTGCAATAAAGATGATATCACGCGCGCAAATATAATAAAAAAACACATTTATAGATGTAATAAACTATGCGAAATCTGATGATACATGCACGAAATTTATTAGCGTTCGATTAAAGGGCTCGTAATGCGATAGAAACAGTTTCGACCCAATTCTCTTTCTTTCTCTTTTTTTTTGTTATGAATTAATATAATTAATATATTTTACAACATTATATTTCGCTCTTTAATTTATGCCGAAAATACATTTATTATCTTAAATATTTATTATCATAAATTATCTTAAATTTTTTATTCGTTTTCCAATATTTAGATAAAAGCCATGATATAAATATATAATTCTGAATAGATAATTTAAACCAATATGATGCGCGATGAGCATGTTTTAAGCTACCAGCGCGATAAAATTATTACGACAATTTGGACGATTTTTTATATTTAATACTGGCTTAGACAGAGACGGAAAGGGACCACAAATATTACTATCTTTCACAGTCGATCGCCTCAGGTGCATCCTCCAAGGCGATCAACCGTGACAATCCTCTCAACATTAAATTGCAATTGCCCGCAATTGATCGCCTGTGTGGCGAGCAAACGCGGTGAGCCAAGATCGTGAAACATCACTCTTATCACCAACGTTCGTAGTGGCGATACCTAAGGGAAGCCCTAGCGAAGAAGGGATCGCAGGCAAGAAGGCCAGACCCGTTGAAGTAGTAACCGCCTCTGGGGAGCACGAGGACCCCAAAGATCGCCACACTCGCTATCCAGGTAGTCGACATCACTGCCACACAACCCTGCCGCATGTAATACTGTGTCAACATAGACAGAAAACGATCACTCTTTTTCACCGATACGCCAAGCACGTTATAGATTGGTGTATATGTGTGTATGTGTATATACCTGTATATGCCTATTTGTATGTCTCTATGCAGGAGTTTGTTTGCGCACATTCCGCATTTCATGACATAGTATATCTCGTGGATTGTTTATTTAAACGATTACTGCGTGCCGTTTTTATCGAAAATTTCAGAGCGAATATTGCAAATCCCCAATCGGGGACATATGTTTCGATCAAAAGTCTAAAATGCTATATGTATTAAATAAACAAATATACGGCAAACTGTAGACACACCAACATATGAATATATTTGTGTAATTTTATTGCCGATCAAAGAAAAAATGTATGCAAACAATCTCGTGTTTAAAATTTTATTTTAAATATTGAAATAAAGCGTAAAGTAAAGGAATATACTATAAAGTATTTTGCTAACTCTAATTCGATCTTCAATATGTTCTTCGAATATATGCCTTAAATTAGATGTATAAATATTTAGATTAAATATTTAACTTAAATATTTTCATATTTTATGAGATATTAAATTTATTTAATTATTAAACGTAAGAGGAGACAAAGTATAAGAGAGAAGAAGAGAAACTTTTTATAAAGTTATATGCGTTAAATTTTTGTAAGATATTTTTGTAAGATATTTGCTTGGAATTAAAAAATTCTACTAATATTGAAAGTTATCGATTTTCAAAATATCGATTCCCTCTATGTTTTTAGATGCATTGCATCTTTAACGAACTCACTTTCCACCTGATCAAATCTCCCAGAGCAAATAAAGAGAGCTCCATGGAGCGGTTTTATCGACGGTCCATTTTTATGGCACAAACCCGATGTGTTAAGTATTATCGAGATTAGGTGAAACTCGTTCTGATCTCGAAGAACGATCAGCGGGAATGACACTCGACCCTACTATTCCCTGAGTAGGAAGAATCGACGCTTGTTCAATCTTTTATTTTTGTTTGTTGTCATAGATATGAAAAAGAAAAAGAGATCAGTTAATTCAAAAATATTGAAAACATATTAAAACATATTAAGAAATGTTGTTGAAATATTACACACAAAGTTCATTGGTGAGAGCATAAAAATATAAGAAAGAACAAACTTTTATTCCGAAAAATGTAATATTTATTATTTGAATTATATATAAATAATTTAATATTATATTACTAATTTAATATTATAATATTGAGAGATCGTATAAAAGAAATCAATGTAAATTATGATTACACGTAAAAGTCATATTTATAATTATAATGACATTTAAAAAAATATTTACGTAGATAATGGAATCATGCATAATATAGACGCATTCTAGATTTTATGAGATGCATAAAAGTTATGAGATGCATTCTGAATTGTGAACCAATGAATTATGGATCTGTGAAAATATCGAATATATTATTGACTTGCCCATAAGAGCTAATATTCGTTGCATATTGTAGTAACAAAGAGATAAAGACAAAGTTTTGCTTGACAAAATTTGACTTTGAAATATGGTTGAATATTATCAAATATAGATAAAGTTAACATGTGTGAGATTCTGTTTCCGAGCTAACATAATATAATAGAACAAATGCAAACGATAATATAGGAATAAAATTAGTTTTTTGTATAATAATTTTTTTTATTTTCTTTTGTGTGTGTGTGTGCGAGAGAAAATATAATATAAAATTAAAGAATGAACTAAAAAAATATTAAAAATATTTTATTACATGAAAAAGATTTATTGTTGTTTTTAGAAAAATAGGAATAAAAAAATACACTAAAATTTTAAAATAAAATTTCAATTTCCGAAATTATTAAAAATAATCAGGCAAAGGATTAAAAAACTATCGTAATTTAAGAAAGAGGAAAAAAGAGAATATTAAATTCATGAAATCTCTCGAACTTGATGAGAAGCAACAGTTTCTACCAATCAGACATAAAAAAGGCGCGAGAACTGCTAGAATTCGATGAGCGAACGTTCGATAGGCGGAAAATTACAGAATGAATAGAAGACATGATTCAGCGATTCATCGGACTTCTTGCTATTACCTCTGATTTTTATATATTTTATATTCATTTTTTTTATTTCAATGATTATGCAAGTAGAAATTCTATTATAGCTTTGTTGTATCGTCTGATACATTTATCGTGAAAAAAAGAACGAATGAAAGCATAACATTGTTAATATGAATGTAATTTACAATAAAAAGTGCATATTTTTCTTGTAAATATAAATATGTTTATATGCATTGTATACATATGTTTATTGTAATAATATAAATCTTCATCTATATATTCATGAATATTTATATTTTTAATAATAAACCGAATAAAATTTTAAACTGACACTCGATGAATAATATTTGAAAAACGCAACGTTAACTTTAATATAAAAAAATAGCAATTAACATATATGTAAAAAAAATAGAAAAATATCTGCGCAAAAAATTACTATTTAATAAAAAAATTACAGCGAAATTATAGTAAAATTATCAATGTCAAATATACATGTTTTTGAAATGGGAAGAAAAATATAAGAACGTTCAATATATTAAAAGGTAAATAAAACGTTCAATATGGACATGAATCGCATTCTTCGAGATATCGTTGATAACTTTGTCACTCATACATATATCAAATGGTTTAGAATTATTTTTCATTTAATTTTTGCTTTTAAATTTAAATAATTTTTTTTCTGTTTTCCTTATTAATTAAAACAATCAATAATCAAAACATTTCCAGTCAGCATTGATATTTTAGTCTATCTCTCTCTATTTTAAAATAAATTATTTATTTCTAACTAATTGAAAATTTTTTAGTGATATGATAATTTTAAATTATCTTATATACCTCAGTCTTCACATAGGTTTCGTTTCATTTATGCGATTCATTGTTATGGACGCTGAAATAGAGAGATACGCTATAGGTGAATGAGAGGCCGCGATGGCACTTTGCATTCTGATGCGCTTTTAAATTTCCTCTGAAATTCATTTTGACGCTTAAGCCAGGGTAAACCGACGCGGGGTAATCCAAGCTTCGACAAACGGCAGTGTGAAACCACAGGTATGTTATGGCCCGCGGGAAAAGATCTTTCTGATATCGCTTGCAAACTTTGCAGTTGCCATGCTGCAAAAGTTGCCTTTAAAGTAACCGATCGAATCGCCTTTGTTGCCGTTCGGAAGGTGATGCACAATTACTGGATTATAACTTGATCCGTGGTAATCGACAGGTCTAAGTTTCAGAGCTAATCTAACGGATTAAGAACTTCCCAGCATGCGTTCATAACTGGTTTTCGTAGGCTCCATTTTTAAACTCTAAGAAAATATAAAAAAAAGATGTAAAAACCATATCTTGCAATCCGCACAATGCTTTCCTGTCTTTCTCCCTCCCTCCCCTCTTCTCTCTTTCTCTCTTTTTCTCTTGAAATATTTTTGCGAATAGATTAATGGTATAACTAATATAACTAATATATATAAAGATATATAAATAACAATTCTCTTAATTTTACTTTATTTTATTTTATTTCTATAGAGCAGATATATATTTGTATAATTTTTATGTTTTTTACTATATTGCCAAAACGAAAAGAATTGCTATCTATTATTTTTATTTCATCAGTGAGTAGCGTGGGATATTCTACAGCCCAAAGAGACTAAAAGATTATTTTTTAAAATAGCATTTCTATTCTTTTCTGTTGAATTCTCTTTCAATCATTTTTTTATATCAATGAATAGCTCGTATGTCTGTTTGTCTGTATTTGACGTACCACCATAGAATATACACATAACTGCATAATATATAATAGATATAGGATTAACAAAAATATATACGAGCTTTGCGAGCATGGGTTCATCAGAGTATCGATTTTTTAGTACTTTTTCAGGTATCATATAGTGAGAAACATTTTCATCTTTTCAACTTGATGATCGATAAATAATATCAGATTCTGTCTTATGAATAAACTCGTTGTTACAAAAATAATAAAAAATATATTTTTATTCTTTAAACTCACACAATAAATGTATTGTTTATACTTTCATATTATATTTATGAATAAATAATTGCATCAAATGAAATGATTACAACTAAATCAAAAAGTGATTTTTATTCTCTTACAAATTCAAAAGCTTCACGTTTCAAAATTCAGATAAGCTTTACACATAAATATCGTTTTTATTGTAATTATTTTAACGTAAAACGACAGTTGTCCGCAGTCAATCAATTGTTCAATCTGTTTTATCAGATATTGTATTTAACAAGAGCAAATTTTCCTGTCGATAGATCGGATGAATCGAGAGAATAAATTTCCCTTTAAATAGGTTATCGTTTGAAACCGGTTGTCATTTAATACAAAGTTTCATTTGAAATAGTCATATAGGAATTCCATTTGGTCCTACTGTATAGTTCGTAGATTTCATGCCAAATGAGAAAATTTGTATATTATGTAGTATATTATATATTTAGACATTACTTGAGGAATTTTTAACATGTTACAACGTAATATATATAAAATATTATCTTCTTCTAATATACATCTATAATAATTAAATGTGCAAAATTTTATCGAAATAAAAAAAATAAATTAAACATTCACGAAATATTTTTCATATATAAAAATAAAAAAATATTTACTATTAAATTTAAAGAACTGATATTTCAAAACATAAATAACTTATATAAATATTTGTTTTAGAAAAAAGTTGTAATTTATTTTGATCTAAACAAATATTATCGAAAGGTAAATATATAACAGAGATATTACGTTAGTTTGATAATTGATGAATGAATATAGACAATAAACTCACCCTTTTAGAAGAATGCTTGTGATAGCGATGAGGATGTAACATGCAAACGTAACGGTCGATTGCCATACAGACGAGGATAACAGCACTCTGTTGAGTCAAAGCGCCCCTAAGAAGTGCCTGGAACAATAAAAGTTTCCGAAAGAGCAAACGAGATTCTGTTGAGTGTCGTTCTCTCAATCTTTTCAGATAAAATAACTTATAACTTCCTGGAAAAGTGCATAGGTCGAGTTACGAAAAGAGTCGTTGTTAGATGACAAGTTTTGATGATTTCAAGAGAACATCGAGAAAACCAACTGTACTTGCGTTAACATTTCTCATTATGTTCTCTTTATAGATTTATAAATCAGTTAAACATTTCTTTTAATTTGTTGAAAAAAAAATAAAAAGGGATGTATTTCTTTTCTCTGCATGAATTTATCAAAATAATCAGAATTTTGCGGTTATATGACGAACGGCAGCTTGCGGTGTCCCGTCGATATCACAACGCTTTGCGGTATAATTTTGCTTCCATTGGAATTTGCTATTACTGTTCCGATTTGAGAGCGGCCAGAGGTAGAATTTCATCACCTAATTAATTATCGACTGAGATATAAATTTAATTAACATAATAGTATTATCGATTATACATTTACGCTTTTTGTATAGACGTTACATGCAATTAATTGTATGAAAAATCGTTTGTGAACTGTATAAAGTTTGCGCCGAGTTCCCGTACTGTAATTAAATGTCGCGCCCGAATAAAAAAGAATCGCATTCATCACGACGTAATGTTGCTTCCGCGCCGTTGCATCTGCCTGCGAATTTTAATTTGCGATTAAACAATATGACGTCGTTTTTTTAAGTCGCGCGCATGTTGACACTACAAGCAAAATTAAATTAACGCATGTTAATTGCGGCGAAATCGTGAAACAGATCCCAGAAATTAATAACAAACATTATCACCAACGGCAGAATGCAGTTAGCTTGTTCAATTTAATCTGAATTTTCTCAACGTTAATAACAACTCTACCGTTTTTGTGAGAAATTTGAGAATGTATAAATAATATATAAATTTATATTACTAAAATATATTTTAATTGGTTATAATATTTTCTGTAATAAATTGAAGGGGAAAATTGCTTTTATATCAAAAGAAGACTTTTTATCAAGAATTTGATACGAAACTCCTGACAAAATGTGATTAATTAAAAATTAATGATTATTTCTTCATATTGCACAAGTTGCTTGAAACCAATATATAGGTAACAATGTATCGATTATGAAGCGCGTACTGGGTCAATTTATCGTAACACGGTCATCGAATGTACTGGCGCTAATTCGTTCTCCGTACATGCTTTACGGGAAACTGAAAGAAGTTGTGAGAAGCCAAGTGAGCAAATTGTTAACATCATGTAGCCAACTCATTTACCTAATTGAAACCGACATTTACGATTGTACCAGGAGAACCATAATTGCAACTATAAAACATATATTATATTACTATTATATTACTAAGAAATTTAAAAATACATAAATATATCATCTTCTCTTTTAGCGAAACATTACTTTTATAAACAATTTAATTGTTATAATTAATGATTGACAATAATTTTGAAAATGCAATGTGATATAAATGAAAAAATAGCAATCAAATTATAATTGAATTATAATTTGAATTATACTCAAATTATAAACAGAAATTTCAAATATATATTCTGTCTTTTTTTATATATCTACATAAAACAATAAGTTATTGTTATAATGAAACACAACTAGTACATGAAAAATTTTTAAATTTGATCAATTTAGATTTTCCTGCATGTAAACATTTTCTTTGTTTATTGAAAACAAGACTGAAAAAAAAGAAGAAATAATAAAATTCATTTTTTGAAAATTATTTATATATAATATATATTATATATATTTATATATATTTATCGAGATAAGTATATAAAAGTTATTTTCTAAATTGTACAAGTATAAAAGTGGTTCTTTAAATTTATCTTGTTTCCTTTTGATCCTGTTAAAGTTGATAGGAAAAAGAAAAAGTGTACATGCTTTTTCATAAGGAAAAAAACTTCATACGCTACAATGCATGTCCGCTTACATATAGTATATATCATCAATTCTATATTAGATAATTTCATATCTATCTATTATCTGTACTATATCAACCCTATCAGCTGTCATTTTCGAGCTCGATATGTCCGGCTCGATACATCGGACTGCTTTGAAGCGGGATAGATAGGATGTAACAAGATGTACACTATCGTGATTCCAGACACGTTCTATTTTGTAGAAGCTTGGCGAGACGAGGGAAAGAGACAGGAGGAAAGAGAGAGAGAGAGAGAGAAAGACATATATACGAGAAAGAAAACGATCCCAACGTCGCGAGCCGCCGAAGGCGACGGTGTGATTCGATGAATCGGTGATGTCAGTGTATCCATAAGGACATAGTGATGTGAGGGTACGCGAGCGTGTACCAAGTATAGTTTAAGATGGTTGCCATGGTGACTGTTGGCTTACCGCCAAGAGAAAGCTCTGATAATCTGAAGAGGCCAGGATCGGATCTGGCCTCATTTCGAGCCATCCTCGAAACACTCCCGGGAGACCTTAACCGAATATTTTCACCACAAACTAACTTACTCGATCTTGCCCTCAAGCAACCGTTAACCCATCGCGGGAACCGTCGTCGTCGTCATCGTTGTCGTTGTGGTTGGTCTACAGCGAGGATTTTAATGGAACATCACGGCTAACTTTTATTTGGCCGCGACCGGAATAATTGCATTTGTATAACGAGTTCGATTTCTTCATTTGTGAGACGCGAAAGAACGACGAGCGCTACATCGTGATTTCGTGGAATTGCATTTGTCTTAGAACGATCTTGACCTGATTGCGAGCGCGCATTCGGCGAACGCCCGGTTTTGGTTGAAATTCGGTGCCGCGAAAAGTCGAGCAAACGCTCAATTGTAAAAAATTCCACAATGTTAACAGGAAAATAATGTCAACAAGGCAGCATTAATTTTCGCTCGAAGATGGTAAATCTCAGAGATTTATTCCTCTTGCATGTGCACGCATGTCACTGAATCTAAAATATATCATCGCCGTATCACGCACGTGAAACGTGCCGTATCTCTCATAGAAATGCATGATCATTTCTATCAACACGATATATATTCTTCCACACTCATCGCCAATAAATGAAACGAGCATTGGTATGGCAATGCACGGTTGAGGCGTATATGCGGAGGGAATTGTAGAATATTAAATTTGCAATTGTATTACTACCGCGACGGGTAAAAATTTTTCAGGTCAGTTTACGCCGTGAAAAAAAAGAAAATGTTGCCACGAAGTAACGAGCAGCAGCAACGTCGTAGCTTCGATAACATCGTAGTTCGTTCTGCGGACAAGTAATGACATTATGCAGCTAAATACAGGTAGCGAGCGTTGGGAAATTTACCAATAGAAAGTCTAAAGTTCGTTTTATGAAACCATAATTAGCGAACGAACTTGTAACAGAATTCTATCGTTCATTCTAGAGGTAATATATTAAAGGAAAAAGATTAAATTCTGTACATGTATTTAGGCAATTTTTCAATGATAATTATCAAACTTTCAATGATAATTATCTTCAAAATAAAATGCTCGTTTTTCATTTACACTAAAAAATGTTTTAAAAATGATATATAAAGTACACAGAGAGATCATTTCAATTTTATTCGAAAAGGGTCTGAGATGTGCCATTTAGGAGATATAATGGTACTTCAGATGTGTATCATAGGAATACAGAACTAACAATTGTAACATTGTAACATTGTAACGATTGTCTCCAGTGATCTCATTTCGACATGAGCAAGAACAAACCTGTGTTAGTTTATCGAAGTTTACGGTTTGGTTTCGAGCGGATATCTGAATACACAAACCCGTCGCGGAGCCGTCTATATCCCGGGGTTATCACGTAGAGAGAGAAAGAGACATGAGAGATTTGTTGCCGCTAAGAATAGGTTCTATGAATATCGAGTGGCTAGAGACGATCTATCTTGGAACAGCGATTTACGTATCATTTTTACGCTTTTTTTCGTAATGAAATGACACTGTAATCGACTCGTTCTCAATTGTGTAACTGCGGACGATATCGGAGGTGCAGTAACAAACTGTCGAATCTTATCAAATGTACAATAATTAATAGGAATCATAATAGTAAGAAACTCTGACAATTAAAATACATCACGTTAACAGCTTATGTTATTTTTGGACAAATTCGGAGAAAATATTGTCTCTTATAAATATCTCTATTAAATATTTATCAAATTGGACATTTTGTCATGGAATAACTAATAATTTTTAATAATTTTAAAATTCAAAATATCAATCGCAACAAATAATAATGTATGGACACAGTCGCTTTTATATCTCCGATAATTATAAAAAGTTAAAAAAACAGATTGGTGTTAATCATCCATTTAATGGCAAGTATTGCAAATTGTAGGATTAATGATCAGTAGAGATCGAAACAGTCGCTTTATTCTTTTTATAACAAAATTGTTTCAAAAATTTGAGATTTTTCAAATAAATTATGATATAAGTAATATGTTTTCCACAAAATATATAAATATAACATAAAGTTGTTCCCCTATGTATTTGTTACCATTTATTAAAATGTCCATTAGTCGAATAATATGTCGCAAATGCATTGCCGACGCAATTAAACATCGATATCAATGCAATATTTCATGTAATAACTCGAACGTTATTGCACGTTAACCATGAGTAGATACGGATGCTCTTTCGTCTGTCGTTCAAATTGAACGAATGGATCACAGGTCACCCGTGACCGCAACGGAATATTAAACACTATTAATGTTGAATGCTAATCGTTATAGGTAATGTATAAGCTATTAGTTGGTTGCGTTTATGAGTTCGATCTAGTTCGAGTCACAATTTGTGCCGGTGCGTCAATTCGACGAAATAATACGAGACCATAACTACGACCATGCCGTTAGTTGCATCGCTTTTATTCGTCGATCACGTAAAGTTTTACACGTTTAGAACTTTAGTTGTTTCCACGTTCCCATTCTCGCTTGCCATTGACGTGGCACACCATCAGCACTATCGTTACCTCCTGCAGAGTTGATAGATTCGCACAAGCTTCTCTGTGAATGGTGTTACCTTACTTCGAGTATTATCGTTTATCGAGTATTGTTAATGATTTCGCGGCTATAATCATGCATTTACAATAATATGTCTTTTTTAAGACCAGGAGAATTTCAAAAATTCTCAAGATACTTTAAGGATATATTATATCGTACATTAAATATAAAAGAAAATGGCAGAGGTCGAGGTGTAGCAGTGCATATAGGATGTTGTATCGTACGTGAGAACGATTCGAGAGCACGAAACAAGACTTCGCTTACAAACTAGAGGAGTTAACCGTCCGCCGTTTCACTTGAGAGAGATATACGGTTCAAAAGACTGGAAATAAGAAATGCACATCCCAATATGTTTTTAAAACAAGAGTATTCGTACGTAGGAATATCATCGTTATGGTGTTATGAAATTCCTGTTGTGCAAATCCTAAGATCTCAACTTAGCATTTCGAGTTGATAGTTTTCGTAAAGTTTTATAGGATTATCCGCAAGAAATCGAATTTGAATTGCATCTCTATGCAGCTGTTACATATTTCCGTCATACGTAGTATACGTGAGATTTAAAAATATCTTATCAGTATCGAAATATTTTGTAGAATAAATATACATATCAATGTCAAATGATTTGTGATATATTTTAAAAAATTGAAAATTGTTTTTATGATGATTAAGGTACATGTTGCAAGCATATATATATTCTTCACGTAATATTATAACTACTTAATCTTTGCTTTTCTAATTATCAAGAATTTTTTCTAATTAGCCAACATCTGCGTCCCGTGTCTGTTTATTAATTTTCTGCCATCTGCTTCCTCTCGGCTTGATCTTATTAATTGTATCATATTTCTACAGAATTTGCGACCTATTTTCAGCTACGTAGCGAAAGTTGCTTTCTCGGCGTTTATTAATTCTCTTTACTTAGTTTCTACGTACTACCATACCGTTATTTTTTATTTTTTTTTTGCCACTTACCATCTTATTGCTTCTCACACGCATATAATGCCCCTTTTTAAAATAATTGCGAGAAGTGAAGCTATTTATTATTAAAACACACCTTGAATATAAATTTTCTTAGTTTTAAAGGATTCTTTTTATTTTGAGAAATTTCACAAATTGTATAATGTATGTGAATTTTGATTAAAAAATGAGTTTTCCTCGATTTTATTTTTTAATATTTTATACACACACATTATTGCTCCATTATAATTTTTAAAATTGAAATATTTCTCAAAAAAGTTTTAAATATATTTAAAATAATTACTTAAAATAATTACTTGTAACAAATTATATTTTACTTATTTCAAAATGCTTGATCGACTTGTTCCACTTAACTTTACGATCGCAATTTGCATAAAGATTGCCTCATTTCTTTACTCCTCTTGAGTTGATAACTGTATTTTACACTATATCTAACACTAAATTTATATACAGTTACAAAGTAACAACTAACGAAAGCGACGTAGCGTAAGAATCTTGATAGCATGCACATTATGCATGTCTCTAGATGCAAACCCGAAACATCGGAAGACATCAACATTTTAGATAAGAAAAATGTATTCCGATATAATGTGATATATTCCTATTATATGTAGTTAGATTTTTATCGGCAAAAATGTGATAAAAATGATTTATTGTTATAGATATGGCTGTAACTTACAATATTTAGATTAAAGTGACATCACTATCCATCATATTAAGTAATGATGATATATTTTTATGTTTCACTAGAGAGAGTGCTATATATTATAAATATGTTGTTTCTTTATTTTACCTTTTCTACAAAATAAAATATCTCAACACAAATGAATTAATAAATATTTATTTCATGTTTATTAGATATGTAATCTGCGTTAATTTACGTAAATTACGTAATTAATTTTCCAAGAAATTAGTAATGTAAACGAATTATAATAGATTGGATGGACTATACTATATCTGCTTAATGCGGAAATTTCTGTTATAATTTTCTCATTACATTCTAAATTTTGTTACTAAATTACTAAAACTTGTGTTATTACCTGAACATTTCTTCAGAAGGATTATAACGTGTTCTTCATAGAAGTATCTCAAAGTTAATTAATAATGTCATTATTATATTTCAAATAATTAACAGATAGATTATTTCAGATAATTAACAGATATTAACAGACATAATGGTTATTTTACAAAATATGTTTTCATCTACTATTAAAAGAAATAAATTTTATTCTAACATATTATTTCACAAGCATTGAAATGCGTGATAAGCATCGGCTATAAATTATGTACATATGGTAAATTTGCATATAATTTTATGTTTACTAATTTCCCTCCCAAGAACATTACGACAATTTCCTATTTCGGCTAGATAAGCAAATACGACGAAATTCGGGGATCTACCGGCGGAATAGCGCACTTTGGAGTTTAGCACGTGCGAAATGAAGAAATATACGGTCACAAATCAGGCTGTTACCTCAGAAGATGGCGTAGAGAACGAGGAAGGGGTAGGAGGGAAAGGTGCAACGCGTAAAGATTATCGCCAGGAACTCCGATAACGTCGCAGCCACCGACTGGTGGAGGAAATAGCGGAAGAAGTGCCGGCTGCCGGAAGCGCAGCCGTGAGTTTCAAACGATAATAATTTCCTGCCAAGCATCGCGAACACCATTCCAAGATTTCCTATAAATTCCTCGATTTCTGCTAAAGAAAAGCTGTCGAGATACGCGAGGTTATTGAACGATTTTTTAATGCGTAACGTCATAAGAGATATCGTAATCTCCAATATTATATATAGTCGAGGGAACATTTATTACGGTGCAAGATATAAAAAAATGACGCGTCACTACATAATCGATACATTATCTATTTTATGTTTATGCGATATTTATTTTCTATTAATTTTTCGTGATTAAAGTCAAGTATAATAACAAACGTCGATTGCTTTAATTGATTGTATATAGCAAAATGTGATAGTACGATAATAAACGAATATAAATTTTGAATTACAAAATATTGCTATAATATATTGCAATAGTTACCTGAATTTGACAGACAACTTCTCCATATGGCCAGCATCCGTAAACAGCTGGTAAGAAACCGAAAGGTGTCACTAAAAGACCAATCGCTAAGTCGTTACTCGCTAAACTCGTCAGCAAATATCTGGGCTGAAAGAAAATTGAAGAGAACCTGTTGATCGTCTTGGTCACTGTCAGTGGACATCGTTATACTAACGGTTGAATTGCTGTCAGTAATGTCACGCGACATGTGAGCTCCATTACGAAGCATGTAGTAAGAAGAAGTATCGATTGAAGAGTCGATTGATTTAACGAAAACTCCATTTGAGCGAAGTTTGTATTTAGGAAGAAAAAACTGTTAAAAAATCGGCGACCGAAAGTCTGGAAGATTAAGTAGCTTTCCAAAGATGGATTTGATAAATTGTTTGAACAGGCGTTCCTTAAAAATTGTTCAGATGCAACGGAATAAATGTTGCGAATATACAATACAGCGAAAAGTAACCAGTCTGTATATTTAACTTGCTAGATTTACATATTTATGAGGAAGAGAAGCGATGAATGCTACGGAACAACATATTACACACTGAGCTCTAATAAATATATTCTTAATTTTACATATTACGACACCATCGCGGGTCACCGGAAAGCTTTAATTAATCGAGTAGACGGAAGATGGAACATTCTCACGAATAATGTCTAATTTTTTTGCGGCCATTGTCATTAGTTTCAACTCGACGGTACTCATTTAGAATCTAGAAACATGACCGTCCCGTATTTCGTGCAGTTAACCACTTCGGACTAATTTACATAGCAAAAAGAGAGAAATAGAGAAAATACTGTGGTGGACCCTTCCATCAAAGCTATGAATTATCGCGCTGACTAAAATCTTCATACATTCACATAACTAATATTTCACTCACCATAATCCTTCTTACATAGAAAAGACACATACAAAACAAATATTAATATTAACTTGCTTATTTCTTGCTATTATATCCTTTTTAGCTAATTGAACTGAAACTTTACTTTTACTGAATAATCTTTGATTTTATCGATTTTTAAAATAAAATTTCAAAACAATTCGTGCTAAATTTTCTAAAATATTTTCTAATGAGATTTATAAAGTTTGAGATTATTTTTTGATATAATATTTCTAGAATTATTATTTTACAATAAAAAAACGTGAATAGTTAATTTCTTTTAATTCATATTCAACAAGAGAGAAATCTTGTCAAGAAGTCCATTGTTAGAAGTTCATTGTTAAAAGTTACGTGTAAATCTATCTGCACATGTAATATGATTTACTTACCTGAGCATGTATGTACTTGCTATATCGCCTGCTATTGATAACGCATATCACGAGAAGATTGGCGCACAGAATACCAAGACTTAGCAGCAATATTAGCGTAGCTCGTATCAGTTCTCCAGGACCTGGACCTGTCCAAGCAGCTTCGGACGTGCCGCCTCGCCAACAGCTGCTGTTGCTCAGTGATGGTGCTAGCAAGATTGTCTGTTTGTGTTCCATTGTCATCGGTTAACCGCTTATTTCCCCACGTGACGGTGCTGAATCTCCAGACGAGACACCCGTGTCTCGTTCGAGGCACGCGTACTTTGTACGTTTCTAAGTGACCTTTCAAATAAGATATGATATTTATTCATTTTATAATTACTTACCCATAAAACACTTAATATTTATCTAATTATTGTATATATAAATTTTTAATGCAATTTTAATGAATATTTAATGAATATTTTATTTTAGCAAGTTGTTTATTATCACAAATATACTATCGCTTATATTGTAGTAAAATTTCTACGAAAGATATTACAATAACAAGCTGACAAATAATTTCTGCTTAGCCATTAAAAATATCGTCTGCTTTCTTTCTTGGAATAAGCGAAAAAGGAAAGTTGAAATTTATTTTAAGAACGAATATTTCTTCTCCCAATAAAATTCAACGGTTGAAGAGTTTTAAGGGGAGAAAAAGAAGATGGGGTCGACGATCAAATATTGCAACGAACCTTTCATCCCTGTCGATCGCGAGTTTTCGAGAACCTGCCTCGCTGATAGCCAACCAGTTTTTTTAAGCACTGCTTCTTCATCGTCGAGAGCTTCGAGGATCTGCACGATTGCGAGCGTTTGAGCGCGTCTGATGACGCACTCGAAAGACCAATCGTGACTCACGAGTCGTCCATGCGCATCTGAAAAGCGATGCGTGACTTCGACCTCTGATAATGCACCCTTACCGCGCGATGCATCGCAGTTTGCATCCACCGCGTATACGGACGTGCGGACGGGTCGACGAGCTCTGTAAAGAGAGAAAAGATACGATCTCGGATAAAAATACTATAAAATTCAATTTACCGCCGGCTGAATTTATGTTCTCTCTACGCGCAAGTTGCAAAGTCGGACCGGAGGAAAGTTCTACTTGACAGTTTGCAAGCTGTCGCGGTTGCTTTGCCGTCTACGTATCAAGTAAAATTTATGACAAGATAAGACGAAAACTTTATTTTAAGCATACTCTAACTGATAAATTTCTTGGTAAGTAAATCTCAGCTGGAAGAAGGAGAAGTTTTCGGGAGTGGCGTGTATGCGGAGAAAACAATATCTTTGCATCTTAACTCAGAACTAAAAGAACTAGGATGAACAATACAATGATAGATTATATACAGAGGAAAATGTAAATTATTGGGGTATATCATGTAAAACGTAAAGCGAAAGTTAAGAGAGAGAATTCGATTTTACCTATGTGTACATTAAACAGTAATTAATCTCTAAATTCAACAATCACTTTTTGTGTGTCTATTAGTGATCTAATACTGTAGAGAGCTCTCTACGGGATCGCAGACTGCGTTTCAAACTCGTATGTTTCCGAGTTTGCAACATTTTATTTACTCTTACCCGCAATATCTCCAACAATCAAGCGTACGGACGCATCCTGCCACGTTTCCGGGAATTTTATTTGTACCGCGTAAACGAACGAAGTCGTTCGTCCGCGAATCCGACGTTGATCGATCGCGAGCGTCAATTCCGTTCCCGCCGATGGTGAATCGATGATGCGTTACATATTACGCCGAAGCCGAATAGATCTCTGCGAGTTTATACGGATCATGCTCTTCCGTAATAAGCTTAATTTCTCGCGAACTGTCAATAATTAATTGTAAATCCGTTGAACGCAGAACATTTTTCGTTCTGATATATACATGTATATATATTTTCGCGATTAAAATTCAAAAGGATCTGTTTGCAACGCGTACGCGTTAAAATGGTAAAAATGGAAAAATTAATTGGATCTCAGCAGACTAGGAATCAGGCTTTGCTGTTTACCACGAATTTCGTTGAAAGAGAGTATGTAGTTAATACCATCCGTCTGATTTTCAGATGATAATTAATGTATTGGCCCCTTGCGAATGCACGAGCATATAATTCAAAATTAATGTGGCATTAAGCGGCTTACCGAAATAACTAAAAACCTAAATTGTTAAATGGATTTGATTTTATTTGCCTAACAGTGTTGTGATTTAATAAATCAATCATTTATACCATATTGTTTTACTATTATATTTACTATTCCGCTAATTGTTCAAAAGCTCATTAACAATATTTCAATCAGCGATGTATTATTAACTACATGCTTAATTTTATAATATCATGTCGTATGAGTTAATACATCAATAATAATAATTTCCGAAAACACAGAAAAAAATTTATATCGAATTTATATCGAGAATTCAAATTTAAGAAAGAGCTAGGTTATTAATAAAGCTGAGAAAAAGCAGGAAAAAATTACGGATAATAATATTATTTGTAAAAATATAATTTAGTTTAAGAAAACAAGTCAATTTACATAATCATAATTTACATATACAAATATTTTATTTGTTGTTCATCAATATTTTCATATTTTACAATACGAGCAATAAATACGCAATTATTTGTGAAATACGTACATTTTAATACACAACATGTAATAAAAACATTGCGGAAATATAAATATTTATTGTTATATGTTATGTTTGTACAGTACATTTATTCTCCAAGCGACAAATATATAACCGTGAACGTTTTACTGGTGAAGACATTTTTCAAAATGAAAAATCCAAAAACTGCAGTCAAATTCGCCAGCAGCCCGAATATGATGTTATTGTTCCCTCCAATTGAGAGTAATGAATTTTGGTGCGCATTATCTATTTACGAGTATAATAATAAAGTATATAAATTTATTTATAAATTACGTCGACGATTAACGGTATGTAAATGAAGAATCAGATAAACCATCAATGGTGCACATCTGAGAGCGAGAATTATTATCTTCTCGAAAAATCGAAAAGATAATTAACGATTTGCGTCTTTGGCGATATTAGATTTTGATATAATTAAAAAAATAAACGCCTCTTGAATTCATCGGATATTCCTTTCTTTCATTTGCGCCTTCGTGGGATTCTCTCTTCGTTCTTTTCAGTAATAATTCGACAGATACCGTTCTGCCGTTAGAACCCGCTCTATTCACGAACGTATTCATACCTATTATTCGCACTGCCGCTTTAGGCTCTGCTCCCGTTATTCGATTTGCATTTATCGAGACAAAAATGTGGCGGGCGGTGTGCGCCTTTATAACGCACGCTGCCAACAATCTCTTCTCTATAATAGCTTGTTTGATAAAGCACTCTATAAAAATATTTACAAAAATATCTACAAAAATATCATATTTCAAAAGATCACATAAATATTTTTATTTCAATGAAATAATGAATAAAACACATATGCGACACTCATGTTTTTCTGTCTCTTCAACGTATCTTGATCATTACAGAAACCAATCATTTTTAATATTTTCACAGATTCTGCTTATTAAAATTAATCTATTCTACTTTGTTCACTGCATCTAATAATTTGATGTTAATATGTATTTTTGTGTTTATATGATAGGAATTGTTTATTCAAAACATGCGACAACTGATTTGTTTACCGAGAAAAATGTGCTCATGTAGTTGTGGCACTCAAGACTTCGATTTCATTTACTTGATGCGCAATCAATAAATAATGTTGACTTGCCAGCTAGTCCCGTTTTCACGCTTGAATAGAAAGGCGAATGGAATGGAAACAGTCTCGTATCCCATATTCACGCACGTATTCAGGTGTATAGACTAACATACGCTTTTGCATTTTCCACAAGTAGATTTCGCGCGATCGATACATCATATACTTTACGCACACGTGCTCGCTATCGGCGAATAAAAGTAAGCAGCTTTCGTATAATTACATGAATAAACATCGCATCGTTGTTCATTAAAATAACACGCGAGGCAGACTCAAAATTCCCCCGCATACGACGATTAAACTCGGATATTCGCAAAATATTTAATGTAGAGAGAACATTGTTTTTTGTAATTTATTAATTTCCTCAGTGTCACTAGTTTAAATGTTCGTACATGTATATATGATATTCCTATTTGCAATGATAAGTTATGACGATAATTGCAAACGACCTGGCAAAATTGACAGAGTTGCGCGTAATGATGCGGCAAATTTTAATGGATCGAGTTAGATCATCCGCAATATTGCTCACGATAATCACAAATTTCAGAATCGCACGAAGTAAGCCAGGATAAAGCTTAACTCGCGAAAAATTTTCCGCCAATGTAAATATGTACAAATCATTAAATGGATTAATTATAACTAGTGACATAAAATGTCTGATATATATTTATATTTGACTTTATTCGTTACAGTCTATTTTTCTCCATTCCACTTTTAGTCGTTATAGTCTATTATTTTTCTCTCAATTCGTTTTTATCGATTTTTTTTTAGTATTGTTATTGTGTAAATCATAAACGTGATAAATGTGGTAAGCGCGTTCATTGTGCAATAAACTGTTCGCGAAAGGATAAAATAAAGCTGTTACAAAATAAGCTCAAAAGTTTCATTCTTGCAGTGAGCGTAATATATTTCTTTTCTAAGGTACATTCAAGCTTTTTGAAAAGTTCTTCTTTCTTTCATGTGGGATTATACAGCATATCATTTGCGAAAACAATGTTGGTCTTACGTGAAGTCCACAGAATATTTAAGCACCGTGACAAAGTAGAATATTCCAACTTACTGACGCTATCAGCTTTCCCCGCTTTACGTACTTACGGAATAATCTTCTACTGTTATCGCATCTTACTTTACGAACTTTTCAATATCGTCCCCAACATATTTTTATAACAAAAATAATCTTCAATTTTATGTTCCACTTTTAATCACTTTTCATCACATTTTTAAATTGTTATTTTATTTTTAAATTTTTCATTATATTTATGTTTTCAAGTTTGAATTAAGTAACGTATCGAGTTATAATCGATTACTAAAAAAAAATTCAATTCTTCTGATTCTCTATTCTTTCTTTTATTATTGAAAGGCAGCAATTGCAATCAATCGTGTACAATTCCGATAGGAGCGATAAATCTAGACCTACGAAGTGATAGCACAATATAGATGTAACATGTGCAACTGACGCAATGAGAAGAAATCTCAGAAGGAATGTAACTTGCCGTTTCCCTGAAGAGTCTGCAACTCAGTTCGTTACAGTTGAGCGACATGGAACAGATAATAGTGGCGTATACTGATAAGTCGTGTAAGTTCGTACCGATTTCGTATCCCGAGAGTAGTAACAGCAGCATCAGCAGCAAGACAGCGTGGATTCTAAGAACTTTGTCGACTCAAACACCTCTCGCAGTCACTTGGCTGATAGTAGCAAAGTGGAATACGACGAAAGTACGACAACGATAGAATTGCTTTGCGGCTTGCAAATGGGATTAAATCGGGAATGGCTTCATTATGTCAAAATCTTTCACCCACCCGTAACGAAACTCGCTGCGTATCGACAATCTAGTTTCCACGACGCCGGATGCATTTAGATGGAGAAATTAAGATTTTTTTCTTGAAGTGTTTATTCCCCTTTTGCCGATTCACGGAATGTCATAATATGTCCGAATATGTCCGTCATACATTGAATCCACCTATGATCATAATAATGTTTGCCTATCCATGGGATGTGCTCCGCGAAGTGCATTCTAGCGTAGTTCGATCGGCGTACATAACGACTTACGATGGTCGTTAGCTCTAATGGTGGAAGACGGAACCGTGCAGTAAGTTTTTTTTTTACTATCTCTCGTGGTGGCTTTTCTATAGCCAGGATATATTGTCGTCTATGGATTTCTAAAGAATATATACTTTCGCTCTTTTTTTGGAACGACTACACTGAATCGGAATATATTATCGCGTTCACGATCATATACATATATATACGATCTTTTATAATATTCTGTAACTTCCACTCTATTTTATCATATTATTAATTTATAACTATATTGGAATTAATTGCTGATTAACAACTCATCTGATTTATAACAATCCTTTTATTTTTTATTAAATTATGATAAGCATCATTAAAATAATTTTATTTCATTCAATTATATTGCATGATAAAAACATACAAACATACAAACGTGTTAAATAAATCATAATATTATATTATTTGTTCTCTGCTTAACGAAGCATTCATATTAACTAAAGCATTTATTTTATATACATATAAAATTAATGGGCACATTTAATGACGACTCTCTTTTTATATTTATGAACTTTTCGAACATTTTCATCAAATATGATGTTTCTTTATAAATTTAAACACAATATATTTTTTGGTACAATTTTAATTTTTGATTAACTTTAAGGACTACTTTTTTTAAATGTTTAATGTTAAATATCTAATTAATCTTTAAATTAAAACTTTACAGTCAAATCATCTTGAAATTAACAAAGAAATAAGAAATTTTTTGTACTTATATATATATATACATATAATTCTTTTTATTTCAAAAATATTTTAATTTGCAATATTAAACGACTTTATAATTATGCTTGACTTTAATTATCATAAAAGAATCTTTGTATATTCACAAGCTTTGTATATTCACAAAGCATTCTGTGCATATACCAATTATCTGATGAAAGATGATATCTTTCCTATATAATTCTACCTTTCTTTCGCCACTACTATGGATGCAAGACATCTCTATTATTTACGTCACGATATGTACTTTTTTGTATTTTTTGCATTTTTTGCACGATGGCATTTCGCGAATCCGATACCGGAATACATCAAACAGCGATTTGATAGCTGTATATTGAGACGTGTTATATTGTAAGTAATTAAAATCGTTTTACATATATCTCTCTTTTTAAACAAAGACTCGTTAAAATGTGCACGTACGCGAATTCTATCGTATATCGGCAACAATCAACTTTCACGTTTTATCAACGTATCGACAAGTAGCAATGTGTTAATATTGCCAAGTGAGATATATCTCGTGACCGTCTCTAAAGATCCAATAAAAATACTCGTCTGATAGCGAAATTTTTCTTTTAAAAGAGAAACGTGTTGTGCACAACACTACTACGTTAATTCGTCACTGTCGGCCGGGAAGGTACTTGCTGACCCCATACATCTCTCTTCATAAAAGAAGTAATCTGGAAGAAAAAAATCTTACTGCAGAAGAGATATCCATAAAAGTGGTGTCGCCAAATCCAGCTTCGTAAAACGTTTTACCCCCCTTCTTTTTGCCGATCCTCGGTTAGGAGCGGCCGCGCGACAAAAAGAAGAGTCGTTAGTTCCGTGCGAAATAACCATTTGTTATCCCCATTCGTTTCATCCCGCGGCCATATCCGGACTTCCTTGTTGACGTGTTTACGTTCATAGGGACTAGCGCGTCGTCTCGAAGGGACGGAAATGAGTTTAAATACCGCGCTAGGATGATCGCGCTGTATTAGAACTAGAGATGAAAACCCAAATTATAATGTTAAGAAATTCTGTATAGTGATTCTGATACTGATTCCGAATATTAGATATTTAAATTGCATAATTAATTTTTCTTTAATATTACATTGTAATGCATTAATTCTCCTATTGTATAAAAGCTACGCGTAAGAAAGAATTATATTCTCGAGATTGGAATATCAAACCATTTTTACTGAAATTGTAATCGCGAAATCTTTTATAGCATTTTTAATAAAATTTATTTTAATAGGATATAGGATGAGATTCACTTGTTCATCTTTTTTAGAAAGAGAAGTGGTTTTTATCAAAAATCCCAAAAATTTTGATAAGTAATTCGGGTAGTTCCATCCATTGAATAATTATATTTTTAACTTCGGTAACGGTCGAAAATGCGTTATCCATATTGAAAATAAATTTTTTTTTAAGATTAATAATTTTTAATAGAACATAATACTTTTTATTGTAAATTTGGATTATATACAAGAAAATAAAAAATTTAAATTTCTTAAAGTATATTTTAATTTTAAAGTAAATTGTGTGTATTTTAATTTTAAAATATTTGACATTATTAAAATTTTTACTATGATTGTAAATTTTAAAAATTTCTGATTTCTGGCTACATATACAGGGTGTCCTAGACCACCCGTACACCCCTTTTCTTTCAAAAACTAAGCATTTTAGAGAAAAATGTTTCAGACAAAAGTTGTTTGGTTTCGAGGGGGCCATAAGATGGTACCATTGCTTTGACCTTGAAGAGTCATTTGAAGGTCACGTGAAGGTCACTTCAATTTTTTTAAATGGAATACCCTATATATTTTTGCACATTCTTGTAGCTCATCTCGAGAGCTTTCCAAAACACTATAATTAAGTTAGTTTTCATTAAGTACTTTCCGAGTTATGAGGCTTGAAATAATTTCTTAATTTTACGTAAATCATAAAATATCTTGTAAAATATTCATTTTTCGATTATCTTACCTTAATACTTTTATGTACAAAATAATGAGAGGAATCAATTGGTGTAAAAGAAACACAGTTATTTTTAAGAAAAAATATGTAATTGTTAATTACAAATTACATATTTTTTCTTCGAAACAACTATGTGTTTTCTTTACACCAATTGATTCCTCTCATTATTTTGTACATAAAAGTATTAAGGTAAGATAATCGAAAAATGAATATTTTACAAGATATTTTATGATTTACGTAAAATTAAGAAATTATTTCAAGCCTCATAACTCGGAAAGTACTTAATGAAAACTAACTTAATTATAATGTTTTGGAAAGCTCTCGAGATGAGCTACAAGAATGTGCAAAAATATATAGGGTATTCCGTTTAAAAAAATTGAAGTGACCTTCACGTGACCTTCAAATGACTCTTCAAGGTCAAACCAATGGTACCATCTTATGGCCCCCTCGAAACCAAACAACTTTTGTCTGAAACATTTTTCTCTAAAATGCTTAGTTTTTGAAAGAAAAGGGGTGTACGTGTGGTCTAGGAAACCCTGTATAATGTCAACACAATCAACAACAATTGTGAATAACTTTGACGGAAAGAACGGAATACGTACTCGAAGATTATGATATTCACGAAAGCGATCAACACGATTTCAGGACTCTAGGACGGTGATATATTGAATTATATAGCTACGGGAAAATATTTGCGATAGATATGACATGTATTGTTGGAATTCTTTCGGAAATATCCGAGAGCGAACACAATAATATAATACAAAATACGAGCAAAACATTCTTGCACTTTTATTACACGGACAAAAATATACTACTCGTAGATGAAATGTTTATTGTACCTGCAAGTATATATATATATATATATATATATATATATATATATATATATATAAATATCTGTTGTAATATAATGCGAAAAATCGACATTTACTATTACTTACAAACATAATTAGTTCAACTTTGTGCTTCTCAGCCTTATTTTAGTTGGCGCATTACATAGTTTATGCTCTCATTTTCACGTGCACCGATGCATATTTCCAGAATTCCAACTGCAGCTATTGTTCGGCTGATCCGAAATATTTTAGCTTAACCATTTGAGGGAGAGAAAGAAAGAGCCCTTTTATACAGCTATAATAATCCCTGTGTGTATAAATCTTTATCTGACATGTAAACATTTCTATCGCAAAATATACATTTTACAGTTAAATCCATTGCAGATGTTAAACCGTAAGATTTTCATGAGAGCGTGTTTATATCTGTTTTAAACATTCTTTTGTGATTACATAGTTGATCCAATTCTTCCATTGAATTTATCCCGATGGTTGCATTTCAATGTGAAATGAAAATCTGACTAGAACATCTACTGAAAGCTCAATGTCTTTAAAGTGAATTTTTCCACGGAAATATATAATATTATAATATCTATATATTGTTATGCAGTAAATATATTTTAACGTGCAATGATGAAAACGAATCGAACAAATTAAAACGCATTTAACATTTATATCATTTTTTTATCTTGACATAAAAATATTATCACAATTTTTTTTTCGATAGTAAAAAATACTGATTTTATTGTCACAATCAATTTTTTATATTCTTTAACCTTAATTTTAAATTAGAAATGAGTTTTATAAATAAAAATACATAAAAAAGTTGTAACTTTTCATTATCTTGCATAAAATATCTCCAAAAAACTGTTGAAGTAATTATGCTACAAAATGTATAATATAAAATAAATATATAAATGAATAAAATTAATTTATATATTTTCATGTAATAATAATGTAATATAATTTTCATGTAATAATGAAACTAAATCGCTCGAATAATAGTTTTATCTCTAAAACTTATCTGATAAACACAAATTGTTTGGAAAAAAAATTTTAATTTATTTTTTATTCTGATATTTAAATTGGAAATATTAAGGGGTATGTTTTTCCTTATTTTTTAGAACATTCGTATCTTATATATAATAATCAAACTTCAATTAGCATATTACACGCAACATTTAATGTTACCGCGATCATCAAAATTTATTATTGTACAAATTATGCGCAAGAATTATATAGCGAATTTGTATCGTCGAAAGAACAGATTTTACTACCAAAGAATAATATTCACTGTAAGAGAAAAAAAGATAGAAAAAAGGGCAGCTTTCCAATTGTTTCCTACTATCCCGGAAGGGACCAGTGGTGGAAGAAAAATTTCAGCCATCGCGCCATGCGGTTAAACCGCGCAGAGAACCGTATGCGCGATGGAATCGACGCTAACGTGTCTGTGCTTTCACGAATAATATATACAACAGCCAGTTCCCAACTGCGAATGCGCCGTCGAAACTTCGGTATGCGTTTGCTCTTGACTAAGTCTAGTAAATTAAAACGTACGCAAACGCGAGGAACATTTTTCGACATGCTGCCGAGAAGAGCCATTATCCGAGGCAAACATACAAGATAAATGAACCTGACGTAATTTATTAGTGGTCTTTTTTTAAAGAATTTTATTTTTTTAACTTTATATTTTTTTAACAATGTATGTCATATTAACCATGCTATATAGTTGAATAATGCATTTGACGGTTATTAATTAAAAAAATTCCTCAATAGCTTTTTATTAAACCTTTTCTCGAATTATAAATTAAATTTATGTATAAAGAAATATAATAAATTTTAAAAATCTATTTTTAAAAGTATTATCCTTGATTTTTTAGGATACTTTGCATATACAATTGAAATAAATGATTTATATGCGAACAGAGCGAATAAAATAGAGTCAAAACATCGTTTTCATTTGATCACAATGTGCAATATGCGTTGCTAAAATAGTGCTGTATGTACATTTTGTAGGACAAATGAACATTTGGCAATTTTACCAATAAACTCGCGACTCCAAGCGAGATTTTTCAGAATCTGCGTCACGTAATGGTACGAGCTAGTCGACGATCCGTAATCGCGAGATTTACGAGCGTACTGAGTAACGAGCCGAGCGGACAGATAAACGAGCGAAGTTCTCAGACCGAGTGAGAATAAACGTGTCCTTTCATAAAACACATATCCGAGATTCTACCCGATAGTGGTACGTATGAAAAAATATTCTGAGCCGCCAGTGTTCATCGGGAAAAGTTTCAATCGATTGGAAAGATTCAAACGGAATTGAAATGATTCAGATCGTTTATCATCGCTATTTTTGTGATGCATATCCTATGTCCCAAAGACACTTGTGAAAAAAATGAAAAGGAGACTGAATAATTTTTCCTTTGAATGTTAATACTATGCGATATAATAAGGTGAACGAAAAACACGAGTATTTGACGAACTCTTATTCTGGAACGTGAAGGTAAGAGCAACGAAATTTGATGAATCTTCTATTTCTTTCAGTTCAAGCAGATATATCGTATTTCAGAGAAAATATGGTGGGATATTTTGCAGTATGCCGTCGAGTTTGGCGAACATCTTTCAATACCGGAACCTAACTCAGCAAACCGATTCCATTCTTGCAACGCATTTTCTACGAAAAGTGCGGACGCATCATGGAATTCTATTCCTTCGTATGCAAATTATTTATGTATATATATATATATATATATATATATATATATATATATATATACACAATATATGTCCCACGCGAACATGTCGCGTTTATGATATAAGTTTTTGCGTCTATTTTTGCTTTCTATTTGAGTCGGCAAAATATCATTGAAAGGTAAACGTCGATATTTGCGACAACTATCGATGATATCCTACAACATTGTGGAAAAAAAGAATACTGTGAATTATAAATGAAAAAAGGATTTTTTTCCTAATAAACAGACGTAGTTCGATATTCAGCTAAGTATTAAGTAGGACATGCGTTAATATTGTCGGTAGGCGACGGAAGAAAAAAAGGTTTATTCAGTCCGCGCGCGTACAGGATATCCTGAGTTCGAGAAATAGATGCTTTCGCGAACGAGATGCGAAGCGTCACATCCGTGAAAAGGTGAAAGAGCGACTGAGACCGTGTGGAATTGCGTGATAGTAAGCTCGCTGGAAAACGGTTATGTCGTTTACGTTGTGAGTCAGCATTATAAATTTTACAAACATCCAATCTGCTTTTCTTGAGTGCACCGATGTTTGCCCGGTCCCGCAAATGCATCGCTTGATAGCTTAAAAGCGCCTAAACGGATTGGGTCGCACGTTAACGAAGTGTTAACGATAAATGATGGTTATTAGAGTTGAACATCTTTTTGGAGGGAATGCAGATTTTGCTGGTGTCTCGTTCGTGTTGCGACGAGAGCTCAGAGGGAGTTATGAATATTTTGCATTATTTGTATCGTGTATACTGCGCTTGCGGATTACACTCGAGTTAGTTTTTGCAGGTCGTGTCGGACGAACACGTCGGTGTGCTATATTCTCGCGTATTTATCTCTGTAAAACGTATCTGGGTTCCTGAAATCGAACATAAATCAAGGATGAATGGTACAGGGGAGACGATATGATATCGAAGTGGAATACTTAATAAATTAAACTAGATTACAAGTTTTGAATGTTCTGTTCAGTTTCGTGGATAACGAAAGTAATTATAAATGAAATTATATTAAAGTGCTTCTTTATATATAAATATATTGTTTAAGAAACGTGCTTTTATACTATATATATATATATATATGTGTGTGTGTGTGTGTGTGTGTTTTCCGTGTATGTGTGCAGTAAATGTGTGTGAATAATATTATCTAGTGCATTTGACAACGTTGTATTTCTTGCCTTATCGATGTAACTTTCAATTCATGTCGTAAATGGAATTGCAAAAAGAGCTGGGGATTACATGTCAAATATCAACATTAATTTAGCCCGAGGTAACTGGGGAGTGCCAATTATGCATATTGAACACGTATATATGGAATATAATCGATTTCAGTATGTTCGAGTGCCAACAAAATATAGGGTAAATCATTGAAAACGCATGTCAATTACAATAAAGAGGATTCCTCAAAATAAACAAATGGCAACAGTAACTTATAAGTTGAAAAGTGGATTGCGCAAATTGATCTTGGCGATTGGGAGAATCAACTTAAGTATATGTGACATGAAACAAACGACATGTTACAATGGCATTAAACGAACGTACTCGAGATAAAAGTATTATCTTGATTGAAAAGTACAAATAGCAATTCATGATTCTTTTTATTTTGTGACTTTTTTCATCTTTAATAAGCTAGTTTTTTTTTTATTAAAGATGAACAATTTAAATATTCTAATTGAAGATTGTTTTTGTGTGTTACATGTTACATGGTTTAAATCTACTTATATAAGAACTTATTTGTTTTCGTATTTTTATCGCAATTTTATCTCGCTTTCTTTAATATTAATTTTTGTTTTTATCTAATAAGGTTGTATTACGATGTTGAGTTAACAGAACTGCACAGCTAAATTGATAAACTGAAAAAGAAAGCGAGGTTTTAGTGTTTTATACTCTTCCGACAGCGGCAGTAGAATAAGCTTGACTAGAGTCAGCCGCTCGAAGTTTAACCAAGCATGATTCATTCTTTCTTTTACGCATCACTGCATAAGAGCGAGTTGATTGTGTTAATAAAGCCATTATTTTATCATTATTTGCCATTATTTTATCATTTTATCAATTTTCAATAATACGGAATAATAAAATATATTAGCAGTTTTTATCTGAAAAGGAATAACAAGATTCGTTTGAATAAAATTATTTTCTATTCACAGCGATAAATAAAATACTAAATAATATCAATAATAAGTTTAATATCATATTACAATTTAGGAAGCTATAACTTTAATAAATTGTTTTAAGAAATTAATTTGTTTATTGTGTTAGAGAAAGTTAGAGATTTTTTTCGTCAAGTTAAATGACAATTTAATGGAACTATTAAAAGTTTTGCAATACAATTTTAGATTACTTCATATACAGTTATTATTCCATTTGTGGTTTGCAATATGTCTTTTTATCCTCCTATATTTTTTATTGCGAATTATTGCGAAAATATAAAATGTGGTATAATATAAATTATTGTAACACTTGTCTCTCGTAACTTTCAAACACACCTGATACGTATTACTAAAACATACTAACTGGATTGACTTAATGGTATTTTGCTCTGAGGGCGAACTTCAAATAGAAAACGGTTCATCCCTCTTAGAGTTTAGTACCCCATAAACACCTACGAGGCATAAAATCAACATTCCATTTTATTACCCTTCCGCACGAATATAAGTCGCGTTCCCGGATAACCAGTTTCTATCAGAAACTGGTTCTTTTCTGTATCCGGCGGCTGTTGTTTCTAAAATTTGTGGCCATATAATCTTGCAGTTACGATCGGAACGAGAGCGAGATACACGCGGTGAAGGGAATGACGTAGCAACGACTATGATAACGACCAAAGTCTGACGTTGACGAGAGGGTGCGTGCAATATCGTAAAGGACGTAAAAGAATGAATCCAACGATTTGCGCGGGTGCGAACCTGCAAGCGAAGCGTCGCTCGTAAAAAGTGTAAAGCTTCGCCCGAGCTTTCCTGTTGTACTGACGTACTTCCATGATATCGATAAAATGCACAATGATCTAACTTTCTACAATGTATATCTTTATGGCGTAAGTACAAGTTATAAAAAATGATGGAATATTTTAGTCACGTAACTACGCTCGAGTCAAATCCGGATAAAACAGCCACAATGTGGCGGCAGAGATGTCTCTTTCTGAACTATTTTCTCTCGAGTAATAGAGAGAATCTTCCGTATCTGATATTTGTTATACTATAACAAGCAAACCGTATAATAATTTACGATACGTGACAATTCAATGAGATTATTAGGCCATATTTTAAGCTTTCGTATCATTGGCGTCAAATTTACATTGTGACATACATCTTTCATCCTGGCAGGAAAATAGAAACTCGAAGGAAGAGGTGGGCACACGCGATTCGATCGGACTTTCCCAAAGGTGTCGTATTCGAGGAAGTTCCGCCGATAAATAATGGGACTGTTCTCCACGCTCGTGTTCACGCATTGTCGTATACGTTCGTGCAAGTAACTTCAGCTATTTGGATGGGACAGACGTCAGTGGAATGAATCGTGAGCTGACATCTATCATAACATGTTATGGGCTATCAAATTTTGAATAAACAGGCATATTCTCTGCTTTAAACTTTTGTAAGTCTTAACGTTTACTATGTTTTATTTCAAGCAATAACGTTTACTTTATTTTTATATTAATGATAAAACAAAGTAAAGATATTAATAGATATAATAATAATACGATAATCAATAGAGGAAATATGTTTCCTTATTCGCATCAAGGGACCAACATATGACATTCAATATACGATATTGGATCTAGGTAATTATAACGCGAATATATCGCGCCTATTATTGCAATCATTGCAATCGTCAGGTATGTATTGCATGATTAAATTATATAAATTCGTTGTATGATAATTACATTTACGTATTAAATAAATTTGTAGTGATGCAAAGAATGCAATTACAAAACGCATTTGTTTTAATGAAGCCATAGTTAATTTTCTATGAAGTGAGTCAATTAGCGTAATATTAATTACGTAAATTGCTTCTTTTTTGTTATGTTTACTGTTTGCTCATGGTATTTACTATTGAAAAATAAATAAATTTGTCAGGTTTTTGTTATAAAGTTATATGCTGCAAATGTGCGCTAGCACATATGCACTGTTCGTGTAACGATGTCATACGTAACGATAAATTGTATAATCTAATATTGATTAAAATCCGCAATATTTCAGCATTTTATCCAGAACGCAAATAAGCAGACAAAAGTGACAGAAACTTCTAAATCTTATTCAGAATATACTGTCCAAAAATATACGATTCAAATTTATGTAAACTATTGCACCATGCATCACCTATCGCTGCGATGCAGCGACCACGACATTATTTCCATTTCCAAGTGAACGCAAAACGCAATTCCAAATAGATTTGCTTTCGGCGCATGTTTGAGTATACGTTAAAATTGCATTTTAAGCAGCGACTGTAATTATTTTCTAAGCTATGAATAGTAGATGCATTAATGTTTGGTTGTTTCTAAATTACGGCGTAATTGATAAAACTGTTTACTATTCGTTATTTGTAGTATTGTGAATTTATGAATTTTATTAACTTTTTGAAACGCTTTGTATAAAATTGTGTTTCATGAAAATTCATGTATTTTATAGCATAAAAAAATTTTATGATAAAAAAATCATTCACCCATGATATTCGCCATCGAATTATATTTTTTTAAATAAATAAAGATAGCAACAAATAATTGCAAAGATGATTTTATAGAAGAATAAATTATTTTATTTACATTTGAGAATTTTTAAGCAATGGAATTGCCATAAATTCTCGCTTATTAATTAAGCTTATAATATCGAAATTATGCGACCTATTTAGCAGATTTATTAATCATTTATTATTGAAAAAGCTATTATTATTATAACTTCCGCTTTTGCCAAGACAAAAGTATACCTTTAATCGAAAACGGATACTCTATCGCGATTGTAGCTTACGCCATATAATTTGTCGCGACGATGTTATTTTTCTTTTCTTTTTCTTTCTCTCTTTTCATCTTCTCATTGAAAATTCGAAAGACAAGGAGAGTGAAAGAATTCTGTGTTTTTTCTTCTTCACTCGTGCCGTTCGCTGCGTTTCTCTCCATCGTGACTTCCGTTATGCCATCGTAACGCAGGAAGAACCGAGGACATAAATAAGCCCGGTAGAAATTAATGCGTAGGAAAGTTTTTTTCCGGCCGGAAACGAGGTTGTCGAGCATGTTAAAACTTTCGTAGGGGCTCGCTTGAAAAAGTCTGTGAGTGAGAGTACGAAGGGCGATGAGCACGCGTTCTGTGTGAGTCGCGTACGATTTTACTTGAAGCAAAATAATTTTTTGTCTACTATTTTCAGTTCCGTGATTATCAAACTTTGGGATCGATAATTTTCTAAATAAATTTTAATTTTAGTCTTTTATATATCCAATGTCGATGATAATTTCTGCTAATATCTATAATATTTACTTTTTCTTAATATAATTCTTTCGCCAATTTTTTTTAAGTAGTGTATTTGTTTAGTTTTTTGTACAAATATTTTAAATATATTTTTAAAGATTTGTGTTTCTTGATAAATAATAAATTAATTAATAATTAAATTAAGTTTTTGTTGCCAGATGTTAATAAACATATTTTATTAACATTACATACTTTAGCAGCTAAAAGAAATGCGATTTATTAAGATTATAACTTCTATATTTAATTGTTTTAACGAAAATTAAAGGGCAACTATTTCACTAAATTAATTTTGCTAATAAATAGCAGCCATAATTGTATTAATAAAAAATATACTATGTGGACGCATTAATTTTCTTATTGTTTTTTCTTACACATGTATGTATGAGCGTCTACTAAATTCTTCTTACAAAGTCTAAATAGCAGTAGCCCTGTACCTGTTGATTCAATGAGAGACTCAAGCGTGTAAAACTTTCCTTAAGTTTAAATTTTGTAATATGGTCCATTGTTGTTATCTATGAACACAACAATTCAAGGTATAAAAAGATTTAAATTTCAACTTGAGTAATATGATACATACAAAGCGAAATGCGATATATAAAGTTTAAGCGGTTTAAAGTTATGCTTCGATTTCAATCTAGTAGTTTCATGTTGAAAAATGCAACTTATGAATCTGTACACGATAACATCATTTTTAAAATATTAAAGCTAGAAATATGATTTGTCAAATTTAGCAGTTTTTGTCGGAAGGAAAAAAATCGGAGAAATTTTTCTTCTATCAGCACAATATTTCTAACATTTTATATCGACAAAGGTAAAGCTCGTAAAACTGGCAAACTCCGAATGTTTTAAATTTTTCGCTAAATATGATGTTTAACATCATCACGAAAATTTAACACGGTGAAGACAAAATCAATTTTTTCTTCCTTTTTATATAGAAAAGCTTGTTATTTTTATATCTCTCCATTCAAGTGTAATAATAAAATTAACAAAGTGAAAAAACACAGATATAAAAATACAAAAATTTACAACGAAAAATTTACAACGAAAAATTCTTTTTGCCTATATATAAGCAATATTTTATTGACGTTGTGATGTACGTATCATTTGCACCTAGTACTATCATATCATACATATCCTGTGAAGTATAACAGTATATGTATATAACAATATTTATAATTCTTGTAACGCTATACACATGTTGATACTATTCGATATTTCACGAATAAAGCAAATCAATTTTATAATAAACGAATTGCTGACATCTCTGTCATCGAACGCGTAATGATTTTCCAATACCACGAAAAACCATATGCCTATCACAATTTTGCTAGCTAAGCGAAATATGAATATATATCATTTAACAGCAATCAAATATCATAATAAATACATTTAGTATAATCAACAATATATAATACAACATTAATTATTAGAGCATGAAATGAATAATATACACATGTAATGTTGTATGAGTAGAAAATTAATATATAACTTGGACTAGGTTTTCACTAGATTAATACTAGATTAGCTAGATGAAGCCTAACAATTTAATCAATAATGAAAGCCAAATAAATGTAAGTCCTGAAGAAGTAAAAAAATAAATAATTTTTATTTATTTACTGTTTTCATTCTATTGCTTTGAAATTAATTATAAAAATACATTTAAAAGATTCTAAACATAATTTTTATAATTATTCATGAAAGAAATTCATTAGTAATTATAAATAAAAATAAGAAAGAAAAGAAAAAAAAGATTTAATCATTTTCTTTATATTATTTGAATAGAAATGTTAAGTACTTCGATTATCAATCGTCACACATAATTTCGAAATTGTATAGTAATAAGAAATTTCACTTAATTTACTTATCTCATTTAACATAAAATCTCAAAGTGTAGAATTTCTCATGGCGATAACGGCCATGCATACTAAAACACGAAATGGACTAAGAAGAAATCGTTAGTCAGTTACTAAGGAATTAATAGAAAAAGGAATAATCTTCAATATAGACAATCTTTTTGTCAAGTGTAGTTTTTGTTTCTCTGTCAATATATTTCTGAAATCCGATAATATTAACGTAATACCGATATTATTAATCTATACTAATTTGCAGGAAATGGATATTACATGTTTTTGCGTAACCAGATATTCTTTATTTCTCTATATAGTACAATTTTTTTTAAAAGGAAATATTCTGCGAATGCAATGAATATAAAATGTACGAATATCCTCGTGCAAAACTATGCAAAACTTATCGCAAAAGTGGATTTACACCGGATATGTTGTTGCGTACACACGGAAATTGGAAATAAAACCGTAACGCTGTAACAACGATTTGTATTCGTATTCACTGGAAAGGATTGTGTAAGGTTTCAATTGCAAAAAAAACAAAATAGTAATAGTGTAGTGGAATAGAACGTAAAGTGAAAGATTTATGACAAATATTGCGTCTATGATAATCGTTTCTACTTTTAGAAAATTTCTTATATTCACAATAGAGAAACCAAATTATGATTCATTAGAGCTCACTGAAGTACGAATTATTCATTCAAGCTCTTTAAATAATTCTAAACGTTGAAATTATCTTAATGGACATTCGCTAAGATGCATATTTTACATTATATTTATTTCAATATTTCTCGAATCACGTAACAATTCACATTTATATATATATATATATATATTATTATATATCAAAAATTCCAAATTTTTACTCTACATATCTAGTTTTTTTTTAATACATAATTATATATTATATATAAACGTAATGGTTGTGGAAAATAATATTCTTTATTATGAGTTAGTAACTTTTTTTATTATAAATTATATAATAATTAGAAATTATTTAAATATCTTGACTTAATAATAAAATTAAAACTAAAAACTATAAATAATGACATTCTTATAATATGTATGTATGTATATATATATATATACAGGGTGTCCTAGACCACCCGTATACCCCTTTTCTTTCAAAAACTAAGCATTTTAGAGAAAAATGTTTTAGACAAAAGTTGTTTGGTTTCGAGGGGGCCATAAGATGGTACCATTGGTTTGACCTTGAAGAGTCATTTGAAGGTCACGTGAAGGTCACTTCAATTTTTTTAAATGGAATACCCTATATATTTTTACACATTCTTGTAGCTCATCTCGAGAGCTTTCCAAAACACTATAATTAAGTTAGTTTTCATTAAGTACTTTCCGAGTTATGAGGCTTGACATAATTTCTTAATTTTACGTAAATCATAATATATCTTGTAAAATATTCATTTTTCGATTATCTTACCTTAATACTTTTATGTACAAAATAATAAGAGGAATCAATTGGTGTAAAAGAAACACAGTTATTTTTAAGAAAAAATATGTAATTGTTAATTACAAATTACATATTTTTTCTTCGAAACAACTATATGTTTTCTTTACACCAATTGATTCCTCTCATTATTTTGTCTGAAACATTTTTCTCTAAAATGCTTAGTTTTTGAAAGAAAAGGGGTGTACGGGTGGTCTAGGACACCCTGTATATATATATACATACATACATATTATAAGAATGTCATTATTTATAGTTTTTAGTTTTAATTTTATTATTAAGTCAAGATATTTAAATAATTTCTAATTATTATATAATTTATAATAAAAAAAGTTACTAACTCATAATAAAAAATATTATTTTCCACAACCGTTATGTTTATATATAATATATAATTATGTATTAAAAGAAATCTAGATACGTAGAGTAAAAATTTGGAATTTTTGATAATTCTAATTTGTCTTCCTCAGGAAAAGCAATTAATGATTCTATCGTTTCAAACACGTCATCGATTAAAGTGCAAATATATATATGTACATATACATATATATATTTTGACATATATATGTGCTTAGATTATTTAGTTATATCTCACGAATGTCCACAGATCGCATAATTTTCTGCGTTAGTTCCTCTTTCATAACATACGTAATATCAAAGTACTTGATAATTAAGCAATTTGCTCTTTTTCACGCAACTACTGAATTCACGATTACAGTTTAATTGAATGTAGAATTCGGCGACTTTTAAATATGATTCAAATTTAATTATTAAAGGTTTGCAAAAAATAAAAAAAAAGTTTTGTCATTATATTTTTATCAATTTAATATTTAAACGATAGGTGTCGTGTAAAAACTAATCCAAAGCGACTAATGCAGTTTTCGAACTTAAAAATTTTATATAATTTTATATAATTATATAATTTTATATAATTATATAATTTTATATAATTATATAACTTTATATAATAATATTGTAAAGTAATTATTTAGGACAGATAAACTTCAGATGAAATCTAAAATGGTCTAAATGTCGATATCAAATCACAAGACGCGGTTACAGTTATAGTGCCGCAAGATATCGCAAACTATGTCTAGCTAAAGTTTAATTCCAACATCAGTCGTCTTGTCGCTAACAGATTTTCCGAGCAATATATATAATCTTGTATGTAATATATGCAAATAAAGCACCGCAAAATCTTGTTTTCGAACAAAGGAATATTAAATTTCAAAAATTAAAATTATAATAAATATAACATGAAAAAAGTTTTGATTCGAAAATAATTTTATAAGCAGAATAAAATTTCTTTAAAATGTTTTTAGATAACAACAGAAATATTACATATAATATAGGATTTAAGAATATTTTCATTATTGTGTGATGCAAAATAAGCGAGAAAATACTATAAAAACAAAAATTTAACCAACAAATTTGTGAAATGTTGATAATGATCTTTGTTTTATAACAATGTCATTAGCTTAAATATTTACATTCAATGTTCATCGATTAATAGTATAGGATTATCACAATTAAAAGTCATAACCAATTTATATTGTCATATTTCGTTAATCACACACAAAGATTCTGTAAAAATTCACAATAATTTCATTTTATTGCAGGCCGCCAGTTCAGCCATAAAAATTATCAGTGAAATATCTGCTCGAAATATTCCGGTAAAGCCATATACATCACCAGCAAATAATTATATATCTTTTGTAAATCCGTTCCTATATAATATCATCATTATATATTTTTTTATGATCTTATTACATAAATTTCAAAGAGATTATTCGATATTTAAATTAAATTAACAATTGGATAAAAAATGTCTTTTTAATTATTTGTTCGATTACTTCACGCGTAAGCCAGCTTTATATTACTATATTTGCTGTCAATTAAAATATATTTTTTAATTGCAATATTTCGAATGTTATCAATATGTGTACAGCACAATTGAGTGAGATAAATGGATTTAAAATATAAGGATTAGATCATTTTGTTTTGAAATTTAGACGAGAATATCTTCGATAATAGTTTTATTAATCTCGTTTTATGAATTTTATATACAGAATAATTTTATCAGAAAAGCAGGGGATAATTTACATCATAAAAGCAGAAGAGTGCTATCGAATCCTGATGAGACACATTCTTGGCAATCGGCGTGCTTGAGAAATTGACACGACGAAGTGAGAAATGTTTCACTCAAACACGTTTCGCATCCCGAGAAATGAGACTCATTTCAAGTTTCGCCGAGAAATGACGAAAGGCGATGCGCAGCGTTTACAGTAAAATCATTAATTAAAACCCCCGGAAAAGCGGATGAATATATTGTATAACGTAAGTACCGTCTGCAACGTGGTAATACAGAGAGATCTGCGAATGATCATCATATACAGGGTGTTTCATTTTAATCCGACCAGTCGAATATCTCGAAAACCAAGCCCGGGAGAGAAAAATATTTCAGACAAAAGTTGTTTGGTTTCGAGGGGGCCATAAGATGGTACCATTGGTTTGACCTTGAAGAGTCATTTGAAGGTCACGTGAAGGTCACTTCAATTTTTTTAAATGGAACACCCTATATATTTTTGCACACTCTTGTAGCTTATCTCGAGAGCTTTCCAAAACACTATCATTAAGTACCTTTTCGTTAAGTACTTTTTGAGTTACGAGGGTTGAAATAATTTCTTATTTTTACATAAACCGTAAAATATCTTGTAATATATTCACTTTTCGATTATCTTACCTTAATACTTTTATGTACAAAATAATGAGAGGAATCAATTGGTGTAAAAAAAACACATAGTTGTTTTTAAGAAAAAATATGGAATTGTTAATTGCAAATTACATATTTTTTCTTCAAAACAACTGTGTTTTCTTTACACCAATTGATTCCTCTCATTATTTTGTACATAAAAGTATTAAGGTAAGATAATCGAAAAATGAATATTTTACTAGATATTTTACGGTTTATGTAGAATTAAGAAATTATTTCAAGCCTCATAACTCAAAAAGTACTTAACGAAAAGGTACTTAATTATAGTGTTTTGGAAAGCTCTAGATGTCAGCTACAAGAATGTGCAAAAATATATAGGGTATTCCATTTAAGAAATTTAAGGTGACCTTTATGTGACCTTCAAATGACTGTTCAAGGTCAAATCATTGTCACCATCTTATGGCCCCCTCGAAACCAAACAACTTTTGTCTGAAATATTTTTCTCTCCCGGGCTTGGTTTTCGAGATATTCGACTGGTCGGATTAAAATGAAACACCCTGTATATGCACGACGGTGTTTCTACGAGAGAAAATAAGACATACTTGGCGAGGAAGTAATGAAGAAAACGATTCTTTTTTTATGCCGCGCTTTTCGTACCGCACTCAAATTATACTTAATATTCCCAAGAAGCCACTTTTCCATCGTAATCGATGATCGTGAAGAAATGTAATAAATTCCATCATGACTCTCTAAAATGGATATCACGCGCGAGGTTTGCGATCAATTTAAAACGACCAGCCATCAGCAGCGATGCCGCTGAAAAACCATTAAGGTGAAGCATTTACAAGTACAAATTGAAGCGCAGCTTTCGATGGGTGCAATTATTTCTATATTGAATTTGTTACGATGCAAGAATATCTTTCTTCATAATAATTGGCGTCCTTATTCAATTTCATTGATTTGATATAAAAGTACATGTATTATTATTTTTTTATACTAACAATAATTCGTGTCACTGCTACAGATGTTTAATCGCCAAATAAGTTTTTTTTTATTTATATTTTGTTAAAGCAATTAAGGATTTGCTTCACGTCATTAGATTCGTGTTAATTCGATTAGTGAAATATTGACATAAATGTAAAATATTTTTCTCAGAATCAGCGAACCTATCTACCAATATAACGATATCGAATCAAAACAAAAATTATGCTGACTTGTTTCAATCAAAATCATTGCGAAAACTCGATATAAAATCTTGAAAAGACTATGTTAATTAATTTTATATACAAAATTTACACACATATACATTTATAATTAATATAATTGATATGTACAAAACAGTAGCAAATATTAATCATATTACAGTAATTATTCAATCGTATTGATTTGTTAAATTATTAATAATCGGGATTAAATAATTATCAAATGAAAAGCATGCATCATTAAAAGTAACAAGTAAAAAGCATCTGCTATTTAATCTGTTGTAAAATTTACATACTTTGGATCTAAAAAATTACTTAATATTAAAGACGTTCGTTGAGAAAGTTTTGAAAACTTGGTCAATGAAGTAATTACTCGATCAAATTATATATTTCATAATCGCGAATCTGATACGTTGCTTGATATCAACCAAGCTCTATGCATTGTTTTATATAGTTTGTATCAATCTTTCAAACCACGTACATCTTTTTTAAACGGAATAATATTGACATAAGTGAAATTTCCGACATAAAATCAATATTAGTTTATACAATTAGTTATTTTAACCATTGATAGAACATTGATTGATTTAAATTCGTTAGAAAGAAGATTTTACTTGTGGTGAGACACATTAATATTATATTATAACATTTTGGGCCTCTCTTTTTTTGAATATTTCTCAGTCATACAATTATATATACAATTACTCCATTAACTTGTCTCGTAGGAAACGTGGAAACTTCTGGTTTCTGTAGTTCCTTACAAATTACGTATTACAAACGATGCACGCGGTGCTTGTTATTTATTATTTTAATTGCATCTTAAGAAGCTCAATTGCAATTATAATCAGACAAAAAAATATAATGATAAACATTTTGAAGATAGAATAAACCAGATAGTCAGTTTTAGAAAAATGTATCAAATTTTAATAAAAATTATCCAGGAATTTTTGATCTTAATAAATGCAAACGCATCTGTACCATAAATTATCAAGATTTTATTTTGTTATTATTTCATATTTTTACATACTTTTATATTTTACGATTGTTAGATATATTTACAAATAATATATCGCTACATAGGAGGCATAAATATTAATTTATTTCTTCCTTTTATAATATATTATGGGAGAGAAAATGCATCTCTCTTGATGTTGGAGTAAAAACTACATTATTTTTTTTGTAAAGCTAATAGAAAAATATTTCATTCTATTTTATTTTATTCTCTTATTCCGAGAAGTATGTAAGATAAAAGGATTCAGCTTCAATTGCTACAATTAGATACGTACTTCGGCAGTAGTAAATCCACGAGTGTCGATAAGGCTTGAGTGAGTGCGCGACGCTCTGGAAGGCAAAGGGTGAAAAAACGCTCGTGCGTGACTTTTGGAGGCGAAGAATCTTGAGGGATTGATATGTTCCACGACAAGAATCGATAGATCACTTCATCGGAACACCAAGATGGATCACGTCTAAGTAAAACTTCACGATTTGACTTTCCTTTTCACCCTTCTGACACAAAAAAGACACCCCTTTGTCTCTAATAACTTTTCTGTAGAAAATGTATGTACTATCGTCATTCAATCTCGTTCTCCTCTTTCTCTTTTTGTTTAAGACAAGAAGTTATCATGCCGGTGTAGTAAATTGCGAATTGCACTTTCTTCAATAAAATATGCAACGAAAAGTGAGAAAGAAGAAATAAATTTTTTATGAGTGGACAGTTCTTTCAATCTTCCGTGAATATTACAATTTACAGAGTGTCTTTTCAAAGCTGTAAATTTCTACGAACTTTTCTGACAATGTCGCAAAATATTAATAATTTATAAAATATGCTTTAATCGCGAATAAAAAATAAATAATTCAAATATCTTGATATTTATCATACACCACTAAAAACTTTTCATGTATTCTTGACAAACTTTTCCACGATAAAAAAAATTATACAAAATACGAGCTATGAGATTTTTCTATCCTTTAAAATTAACATTATGATTATTCTTGACAAAGAATTTCCATGATAGAAAAAGAAATTATACAAAATACGAGATACAAGATTTTTCTATCCTTTAAAATTAACATTATGATTATCGATACCTTTTCTTGTGTGTGGATCGAAGGAGACACTTTCGAATGATGGCGAGAGATGAGTACTTATTTTATTATTATTTGTTATATATCCGCATATATTGCGGTCGTTTTCAACGATCAAGTTCGTGTTGCTTGTATTTATCGTAAGAAAATTAATAACGGCGTCTCTCTTTCGATGGAATAATCGACGGAACGCGTTGTGTTACGAACGCGAGAGAGCCGAGAGGAACGAGAAAGAGAGAGAAAGAGAAAGAGAGAGGAGCGTCGCGACGACGCGGAGGCTGACGACGCACTGACTGCCCGCCTGGGTGCTCCCGACAGTAGTCGCGCAGAGTAAGAGAGAAAGAGCATACGAGACAGAGATGAAGGGTGGGAGAAGAAGGGAGAGAACGAAAGAGAGAGAGAGAAAGAGAGAGAGAGAGGGAGAGAGGATGCAGCCAGTCTCCCGATCTTCTAACTGTACCGACACACTCCTGCTGTGCCAAAATCCATCCACCTACGCACCCGCGCTCGCGGATACCCTCTATGTATCTTCGTTCTCGGTTGATCGAGAATCGCGCGCGACCTTCGACGCGCAAGAGGGAAACGCGACATACTTTCGACGATTATGGCACAGCGGTGACGGAACACGCGAATAACAAAGCTTATTTTAGGGAATCGAAGATATATCCGAAAAATATTCTCGTTGAAAGTTCCATTGTCAAAAGACATAAATCTTGCGTAGAATAGAGAAACAGCATAAGATACGTATGCATATTTTGGGTGTGTCCTATAATCATAAAGATAACGAACCTCTCTAATGAGGCCCCATTTTATACGATACGCTTTATATCATGCGCATAAACTATGTAACTTATAAAAATGCATATACATCTCTATAATTGAAGTAATATACTTTTCCGAGTACTTCTTCCACCAAATATTTAATTCTAACAAATAAAAAGTAAATATATAAAATACACGTATACATATGTATATGTATACATCGACATATATGAAACATATCTACATTACGAATAAGAAAGGAAAGCTCTTTTTTATTACCATCATAATTGGATTTTATTCCATTACTTTTCAGCAGAACAATAAATAATGCATTATTTCAAATAATTATGCAAGAGATCATATTTATTTAAATATATAGAATGTATAAAAATAATTGCATGTTAGTACAATTTCATTTATTCTCCGTTAAGAATATCGAAATATTATATTATACATGATATATTACACATATATATTATTATGACATATTACACATATATTTTATTATACATTATGTATAATAATATAATTTGTGTAACAATATTTATATGTAAGTTTGTAATTCTAATCATATTCTTAATTAAAGTTTGTAATTCTAGTCATATTCTTAATTATTCTTAATATTAATAATTTAAAGAAAAAAATTTATCCTGTATGGCTTGCTCTTGAATTTATAAAATAATTAATTAACTTATGCTTATCATTCTTTCTTTTTTGATATATACATATGTTCGTAATTCATAATTCTTATCTTAAATATTTCAAAAAATTTTCTGCAAATTTTAATTGCACTTTTGTTAAAAATTATGTAATTAGACAATAAAGAAAATAGATTATATGTAAGCGTTGATACTTGATGAAAGTTTTTAGTAAACATATATAATATTTATGGAGATATATTATAATAATGTATATGATAATATACACGAATCGTATACACATTAATAGTCGTTCTTTGATACTTACTTCTCTTTTAGTAGACGTTATGATATATTTCTGACCATTTTATATGCGTAAATGAGTCATTTTAAACTTTGTTTAATATATCGTACTTTGTACACTGTTTTATGTGAATATTACATTATATATGCTTAAAAAAGAAGAAATCAAACATTACGATCACGATATATATATAGAACAACTTAGAGCATTTATTATTTCATGTATTTATGATATGATAACATAAAAGAAAATATGTACGATATTTAAAAAGTATTATTATTATTATCTTATTATGTATATGTATGTTACAGCAGTAAGTATTTATAGAATATAAATACTTATTATAAATATAAATATAAATTGTGCAAAAAAAATATATTTCTTGAAATATCTGTGAAAATTATACGTGCATATAAAAATTCTATGAATGTATCATTTCTATTAACTTTGCTGATTTATCATATATTAAGATTCTCCATATGTTAAATTAAGCTATAATGCATTTGTTTTTGATAAAATATTACATGCATAGAAACATAGCAGTTTGGAATATTTACTCACAGCCATATCATACAATTAGCCGTATTCTGGAAAAGGATTGATTTAAGAAATTTTGTAATGAGAAATGAGACGCGCATTACGCGGTACAGCCAATTAAGAGAGCCAAGTACACACCTTCGTGTAACAATAAAAGATCCTATTCACTGATGGAAGAGGTCTAGTGCCAAGCACCCAGTCATTTGCCATCGGCGAAAGTAATCTCGCGCTTTGTTCGCCATGATTTAACCACGGTTGGGCACCGCTGCTAGGAAGCCAACCCAATTCTAGTACCACATACTGGAAGCAACTATAGTGGATTCGAATCTTTGGAATCGTCGTTCGCGTCCACACAAGTCTAACCGTGCAGAAACGGAAGATATCGGTCGAAGAAAAAGGATCAAATTGCGCGGCGATTTAGATCTCGCGAAAAGAAAAAATTTAAATAAAACTATTAAATGTGCACGATAGTTTAAATACCGCATTAATGCTGCTTTAATCGTGTTTATTATTTTCAATCATAACATATTTGATAAATATGTATGTCGAACTTATATTTTAATATATTATCCTTCTTTTCTGGCATTATATAATAATTTGGGATTTCGAATCAAAGAAGACAGCAGCACTGAGAAAGAATCAAAAGATTAAAAACACTCAAAATTTATATAAAACTAATTTTGCAAATATGCAAAATTTTACACGTGATAATATTAGAATTATTTTACATGCGAGTTAACTTTGTCTTTTATCTTATCTTATATATATATATATATATATATATATATATATATAAATTTTCTGTATGCAAATATGCAATCACAGTTCAACAAACTTTTGTAATAAGTAGGCAAATAATTTTAAAGTAAGAATATGTCTAAAGTTTTTAGACAAGGTTCGCATAATTACATTTAACATTGAAAGATCAATGCGAATGAAATAGTTTATTTCTCATTCTTTGACTCTATTTAAATGGTATATACTTGCAATGTTTTTCACTATATTGCACAAATCGGAATCACGATGTGAATTTCATAGCGTTATTTAATAAGGTGTAAAAGGGCAGTCACCGATGAAACGAAAATTCCAGCTATTAATACATTCTTCGACGAACTCTCAGGATACTTTCTGAATTATTCCGCGAGAATATTCCACGAATATAATATTCATCGATAGTTGGACAGATTTGATGGATCGCGAATCGTCGGCACAAAGTTTGAGAAGAAATTTTAATTCACAAATCAGTTACAATTGTTTATTCATAGTTCATAAAAAATCTTTCAACTCTATGATTTCATCATAAAAAAATTAATGTAACAATAAGAGAGATTACAGTCGATCCCCGTTCTTCTGAGGATTATCGCTATACAGAGATAATCGCTTAAGCGTAAGCCAGTATTCAGCTCTTCATCTTTACAAGTAAATAGCGAGCGAAACGAAGCTGTCGGGATCATAAGATCCGGTAGAGTTTGCGCGTTTGTAAAGAATATATTTATTAAAGATTGTGTGAATCGTCTAAAAATGTACTCAACGATAAATACGACTTTACTTTACTTTAATATTATCTTGACGTTTTACATGTCTTTGTAGAGTTATGGAGAATACTTTATTCTTACTCCTTTCTTACATTTTCTTTACGCAAATATCTACCATTTTGCTGTGGCTCAAGGCTGCTATCAGTAGAACAGTCACGTTATGTAAGTACGTGAATAGATCACATCCGAGAAGATATATTTAATTCCTCCGGGCAATGAAATTCAACCTTTTAAAACTTATCCTATACAACACAGAACATTGCAACTACATTGCATGTTCTGTGCTATGTAGGATAAAAGGGCTTTCTTACATTTCCTCTTATTTCAATTAAAGTAAAATTTATACTTAAAACAGTAATATATGCGTGTGTATGATACTCCTGAAATGTATGTTGTTTATATCAGAAAATTCAAAATTTTACATCATTTCATCTCTTTCTAGCATTTCACTAAATATATAAACTAATTACGGAGAGAATTAAGTAAATTAAAAGTTAAAATTATCTATAATAATTATTATTCTAACTTAAAAAAAATTAAAAATTCCAAAATAAGAAAATTTCCTTAGAGATATGCTTGCTTTATTCAAGAAATGTTATAATATTCATACATTTCGAGTAATAATAATTAATATCTCAAATAATAAAATGACTGAAATATTTAAGTAGCTTTTAGCGAGCGCTGTCTGTATTAATATGTACATACAGAGGTAAAAATACTTGAACATATGAATTTATCGGAGCATATATACTCCATACGCTATCTAATATGATATTTAAATTCATATGTTAAGGTATTATTCCTGCCCCGTGTATAAGAACATTTACCGCGTTCATTAAACCTTGCACATATCGCGTATACATGTCATGTATTACATGTTTGTACAGTATAATAGTTGTACAATTATTATTAACGCTTATTTTTTTTAAATATTGTTTATTAAAAATTAAAGTAATAGAACTCATTTATATAAATGTTACTAAAAATTTATTTAAAGTGTGATTAGATAATATAATTATTAACAGGAATAAAAAAATAAAAATGTATTAAAATAACTGTATCTTTTAAAAAAAGAGAAAAAGAGGTTTTCTTTCTTTATTACATATAAATATAATAAATATATTTAAAATATAAATAAATAATATATATAAGGAGAATTGTTAATAAATAATTAAAAATTTTCTAGTTATAAAAATATGAAATGCCTTGCGGTATTTTATCATTTTAAATTTCTAAATTGAGAGATTTTATTAATTTTTTTATTATTAGACAACTTGTCTAACAAATTATTGAAGTAAAACTTATCGATAAGTTTTATCCTTATTTTCGTTAAAGTTGATAAGATTGATCTTTTATTCTAAATTTCTTTTTCAACAAGACTGTTTTTGATTAAAAACAAAGTAAATTGTGCCCAGCAGTGCGTTAACATTTCCATTAATGCATTACACAAAGTGATTTGCATTAGATAAGAAAGTTAAGATCATATGGTTGATGTTACATGAACTAAGCGAAAATTGATTTTTGTTTCTTACATAAAACCCTGTTTGGAGTGTATTCGCCGCTATTGAATAACTGTTGGTGCCTGAGTCAGCGATTATACGCTTAATTTAATGGAAACTCAAATGTTGCAAAACATTTTTCGTTCTACATTCGAGTACATATACAATATATTACAAAGTGCCGAAAACTTAACTGTTGGTTTACTTTTTCTGTTTATGAAATTGCAATTATGCTTTGAAATTCGTTTATGTTTTTAATATCGCATAATTTAAGTTATTAATTTAAGTTATTATAATTTAAGTTATTAATTAATCGAATATATATTAAATACAATGTATTGTCATAATTTTTTATTCTTATAACACGTTTTTATTTCTGTATTATTTGGTAAATTTTGCATGACCTAATTACGTCGCGCGCGTTGTCGTACAATTTCTTAACTTAACTCAATACCGTCTAGTCTCGTCTGCTCAACCCCTGGACTAATTCGTTGTCTTCTCAGGGTTCGACAACATCGACACTTGCGGGATTTCACGGAAGCCTCTAGAAATATTAGAAATGACAGTCTACCAGTAACCGCGATTCGATAGGGACACAATTGATATTAGTGTTGATTATCATATAGAAAAAAACGTCAGAAAATGACTGTGATCCAAGGCATGAGTATTTTACATCTTGCTTGCATTTTTCCTCGCCGTTCGAAAATATTTTTTGATAAAACATATTGAAATTACTATTCTCGAAAATTTGTGATACAAAGGGATAAGAAGAAACAATGGTTTATTTTGTACCTTGTCGATAAAAAGTGTCTCACACGGAATAATTTGCAAATCTATTTCCTTTTTGCTTGTAATCTGTAACTATATTTTTTATTTAATTTTTAATACCACTTCTTGTGATGTATTTGAGAAAATTAATTGCCACACAAAAGAAAATCTATTTGTTATTAAATTAAATAAAATTAAAACGAGGAAACGAGGAAAACAGTGGATAATTTGATGATATTTTTGTAAACATCTCTAGTTGTTAATTTTAATGCAACAAATTATTAAATAAAGAAAAGAGTGAGAGTTTTTAATGTTACTTTATAAATAAGTAATTTTTTTAACACTATTGCAACATTACATAATCCTATTTATGATTTAAAAAGGGCGTAAAAAGCTGTATGACGTTTGATCTTAAGAGAGCATTAGGTGGAATTTCAATTTCAGTGCTATTTAAACGTAACTTGAGGCAATGCAATCCGACATCAAGCGCGTATCATGGAATAACATTAATAAAGAGGATAGAGGAAAGGGCAAAGAGTCGTCTATGTCCGTAGAGAAGGGCGTTTAACATCCTGAATAGATATAATGTCTTACATTCCTTGCTTCTTAACAGACAGGCTTAGTAGGTAGTTTAACCTGATATACACGTATATACACGTATATATATATATATATATATATATATATATATATATAAAATATATTGAGATTATATATTTTTATTATTTGATTATATATATTTTACTAGCTAAGGAAAAGATAGTATTAAAAATATTTTTATAAAATTATAAACTATTTAAAAAATATAAAAAAATACTTATAAAATATTTTATAAAATTTCAAACGGCATCGCATAAGATTCTCTTCTCTAAAATTTATAGTATTCCTTCTGGTCTTTGCTACCTCGAGGGCGTACACGCTTCAAGAATCAGTCTCAACTGATTCGACCCAGGGTGGTAACAACTGTTCGACCACCGACAGCTTCCTCATTCTTCGTTCCTCAAACGAGACACTGGAGAGCGGGATGGACATGATGGCGACGAGCGTGCTCCTTGACGATACGAGGAATAACTCGAACGTGTCACATCTGGGAACGTTGACTTCATCCAGAGACTGGGACGAGAAACCGAAGCTGCAGTTCCCCAAATTTGCCACGGAGAAGCGTTACAAGATGGCAAGTTTGCATCTTGATAAGGGCTGGTTCGTCTTCGATTACCTCAGAGGCTTCCTGTCTTTTGTACAACCTTACGACATACCGATCGGTAAGATGGTCATGAACGGTTTTTGCCTCAGTTTTAATAAGCTCATATAAGTTTTCACAAGATATGAACATAAAGTACATATTTCGAAAATAAATGTATATTAGATTCGAATAATCAGCATTTTGTAAAATATTAGTTGTATCGACAATTCATATTTTAATTAAAGAAAGCATTTTATATCGAATGTGCGTTACAAAATTCGAATCGTTTGAACGTTTATTTATTATAATTACGTTTATACATGCGTTTGAACGTTTATTTATTATAATTTTGAATTTTAATTAACTGATTTTTATAGATAATTGCGAATTGTAATCTAAAGATATCTTTTCTGTAGAGAAAGATATCCAATGTTTTTATAGTACTGTTTAATAGCTCTCGGTTCAGCAAGTAATTTAATAGATTTCTCGATCGGACAATTAAGGCTTTCCTTCCAATTAGCAGAGAGAATTATAATTCTTCTCGCTCTTTACAGATTTACTGGCCGACGCTGTGGAAAATCGCGTAAGCACCATCAAATTGATTTCAGAGGTAAGGCAAAATCATGCTGAGAGACTAGAAATATTTAGCTACTGGTGAACAATGGAGTGGTTCATTAAAGAAAGCAAGTCTTCATTAGAGCCGTTGCTCTTTCGATGCTTTTTGCCTCATTTCGTGAAGAGAGAGTTTTCCGCGACGTGATGTGTGCGATACATAATTGTCACGATTTAACGTCATGAGGATGTTACTGTTAAGTTTCTCACAAGCCTCGTCGTAACTTTTACAGTCTATGCACGTGGAAGCAGCTTTTCTGGGCTTAGCAGGCGCGTGCTGCGTACTGGCCTGCATAATTCCTGGCACAGAACTTTGGCTCGCCTGTCGACCAATCAGACAGGATTATAAACCCTCTCAACATCCCGGTGTTCTCGCATTTCTCCTTGCCGTTCTTGCCTTTATGCTCGGGTAGGATCTATGACAATTCCCCGTTCTTAAACATCGCTCTGAGAACTTATTGCCCTCACTTCCAACCTTACTCATGTTCCTTGATTCTTCTGTCTTTCTTGATTACATTCCGTAAGTATGTAATCGTCGCGAATTTAGACAGATGATAAATCCTCGCGATTACATTGACTTATTAAATTAATGCTACACACTTCTTTATTATTTTATACTTGATATAAATACGATTACTTTTTATTTTTACGATTTTTAAAATTTTTAATAATCAATTAATAATTGATATATATAAAATTAAAATATATATTCATTCACATCAATTACACTTTATACATAAAAATGTACCAATCATTTCTTATATATATATATTTGCATTAGAATGTATTTATATTAATATTGAGTAAAAAAGTATAACGAGAATAAATGAAGGAAAAGGAGGCCTAAGTAAGCGTATATATCTATCTAGCTATTCATCTCGCTATGACACAGGAAGACCTTTTACCTAGAGCAAGCACTCGCTACGTTATTCATAATCCTTGGTGCGTGGTTCACAGGTCTTGCATGGTGACAATGATAATATGCAACGAGGCGGTGGCGGCTGGGATCGGAAAGTTCCCTATAACGGTAGAGACGGCGTTACAGGATTTAAAGGACTATCACGCGGATACCACGTCACAGCTACGAAAATGCCTTACGAGGAGCTTGGACGTGGCCAGCGAAGCGATTCTTGCGGATCTGGACAGTGAGTGAAATTCCTTTTTCACGATATTAAAAACACTAGTCGCGTGAAATTTATTCCGGACACGAGAAGAATGCTTTCTACATATTATTGTATGCAATGAAAGCAAGGTGTTAAATCACTTTCAATAAGAATTGCGACACAATTTTGGAGAGATTTGAATGAATGCTTTCTTCTATTGTATTAATATATAGACATAATATATAGATATTAATATACAGATATATTTAAATTACTATAATTGCGTCTTTTCTTTGTGCTTTCTATCTTGATGCTTATTATTTATTGCTTGATGTGAAGAATATTAATTAAAAAGAGAAACTAAGAAATAAGAAAGAGAATTATTATTAAAATTATATAAGTATAATATAGCTATAATGTGGGATTTTCTTATAAATAAAAAAATGCTATATAATAGGAAATAAATTAAACAAAATAAAATCTTTGCAAATTATTTGCGCACTCTTTTGAAATTGCATGTTTTTGCACGTTGTTTTCTTTCTTTTGCTTCTAGTTAAAAAAATCCTTTGCGTCAATTAGGAGAGCAAATAACTACTTGTAACATGACTAATGGAAGTAGAAATACAGCTCATGGCCGATTAACTAATTTCCGGAGAAGGTTAAGTGTGGAAAGCGGAGAACCGCTTGCGGTTCGATTGCTAGAACTCTGCTACTTTGATGCAACCTAACAGTTACAAGCGACTCTCCATTCTTGATTCTTGAATATAGCCACAAAGCTGGCTAACTCTATCACTAAACATTCGCATTTAATGTTAAAATCATCTGTCCGATTTGTCAGATTTAAGCAATTCTGTCGCATGTATAAACTTGATTGTAATCAAAATCAAATGGTTTAACAGCTTATAGCTTAACATGATAAATGAAAAAAACTTGGGCGGACAATATTATATATAAAAAGGACATGTATAATAAGAATATTCAAATGTATAAGAATATTCAAATTACATTTTTTATTATACCTTAAAAATTTTTAATCTAAGTTTGTTTAATCACACTATACTGAATTAAAAATTATTTAGCAACTGACGCAGAAAATGATACAGTGATAACTTTTTTGAAATGTAAAAAGATTCATAAATATATAATGTATATAATGGAGAAACTCTGGATTTATTTGTGTCTCATGCAGTCTAACAAAGGTAAATTTAAAATTATATATTATTTAAATTTTCAAAAGCTTTCGTGATTATTTTTTATTCATTTTATGCACAATATCAGAGCATATTTAATGCATTCTCTGACAGGTTGAAATATTTTTGACGATTTTTTCTTTTTCTCTTTCTCTCTCTTTCTTTCTCTCTGTCTTTCAGATTGGCTGTAATATTTTATTATATATCATTTTACTCTTGCACACATAATGATAAATTTATTTATAGCTAATGATATAACAATTAAATTAATTTAACTTGTGTTAACGACATTGTAGGAAAAACATGAATATGATGAGAAAATTCTAATATTATCAATATTAAGAATTCTATTTCGAAAAGAATATATCATTAGAAATACACACACACACACACACACACACACATAAAATGATTTATTTAATCTTAACATAATACATATATATTTATATAATTACATTATATTCTATTTCTTCCATCATTTATATTTTATTAAAGTAAAATTTATTGAATTATTATTTTAATTATTATTTTATTTTATTTTATTTAAAAATTATACCTATATGTACATAATATACAGTAATTTAAAGTTTATATTTACAAAATTTTGAAATATAAATATAGCTGGCTTTCTTAGGCACTAGTTATTAACTAAGATTCTTCGATCTTAGAACTCGCTTAGTTACTTAAGTAGATAGTTAAAAGAATTAAGAGTTTTAATCCTTCTTATTGGAATTGGTGCGCGGATTTAGAACTTAAAAATTATTACCTCTTTGGCAGAAATAAAATATTGGTTTAAATTTAACTTAAGTTTATCTTAAACTTCATGAAATTGAAAGTAACTTCGAATATTTTTATAAATCTATATCGCAAAAGTGATTTAGTAAGTTTAACTTATATTTTCAACCAAATACATATGAATTAACGAAGCGAAGCGCCGATGTCCGGTACTATCATCTAATGACGTTTCCCGCTGGAGATGCATATGCATCTAATGAAAGCTATCGACAGTCTATAATCGTTACTTAATGGGTCCATTGTCGCCTTCACGTTAACAATCTTGAGCAAATTGAGCTCGTTAGTGCAATGCAACCACTGGACACTATGCGTGTTTGCCACCACAAAGCTCGTACGCATACACACTACTGTAGCGTCTTGATTTCAGATCACGTACTGCGCGCCAAGTGGAACGACAACGATACCAGTTTATAGGCAACGTGACTATACGTCGTTTCTTTCGTATTGTATATACTAATATATATATATATATATATATATATATATATATATATATATATATATATGTGTTATAATATGAAGTTATATTTCCGACAATTGGTACCGTGAATTAAATTTGAGATTGCAAAATATTGTCCAATATATCTCGCAATGTTTATATCGATGACAATGTTTATATTGAATTTTCTATCATCTATTTTCTATCTACAAATTCTCTTATATTAAAATGGAATACATTTTTAATTGTTATCAGAGAAATTTCGCGTAACATCGTTAAAGATCTGCATTATCAAAGCACCTGCACACTGGCCCGAAATATCTATCAGATCATGATAACTGATGCGGATACAGAGTGGATAAATTATTACTGCCGACGTGACGGGATTTACAATGTCGCGTCTATATACTGCGTATATGTTCGTTAGCCCGAGGCGATCACGATCCATTTTTAACGATCCATTTCCCATTTTCACTCTATCAGACCTTTATGTTTTCATTCTGATATATGATATTCTAATAATTTTTCTTCGTGAAATTATTGATGAAATTGCGATTGGTAGGCAATTTTTTGACGGATCGATGATATATTATTTGAAATGCTCTAGTCTGTGCTTATGACACAGACTATCATTTGTATAAATATATATTATTAATAAAATGTCTGTGAAATAAAAATTTAATAATATTTTGCTTGTAATTTACAGATGTTGAGGAATTATTGGGCAAACCTGTCCAGACCGAACTCTCGGTCGAGACTGGACTTGACGTGGCATTGGATGCACTCGTTGATTTGGCAAATGGTAAGTATAATAAAGTGAACAAGAAAAAAATATAAAAAATTAAAAGAAAGATACATGTACATATATATGTATATGTGTGTAATATCGAAATTATATGTGCATAATATCAGACGCAATTTTTAATTTTTAGCTATATTCAAATTCCTAAGCCATGCGATATGCATTGCACAAATTATTCTATCAAAATTCTGCGATATACAATCGCAAATAATGACGAGATTAAAATTTTACATTTTGCGATTACGATTAATCGATAGCCACAAATTGTAAGTAAATAAACGTACTTTTTTTATTTTATTTTCAGATTTTATAGCGTAAAAAATTAGCTTAATATTTTTGCAACTGCAAATGTTATCTGATATAATAAATATTACGGGGAATATTCCGTGCCAATATTATAGTTCGTTTGTTGGAAGGTGACGATGCAACCCGAAATGTTTGCATATTCATAACTGCAATATCTACGCGTAGCGCATATACTCGTCGTACGTATATTAATTTATGCGTCGAATTGCACGTTTCGTATGGAGAAGCGCCCACGTCGTTCACTCGTCGTTGCCTCGCGAACTGCGCGTGGTCATAATAAATCTGACGACTTCCGTGGATTCATTGCATTCTGCGACGCATCATACGACAACATTCATTTAACGCTAACGATTTAACATTTTAATATGGACTGAGAATTACATCAAGCCATATAGATAATAATTAGATATAGATATAGATAATAATTTCGTATGAATAATTTTATATTAACGTTAAATAAAATTAAATGAATGATTTAAACCATTTAACACACTAACGATTTAAAACGTTCCAATATAGAGTGAAAATGCATGAAGCTATGTAAATTAATTTTGTTTATATTAACGCTGAATATAATAAACGAATTATTTTGACCAAAGAAATGGAAAATATTAATTTTACTTTGAGAGTCAAATACATGCTAAAAGTTTTCATGTTGATAAACATATATTATCGATCTCGAATATCATTTCTAATTAACCAAACATGTAACTAATACATCTGTACGAAGTAAATGATACTTGTGGAGCCGCAAATTAATTCGACGTCAGGGGTAGTTTAGGTTGTTTCTAGTAAGATCATTCGGTCTTCAAGTGAATTTTCCATCGTTAAGTGACCTTCCCGATCTAGAGTGTCACTTAGTCAGGATACTAAGTTACTAACAGTATACTAACTAAATTAGTAGGTACTACCACTACTACGGCTCTCTCGCTCTTGCTATCTCCTTTCGAGCAACCCCTTGCGTAATCGTTACACGTGTATCATACGTATGCGCTATGTTTGATATTCCCTACCGGGTGTTTCGAAATTATCCGATGATATATCATTGACTTAAGAGAATTATCAATAAAAGAATATAGCGTAGAGAAAGTAAATTATACTTTAAACACATGTCTTTTTCTCTCTTGTTTGTGGAAAACTTGTTTTAATTAACAATTTTTATACCTAGTTTTTATCAATCTATTTGGAAGTATAAAAATTAAAACGTTAAAGTGGAAAATATACATGAGCATTATTAAAGAAAAAAATACATATGAAGCACTTCAAAATAAAATTCGGAGTAAATAGCGGGTTACCGATATTAGTCAACATAAATAAGAAAAGCAAAGTTTGTATGCAAGTCCGAAAGTTTTAATTAGAGAAAATTTCAACTGCGAGATGAAGTTCTTAAACACTTTATAAAGTTCTTTAAACACTATTTTAATACTTGCATGATACCTATTAAACGTTATGTCTGTTTTGCATATGCACTATATACATGCTATATAAAAAAATGTTTTATATTATTATTAATATAATTTTTTTCAACTGTTTTTTAAACATGCTATATCTCAATCTTAAATTCGTAGCACACGCCGTATAGTTCATCTAGAGACATAGCCATGGGGCACGACTCGAGGGTTTCTCACGATGGTGCGCGTTTGTAGTAGAATTAATTCAAGTAATGAAAACCTGTTACGATGGCAAATGTTCGGAGACGCGATACGAGACGCTATCACTATCGCTATCGTATATTTCCCATCAGCGTAGACGAAGTCTAATACATTAATAGGCGAGTGGCGGCATCTTATAAATTGCTTCGTTATATCGCGTGTTATTACTTTCAGTTGTCGGTTAATAGTTTGATAATCTATTTGAATACACAGAGTATATTGAAAGTTCGTCCTAGGATTATTAACGCTATCGATCTCGATTATTGTCAAACGGATGAAGATAAATGATCGTTATTAAATTACGAAATCCTCGCATTAGTGCTGGTGTATCTTGCATACCCTATATCCCAAGTTTATCTCTCTTATTAATAAACGAGCATTGTGTGTGCTCGACGTGTATCAATGCTAGCAATATGCCTTCTGAATTCTGAGCGAAAGCAGATATAATTTCAGTGGGTTTGATTTGCACACTGTAAACTTGGGTAACTTCTCTGTGTTAATTTCTAAGGGTGTTAGGTAACCGAACATAAGAACAGTGAATACAGGATATATATGTTGTTAATGGTATCGTATCACATGTTTCAGCGACGCAGGAGTTATCTGCTAGAACTGAATCTTTACTCAGAGAGGGTGAGAAAGCTCACGAACTCGGATTGGAATTGAGTAGGGAAACGGACGAGATACGACGGGACTTGGAAGGTGCGGTGAGAGCATGCTCGGGTCCAGATCGTTCTCTTTGTGCTGTCATTGACTCTTCGGGGATTCGCTTGGATTTACGAATAGAACGGGTGAATAAACTTTATTGACGGTTGGTTCGGTTTAATGCGTTTGCATCGAATAAACGATTTGATTTGCGGCGGATTTTTATGACGCTTCTATGTGATATTTTATTCATCTATAATAAAATGTATTTAAATAGATAAAATGCAAATAAATAAAATGCAGTCGACCGATTTAGTTAGCAATTATAATTATATTAGGCAGTTACAATTATATATAGCAGTTCGCGTTTGCTTGAATCAGTTATAACAATGTTTTTCTATTATTATCTTTTAATTAAAATTTCGCTCGACGTTTATGTTTATTTTGCTTTTTATATCCGTTTCTGCTCTTAATATGTTTCATTTATTCCATATTTCTGATGTCATAATATTTAACTACCAAACCATAATATTGTAATTATAAACAATGTTAATTTTTATTTTTTTTTTTGCATTTTTTGCAAAACAGTTCGCCAGTTTTACTTTGTATATTCAAAAAGCTTATATAAATTATAAATCATAAAAACAGTGATTGTTTAAATTGACAGTCTAGAGATTTGTAGGAGATAAGAGTAGAGTGCAGCGGAAATTTTTCAAGAATCCCCTTATTTTTCGTTAGTCACGATACCTCACACAATCTCATACATGTACACGCGAATAGATAACATTTCCGGATTCACGTACATCCATTTTTCTCATCCTTAGCGAATGAATGCAACCACGTTACGCGATAATAGCGGTGTTATTCTTTCGCAATTTACGCTTTTCCATCTCATTTATCACCCATTCAATTTCCTCAATTTTTTGCGATTTAAATTTACCTTAATAAATTAGCGCAGAGTGATTTAAAGAATATATATACAAAAAGTTACTTATTTCCTAAAGTTTACTTTCTAGCATACATTATGTGCATTCAAATATGTCGCCATTTTGTAAAAAATATCAAATTTACTATTTCAGCAAATTTATCAATCTTTGACATGTATCGATACATTTTTCGCTCTCGTGTACGATCATTTTATTCTTATATTGTCTATACAGGTTGACTCAAAATAAGTGAATCAAATCTTTATATGACAAACTTTAAAATTTTTTTTAAAAATCTTTTTATAGCAAGAAATATTAAGAGAGATTATATGTACACATATACACATACTATTTGTCTCGAGATTTTGAAAGAGATTAATGTCAAAACAATGAAAAATTGCTATTGAAATTTACTTTGCTTATTTTGAGACACTGTGTATACTTTTTGTCGCAGCTATTGAAAGACGATCGTTTGCTACGTCTACGGAGTATCAATCGGGGAAATTTGACGGAAGCAGGACGCCAAGCTCGCGGAGAATACTTCCATGTGCCACATCACATCGCCCGAACCACATTGGATGCTCGTAACCGTAGGTACAATATTCACGATTCGGTTCTCCAAATTGATATTATATCGGAAAAAGTCTCGAGATCTGCGTTCTCAATACAGAGCTTTTTTCGATACAAGCCAGTTGCAGTCAAACGTGCCACGGAAGGGTCACGAATGTGGGTTCTGCAGAATTTAGTTGAGCGTGTAATTTTTTGGTTCTGAGAAGAATCAAAATGGGAAGCGGGAGAAAGGAAAGAGAGAACGATGTGCGTTATATAGCACCAGAAAACTTTTCGGCATTGATGTCATGTATTATGATACGTTATAGCACGCGCGACGACACGTTGAGATCGCGACGACACTTCAGCGCAGAAACTTCCCCAAAGAGCTCGCGCACTCGAAGAAAGCTAAATTAGTCCCTTCAACACCAGGTTTCTCTGAATGTGCGAGGTGACGTGAGTTAAGCTGAATAAATGGCTCATGCCGCTCTGTTGGGAAAGTAATAAATGACACGAATAATTGCCATTTCACGGCATAATTCGCTGATTTACAACAGCAAAGATATATATACAACATATACATTCCAGATTTCTTGTAATTCCTTTTTTATATCTCTGCACTATTTTTAATTTATTCTATATTCCATAAAATTTTAGGTATTCTATAAATTTTTCTAAAAAGTTTAGACGCAACAATAGAAAACTTTTGGTACTATTTTTTCCAATATTTTATCTAAATTGTACTTTAATTTAACAATAATTATTTTTATTATTGGTAGTAATAATAATTAGATTTGTAATATAATGATTATAGTTTGCTTTAAAGTATCCATCACATAGTTTCTCCGATTAATTTCAAAGCTTCGTACGAATAGATGCATCTGTTCATTCATGGATAATTTCTATCGCAGAAATTTAGACGGCAATAGGGAAGAACGCAATCTACTGCCGCAAACAATAGAAGAGAAAGACAAAAAAACATACAAACCTTGGTGAACCTTCGCGATTAAACCGTAGCAAATACTGATAAATCTAGCTGCTGTTTGGCGTTGCGCAAAACACGTCCCGCATATTTCGAGTAAAGTTTAAAATAAACGAACGAAGGGGAGATATTGTAAATTTAAAAAAAATATGAATCGACAGACAGAAAAAGAGAGAATAGATTTTGAATATATATATTCAATTATTGAATATATATATTTGTTTATAACAATATGTAACAATGTGTAAGCTCTTGCTATTTCAACCATCGATATCAGCACTTTGTACGTATAACTTGAAAACTTTTGTGGAAGGAATAGCGAAGAAAGCCGACTTAGATCGTAGATGGGAACAAAGAAAAAGTTAAGAATAGATTTCTCATAAGAGAACTACGATTATATAAAATTTGTTTTGAACGCTGCATACTTCGAGAAGCCAACAATATCAAACTTTGAAAATTTTTTGGGTTCTCTATGTAATATTTCATAGACATTATTTCGACATAAAGCCAATATCGAAGAAGTAGAAGATGGAATGAAAAAGTGAAGTTTCGAAGAAGATACTCTTTTTGTAGATTCATAACGTGCACATTATCTCTCCGCTGAGTATTCTTCCTCTCTCTTTTTCTGCCCATGTTTTCTCTTATCTCTATTTACACTATATATTTATATTTATATATTGTCCAATAACAGTGATGTGTTTAAAGCATATTATATCTTTAACTTTAATATAACTTTAAATTTTAAACAAGGCAAACTAAATTAAATCGTGTTTTTATCATGAATAAAATTGGAAAAATATAAATCTGTCTTATAAAAATTTATTTAATGTCCTAATAAATAAAATTTTATGAATTTACATCAGAAGAGTTAATATAAATGCAACACCTATAATATTCTTTACTTATTTTATCAAATTATCACCAAATTTATATTTATATTTAATTTTACTTTTATGATAAAATTAAACTTTTACAGATATTTTTCATTATCTTAATTAATTATCGTTGAATTATGCAAGATCATAATTTTACTCTTATATTAACGCTTTTTATAAATATATAATATTTTATATCTCAGATTCATACAAAACTGTTCCAAAACATTGATATAGTTTCCAAGTAATATGATGCATATATTAATACTTTCGGTATTGTATAAAATACATGAATTTTCATCGTGAAATATGTCGAAAATATATTTACGCAATAAATTATTTTCAAATGTAAAATTATTTTAAAAAGCGGTTTTTGTAATTTCAAAATGGCTATTAAAATGGAGAGAATCCATGTTACTAAAATATTCTATTTTTTAAACGATATTATAAAGAAATACCATAATTTTTTAAATAATAAATTAAATAATAAATTTAAATAATAATGTAGTGTGTTATGATATTTGTAGATTACAAATATTCCTCTTTATATATTATAATATTTATATATTTTTTTATATATTTTAATATTTTGTTTTATATGTATTTTTATAAGTGCAATGGATTCATGTGTATTATATTTATTTGAAATATGCAAGCAAAAAAATGCTAATTGAATGAGAAAAGCTTATAAGATATTCACATTTACAACTAAATCATTTTGTTAAAAGGATTCTATTGTCTCTTTTTTCTCGCTTTTTTCACGCTACTTTTTAGATCAGGCAGTTTAACGCGGAACGTCACGTTTCTCAATAGCACACGTTTTTGCATACCCTTTTTATTTTTTTTCCATGTAGTACTGTATAAACGATATTTCGTCACGGAACGAAAGAATACACGTCAGCATTTCTGCCTCAGAATGCGATGAATTCGAGATTGGCGGCGAAGAAGGGAGAGCCAGGGGATTTTAGCCTGAATAGACAAACGAAATGCGGTAAATGCTTCGAGCAAACATCTTGGTAGATACCACGATCGTGTTATATATCTCTCCCGAGGCACCCGTATAAACTTTCGCGCTGGGATCGATGATTGATGTTGAGAGAGTCACGTTTTGACGGCCTGTCGTGTCGGGCAATATCACAGACTTATTCTACTTACTGTTTTACTAGATACCGATACGTGTGCTAATATTAATAAGATAACCTTGTAGAATAATTCAGGATTACAAATCGTCGTTATGAACGTACAATAGTATTATTTATCAACTTATTTTATTTCTCATATAAATAATTGAAAATCTGGAATTAAAATGTATAAGTCGTTCTAAAAATTAGACAAAATTCTACAGATGTAAAAAATATATATAATAATAAATATAGATATAAATAATAAAAATAATAAATATAAATACATTAAGACGCTAAATCAAAATAGTTTAGAATAATTTTCGACACATACAAAAATTATAAAAATTAATAACCCTATTTTTTTCTATATTCTGATTTTTATTATTATAAAATGTTCTAGCTTTAATTACTTTATTATAAATCGTCGATAAGCATTATAAAATGTTCATGTTGTTGAATGATGAACATTGCTTTTCCGGTTAATAAAACGGAAATTATTAATAAAGAAAATTGAGGAATATCCCTTGATGAAACGAAAAGTGATGGATGTTATGCCATGGGAATGTCGATGAACCGAAGCGACGCGAGCTTGTACTCCTGTCGACTTCTCTTAACTCGCCATCGACCAATAATGCTTGTCGCCCGTCGCCATCCATCGGTAGACAGATCCGATAGGGAAATGACGGCCGAAGGATCTAATGCGAAATCCATATCACATTAATATTACTCTGTGAAAAAAAGTCGCAAAAAATTTGTAAAGATTCACCCCATTGCCGGGATGATAAAGTTGAACCAGTTCAACGTCTGTCGATCGGAGATTGCTGCCGAGCAGTTTTAACGTTTCTGCACGTTCGCGAGGAAAACTGGATTGTTACGAGAAAAGTTTGTCGTTAAAGTATTTTGTCTGTTAGCACGTTATATAAGATCGACTTTCGTATAGAATTCCATGTAGAATTAAAGAAAGATATTTAAGAATTTTTTGCCTGAAAAATTAAAAAAATTGTAATTACACTTTTATATGTATTCATCTTTAATTGTCTTTTCTATGTATTTATCATTTTATTTGTTTTTTAGCTGACGTAAAAGACATTATGTGAGAAACTTTATCTTTCAGAATAATATAATAAAATTTCATGAAATATTTTTGAGTTATCTTGAGAATTTTGATGTAGTAATCATATTATTTATGATTGTCATAAATATATTAAAATATATTGTATATATCTATATATAAAATTTTATATTAAAAATGGAATTAATGATATTAAGTTGACATTAAGGATCTAAAAAACACTAAAACATTAAGAATATACTTTTTGTAACTATTCCTTCTTTATCAGAATATGATCAACATCAAATAGCGAAAAATTGAAGTGATAGGACCATAGAAAAATTCTATATTGCCATAGAGATTCGGTACGAGATCAATGCAGCACGTGCCAGGATTGTCGATCAAACGCGCAATGTCGAGACGAATAGTTTCAAACTCTCAAAGCAGCTGGATTCTGTGAGAAGCATTGCGGATTATGCTATTCCTCGTGTCATCGCTTTCGAGCATATCAGGTGGATCATCGGTATGGGTACGTAGTATTTTTCAAGATTACATTGAATATTTTTCCGTTATTCACCGCGTTCGTTGGTATTTGAAAAACGATCGCGGAGAGCGTGGGAAGCATGTGTATGTGAGTGAAGGATTTAAGAAGATAACTCTATTAGACAAAAGTTACACATTTTTTATACACATTTTTCTATATGCATTTCTTCAATATACATTAAAATAATATTCTTATGAATCTTTGAAGAGATCTAGAAACTCTTATATTTTCATAATAATGAAATATAAGATATACATGAAAATGCATAAATACATATTATCATTCATTAAAATAAAATTTTAAGTAATATTTGATAATACTTATTCGGATTATTTATAGACGATAAATTTTATATATATATATATATATATATATATATATATATATATATTTCAAATCTATTATAAAGAAAAATGGCAGAAAACGTTAATACTTGTTCTCTTAAATTTATAGTCACAATATCATTGATTAAAGCCGCGACAAAATTTTAACGAGTATTTCACTGATCTTTAATGAAAGTACTCATATTTTACTTTATTTTACTCTACCTTATGATTTATTTATAATAATAATAATAAAATTTGAGTATATTTGTTGTGTTATATTTATAATTAAAATTATTATTATTAGTTCTAGAGACTAACAATATATATTCTGCTATTTTATGACCCAGAGCAAATAATTGACGGATAATAATTTCGATTTGCTTATGAAATGTGCAGTTAGTGTTCTATGCAGTCTGCTGGTTTTTTCGTTACTGATTGGGCCTTTGTGCTGTCGCTGGAGATCATCCGAAAGTAAAGTACGTCCAACTCTTTTATGGTAAATATTATATGATATATTGTATCCCATATATATTCTTTTTTTTTATTATTAAAGTGTTACATTGAATTAAAGTTTATTCTAAATTTGTAACAATTTATAATATATAATAGAACAATGCAGGCATTAATTATATATTTAAGTATTTGATTCATTCTATTAAGTTTACATATTAAATATTTGTTTTTTACATATTATGAAATATCGTCTGTGCATATACAGGGTAGACTGTTTTAATCAATACACGCGAATATCTCAGAAACACTGCATTAAATCGAAAAATGTTTCAGATATAAGTTGTATGGCTTGAAGGGGGACAGAAGAGGGTATCATTGGTTTGACCTTGGGTGGCGTTGTCAAGATCAGGGCAAGGTCACTTTGGATTTTTTAAACGTCACTCCCTATTTTTTATTACATATTCTTGTAGCTCATCTCGAGAGCTTTCCAAAACACTATAATTAAGTTAGTTTTCACTAAGTACTTTCCGAGTTATGAGGCTTAAAATCATTTCTTAATTTTACATAAACCGTAAAATATCTTGTAAAATATTCTTTTTTTGATTACTTTACCTTAATACTTTTATGTACAAAATAATGAGAGGAATCAATTGGTGTAAAGAAAACACATAGTTATTTTTAAGAAAAAAAATGTAATTGTTAATTGCAAATTATATTTTTTTTTTTTCGAAACAATTATGTGTTTTCTTTACACCAATTGATTCCTCTCATTATTTTGTACATAAAAGTATTAAGGTAAGATAATCGAAAAAAGAATATTTTACAAGATATTTTACGGTTTATGTAAAATTAAGAAATGATTTCAAGCCTCATAACTCGGAAAGTACTTAATGAAAACTAACTTAATTATAGTGTTTTGGAAAGCTCTCGAGATGAGCTACAAGAATATGTAATAAAAAATAGGGAGTTCCATTTAAAAAATCCAAAGTGACCTTGCTCTGACAACGCCACCCAAAGTCAAACCAATGGTACCATCTTATGTCCCCCTTCAAGCCATACAATTTATATCTGAAACATTTTTCGATTTAATGCAGTGTTTCTGAGATATTCGCGTGTATTGATTAAAATGGTCTACCCTGTATGTGTGTATATAAAAATATGTACATTACATAACTAAAATAAATAATAAAATATATTCATGACTAAATATTTTATCTCATAATGAATATTTATTAACATTAAAAAATAAAGGATATTATAATATAAAAGAATATTTATATTTTAGATTATTTTTAGATTTTTATTTAATCTGATAGCAAACAGTTTATTCACCAGATCTTATAAGATAGATCGTCAGCTGAAAATGTCGATCGAATTTCAGTGGTGTGGTTACGAGTTGTTTTGTCTCGATTACACTTTGGGCAGTATTCGTCGTTGCTCTAGGCATCGCCAGCCATACGGAAATGTTGATCTGTCGGCCGCTCTATGATCCTGACTATCGTATTATAGAAGCCATACTGGAAACCCGAGCGTTTTTAGGAAGAAGGCTTGCAGTTCCCCTCAAGGAGCTCTTAGAGTAAGCTATGTCGCTTTAATCAAGCCAATCAAGAGCTTTACGCAGATATTACATCTTCTCTTAAAAAAATCTTAAACTGAAAATTAAGATCATATATAATACTGTATTATAAATTATATATCAAAAGAAAATATATTTTTTAATTGATATAATTTAATCACATTTCAGACACATAATCGCAAATAAAAATAAACTTTTCATATTTTTATTATCAAAGATAAAGTATTATATATTTTAGTAAAAATATGTTATTATCACGTTCAATATGAACATAGCTTTATGCTGTTTGACTATGCACAGTGTAAATTATATTTTTTATTTAAATTTTTTTTTATTAAATATCCCTTAGGCTGTGAGGCTCAAACGTAGCGAGCGAAGCTTTGCACAATGTTAGTTACAATTTTCAGCACTAATATTTATTTTCAGAAAATGTCGAAACAATGAGGCGGCTTATTCCGCCTTCGGACTGGAAAACACGATGAAACTGGAACATTTGACTGCGTATTGGACATGGTTAGGCTTGTCCAGAGCAATCTCGAATATTAAGGTCGATTTGAAGGGCCTTCAAATACTAACACCGAATCTGCAACAAAACCTTCAAGATTTCTTATATGCTTATGGCTTAAACCTCACGGCGCACAGAATAATGGTATTTACGTTTATTTATGAACATTTCATATTACTCATATTTTTTTAATTTCATACTTTCCTAAGTGAAAGCAAAATATGTAGTTTTCACGTAAGAATAAAAGCGGAAATTTTCTAGACTTTACCAATTTAATTAAAGCTCGGGATTACTCAGCATAGCTTTGAAAAATTTTCTTGAAAAAGAATATACTAGAATATTAAAGGAAAATAATAAATAATACAGCTATATATATGAGTAATACTAGAGGGCTAGGATGATAAATGACATGCATTTCATAGCGAGTTGTTCCCGTGATTATGCTTCAATGCCGTTGCTAATTAAAATCTATTTAGCTGCGTGTATAGCTACGTCAATTCGTTACACAATGCATACATGCGTATGTCTATTTTAATATCTTCATTTTGCAATGTATATCATTCAGATTTAATTAACAAATATAGTTTATGATAATATATATTAATTAACGAAATTTAAAGCTATATTATAAAACAACTCTCCATAAATATTATTTCCAAATAATTAAAAATTAAATCGAAATTGGCAAATTAGAGCCACAGCGCATAAATGATCGTTTTTTGTTAATGAAATTATTTTTAATTTGAAATATGCGAATAATCAGAAAGAAGGAAGTGTTGTTTCTTTCTTGCGCTTCAATCTATCGCGCTGTGGCTCTAATTTCAATTGCCAATTTCAATTTAATTTTTAATTATTATTTGAGCGAAATTTCAATTTATTTATTTCCAAACATTTCTATTAATATTTTCTATTCTCTTACAGATTCAAGGACCAATTTTGAATAAAGATTTGACTACAATGTCTGATCAGTTAGACAATATATCCCGTCAGCTGCAGGATCGAAGTATTGCTAGAGAACTGCAAAGCATTGGTATAACAATGCGCGATCTGACATTGAGACGGGTAAAGCCGCTAATGAAATTCCAGGATGATTTGGTATATCGGCTTGCAGTTCTAGAGTTGAAAGTACACCCTCTTTGGCGTCAAATCAATCAATCGATCTCTCATCTGAGAACTATACAATATTATATAGATCATCAAGGAGAGAAAATTGCTCAATTGGTGAGTAACATACTAAAAAATTTCTCTTAGAAAAAATGAGAAATTATGGTTATTTCCTACATAGCATAAAAAATCGTACTATGTTATTAAAATTTATCGTTTTATATTTGCAGAAAACAAAGTTGTATGTGAATCGAATGACGAATTATCTAGATCAATGGCGAATGCACGTTCTTTCGGAAATGAATACGGAAGTATCTAAATGTCGACCTTTATGGGACGTTTTAGAAGGAATCAAACACTTATTGTGTGGGCATATCTTAAATCCTTTCGTATGTACAATTAAAAATAAAACCATTAACCATTTTAATAATAAATGATAATTAATTAATAAAAAAATATTAATCTATAATAAAATTAAGCGCATGTTTAACAAAGCTTTTTATATATGATTAATATTTAGAACGGTTTTTGGTTCGTTATATTCGTATGTGCAATCATCATGATTGCCAGCACACCCACAGCTCATATTTTATCACTATTATACAAGAAACCATCTCATTTCTTGAAAGATGTTATCCTGCCAACAAGAGCGTTAGTATATCTCATTATGAATTATTTGATCCAATATTTCAAAGGATTTAAGTTATAAAAATAAAAATATATTTTTTTGTTTAGGGATAGTCTTAATGACGATAGAACATGGCAAACGCCAGAGTAAGTGTACTTAGATATATATATTTTGATATTTTATATTTAAACCACGCATTGTGTGCAATATATAATATCAAAAGCGTATAAAAAGTTTATAAAGCATATTTAAATTATTGATATTGAACCCTGTTCATAACTGAAATTATATTTTACAGTCCACCGCCGCTGCCGCAAAGCGATTGGTAACAATGATAAAAAATGAGACTTTATGTTGTAAGCAGATTCAGGAGAATTAATATGATATTAATATGATATCAGAATTGGCAAGAATATAATAAAGAATATGGCAAGAACATTAAAGAAGCTTAAAGTATAAGTCGAACAAAATAAATCTTGCTTGTGTTTGATTTATCATAAGCAGATTTCTTTATAAGAATCAACTGCCATTCATTTCAATGAAATCTATTCAATCCTAAAATTATGTCATCTGTGTGGAAAATTTTTTCTATGTTTGTTTGTTAAAAAAATATACTTTTTGAATACCAAAATATGTTTTTCTTGCTATATTATATTCCTGCGTAATATATAAAAAATTATCTCACGAAATATAAGTAATATCTCATGACATGGACACGAATGAAGTCGCGCTTGCCTCGCCTATGGAATTGTTAGCAATGCAATGATATATTCCAATATGTTCTTTGTTCAGCCGACTCAATTGCATCCAAGATGTTCGCATAAGCGGCTCTGGGCCGTCGCTCGTATGTACCGTCGCCTCATGTTCCTCTCCTATGAATAAAACAATTGTTAACCAAACTTTATCATGTATCACGTTTGTATAATTTGCAGGGCGCATAAATATTAAGAAAAACTGTTAAATATTATTAAAATGTCAAATCAGTTTTCTCAACATTATTTCTCTGGTCATTATTTCTCTAATCATATTTTCCTTACATTCTTTGTACCAAAACGTCGATTGTATTTATAATTGAGACTCGCTAGAGTGCAAGAATTTACAAAATATTTTATTTCAATATATATTGTGTTACTTTACCAGGCAGTTTCAGTATTCTTCTCCCGTCAGCTGAGTGAAATTCCCAAAAGATATCCGGCACTGGAAATCCTTTTGCCTCGCAATTTAATGCGACACGTTGACCGAAGGGCGAGGCAACATCTTCTAGAGTTGACAGAATCCAAGGTCTACTTTCACAAGGACCGAGATGTTGCAACCTCAAGGAAGATGAGTTTCTGAGTTTCATTGCCTCCTCGTGCAGCGCGCATGGTGTCGCGTAAGTTTCGTTATTGCTACCACACGCCGGGCTCTGTTCCATACAGACACAGGCTGCCTCTGGAGTATCCTGAATAAAAGTTCAAGCCTATTTATTCATTAAATTATGCATTCTCTCCTTGTATCACTCTAAAATCATGATCGCTTTTTCCATAATTTGATTATTACTTCAAAGTAGTGATTATCAACGAAAATATTCCGAGACAAAATAATTCTGTACTCTGGAAAAGTTAAATCGTTTAAAGTTGATAATGCGGTACTTTGTGCGCCAGCACGTCTTCGCTGTATTCTGAACGTCTTTACGGAACTTGCATAAACGCTAATAATCGTAGATAGCTGTTGTTAGTTTGCTCAACTACGAATAATTAGTGACCATTCAAATAATTCAATATAGAAAATTAGTCTAATTGATAGTTAGCCTATTAAATGATTAGATGATTATTTAATCAACAGGAAACTTTAAAGAGTAATTCATCTATTTTTAAATACTCTATCTTAAGATCATATAGCGAAGTATTATTCTTATTCAGCCCGCATCTCTATCATAAACGGCTTGCCTGATTGTTTGATTGCACGACGTGTATGCGCATATATTCTCACAATGCGATTACGGCCCACAATGCACGACAAGATGAAATTAGATGCGAAAAGGCCAGCAGAGCGGGTCAGCGACCGTAACTCATTGGCTACGATCTTAAAACTGCGATAGATCTGATTGATAGCGTAGTTCAGTAGGTGGATAATATACGGGTCTGCCTTAGATTTCACACTGACGTAATTTTGCGCAATGACGCGTGATTCCTACTTTTGTGTTAAACTAACCCAGAAAGTGAGATATGTCATTGCTAAACTCGTTGAAACTGAGAAATCTAGAACATGATCTCTTGAGCCCTGAATTGGAAAAGTGAATTTATCACTTACAATGATAACTATCGCATTAAGAAAAATATCGCGCAATTCACATATTCGATCTTTAAAAAGAATCAGCTGTTACTTATGGATTATATTAAAAATGTATAAATTATATATATGATTAAAAAATATATATATGTAATTTAAATATATATAAATAAGATAATTTTATAAGATAATTTTAATATAGGTAGTGTATAAAGAAACTAGAAATATTTCAAAAATATATAACGCCAATAAAATCATCGTAACATTAACCAGAACGACTTATTAAATTACGATTCTCAAGCATTAAATATTAAAGTGAAACTTATTGTATTTTACTTGAAGATCTCCTTCAGTTCTTATGGAAATGAACTACATACGTACCTCTTCTTGTAGGTCAGATCGCAACTCGCACAGATAATTTCTTGCGCAGTATCCATCGTTACGGTTCTTTGGAGACAGAAGAGAAATGCTCGAATTCCAGCATGGTTCGCCAAGGAAGCGGGCGCACAAACCATCCGGACAGCATCCGCAAGGGTCAGGCACCGATCCCAACAAACATTTTCCAGGGTCTTCCGGACACCTATTTAAAGCAAAAAATTAAGACTCTATACATAAAATATTCTATTAAAGTTCTCTATATATAAATTATAATTACTATATTTAATTTTAGCTATGTAAATACTTGTATTTATACCTGTAATATCCGCATTCGATGCAACCGAGTGGTTGCTCTTTCTCAGTGACGCTTTTATTTTCAATAGTTTCAGCGGAAATGACTTGTTGAAGTGTCACGCAGAACACCAACGCTGACAAAAACGCAAACGGAAACGCTCTCCGGCGCGTCATTTCGTCTACTGACAGAAAGCGCGAGTGTCATTCGCCATGTCACTCCTGATGTGAAGAGGGAGGCGTATATGCACCGCGTATATTATAAAAATTCTCTTAGGAGAAATAACTTCCATACAATGCATAATATGTAATATCAATATTTATATTTTTTAACTTTATAAAAATCGATTATAAATATTATGCAATAACACAACATAATATATTTATTATTTTCGAGATTAACATTTCTACATACACTTGAATATATATTTGTGAAGTCTTTATTTTTCATAAGTAATTTACAAATTTGTATTCGAAATGCATAATTTACAAACTATATGTTTATACAATTGTGTGATATTTGTGAATTCGTGTATTTTAATAAATTTAAACAACGTTTTCTTTATTTAATTTTATTATAATTATAAGCTCAAATATTTCCAGCAGAGTCTCTTGCGTAATAAGTAACGATGATAAAAGACTGAACCGACCGAGGACCAGATGACGGCTATAAGGATCAGTATAACGAAGGATATTAATGCCAACGGACTCGGCACGAGAATTGAATAGCCGATGCCACCGAGATTAGAAAACACGTTGTAGTATGCATTCTCCTTCTTCCTTTCACGTGTTTGCACATATGCACTTGATGTTCTTCCCGAGATACAGCTGACACCTACTGGACGCACCACGTGTCACATTGGTCCTTTGGTCACCCAACGCAAGGATAAAAATAAAATCAATCAGTCTCTAACCCATCTAGCAATAATCAAATTGATAAAACAAACTGAATATTCTCACATAGTTTGAGTATTATTAAATCTTTAAAATGTTTAAAAGTTTTTAATTTTTAAATAGAACTTTATTTTCTTTCTGCGACTGATATGTATAAAATTTTAAATTTTAAAATTTATAAAATATTAAAAATAAAATATTTATATAAAAATTTAAAAATTTATAGAACTAGAACTAAAAATTTAAATGTAATAATATATTAGTTTATTTTTAATATAAAATCTCTCTGTTGCCATTCTCTAAGATATGACAAACTAAGATATGTAAACACAAGCTATAAATTAATTTATAAAATTGTCATGTCTAATATAAATCTAGATATATAGATTTCGATATGTCTAATATAGAAAATTATATATATAGCTTATTTTCTACACTTGGAAAATGACACCGGAGAAATATTATATTTAAAATTATAAACTTTTAGTTCTAGCTTTATAAATTTTAAAATACCTATAATCGTATAAAAAAATTATATTATATTTAAAGAGTTCTGTAGAAAGAGAAATTATTCATATCAAAAAATACAAACTTTTCTATATTTTAAAATTAATTTTAATTATTTAGATTTATTTAAAATATTTAAAGCTAATTCTTTTCTAACGAATTATAAAGATTTTACAGATATTCGTTTATTATTATTATTTCTGAATAATAAACTAACAGTATGATCTCGAATCTTTGCGAAACAGACATTAAACAACTATATGAAACGGCATTTTTTAAACGTTCCATTAGTAGTTGGCACTAGGAGAATTCTAACGCAGGGATCTCAGGGGGGTGAGGGGCGAGGGGATCTCAGCGGCGCGGGGGAATGACGTCACGCAGGATGGAGGGGGGATGACGTCACGCGGGACGGAGGGAATTTCGATGGCGCGGGGGCTGCGGGGCGGGGGACGCACGTATAAACAAAAATGGCGGTATTCCTATGAAGAAGATTTTGGGTCTCTCTCTATTCCTCCCTCTCTCTCGCTCTCTCTCTTTATCCCTTTATATTTCTATCCCTCTCTCTCTCTCCCTCTCCATCCCTCTATCCCTCTATCTATCTCTTTATCCCTTTTATCTCTCTTTCTCTCTGTATTATCGCAAGTATACAATATTAGTCATAAACTTATATTTTGAGATATTTCGGGGTCCGACGTTTTCGAGCAATCTGTGAATCATAGCGAGATAACAACACATTTTTGAGATATTATACAATATTACCAGTTAACAAACAATATAAATAGAAGTATTCTTTGAAGGATTGGGTGGATGGAAATGTGTGCGAAGAAAAATTACGTCATGATTTTGTTACAATTAAAAATATATATATAATTTATTTAAATGTGTGTTTAATAAAAAGTATACAATATAAAAAAATAATAATAATAATATATAAAATAGACCGTCGGGTTATGTTGGGGAAGCCGTTTCTGAAAACAGAAGAAAACATACGCATTTCATTAGTTTAAATTATTTTAATAATTTATTTTAAAATACTTTTGATATATAATAAATTAAGATACTTACAATGTTATCCATCATCTATTTTAATTTGTGCAAATAGGGCACATGTTGCAGGCCAATATTTGATTCAAAGATCTTCTGCACTCTTTGCATGACATATTTTCCAAATGAACATAAGCTATGGTTCTATGTTCTCGAACAGCACTAGTTTCTTCATACTGATCCGGTGCTTCTAGAAAGCATTCGATACAAAATTTTAATCCATTTTCCATGTAGTAATATGAAATGCAACATATCTTTGTTGCTTGATTGTATGTCATTATTTCAGATATGCTTAAATCTCGCTGTTTCTTTTGTAACCGTTCATCAAGAATATCGACACTATTGTCACTATCATAATCACTGTCCTTCGCCAAGGGTTCTATATCAGATCCATCATCTTCCATCTCTCTCCTCTCTCTCTCCTCTCTCTCTATCTCCATCCGCTCCGCCACAACTGGATCCATCCAATAATCGTAATCATCATCCGTATCGTCGTCGATGATAATTACGTTTTCTTCAGCCATTGCACAAGACTAACGAAACACAGAAGAGCAATGAAAGAAATGATACTCTAGTGCAGCAGACCACCGAAACACAGAAGAGCAACGAAAGAAATGATACTCTAGTGCAGCAGAGTCCTCTTCATTATATTTTTTTAACATACGCAATATAAATAGAAGTATTCTTTGAAGGATTGGGCGGATGGAAATACGTAGATAACAACACATTTTTGAGATATTTCGGGGTCCGACGTTTTCGAGCAATCTGTGAATCATAGCGAGATAACAACACATTTTCAACCCTAGGTTCAGTTACAAAATTTTTTTTCTTTTGTGCCTTCAACAATCTCTGAAAGTTTGTTGGTTGAATATAAGAAGGATCGAAGCGCATCAGATCATAGTACGTGATTTGAAAGCGCATCGACACGACGGTATAGCAAAAGTATAGTCAAAAATTATAGTGTTCTGTCAGAAAGTAATGTTCTGTCAGTGTTGTGTGATAATATAAAAATGGAAGACGAAGATCACGCGTTGTCATCTGACAGTGATTGCATTAGTGACTGCAGTGAGAACTCCACGGAATTCAGAGAGAAAATAGTGTCTGTTGCGGAAATTAATGCTTTAAACGCACGTAGTACAAAATTTTGTATCATATACTTTTATTATTCCACGGGTGGTGCTTTAGCTGTATGTCCTTCGTGTATGATTGCATTGCAAGGCGTGGATAGCCAAATGATGTATGCTGTTCGAAAGCATAAAATTGAGACACTTGATGCGATGGATGGCCGATTCTGTTCAAGTTGTAGCGAGCCGTTGTATATAAGATTTCCGTGCAATATGTGCCCAATTTGCACTCTGTGAAGAAATGGAAAACGTCGAGCAGACTGAATGCGACCTGGTGGAGCGGTCCCGCCAAATTGCCACCTTGGGCGAATATTTTGCATGGCTACAACGATGCAACGAGTACATCGAGTCGCTGGAAGAGCAAAGTCGGATCAAACGACCGCGATTATCGATCGGGAATCGACAATCGCTGATTGCTCGAATCGCGCGACTCGAAGGTGCAAAGACTCGATTGCAGAGACAGTTTATGCCCAGTGGTGGTAATTACAGTGGCGACAATAACGCGGGTGCCGGATGTAGCGCGCATCAAAATGAACTTGTGTGGCGCGAGATTGATACCGCGTTCGATAACCGTATTCTAACCGGTGCTGTGATTAACGCAAACCATATCGAACCTCGTCAATTTCTCGAGGACGCCAAAGACATCGTGCTCGAGCAAGTGCAAGACGTTATAAGAAGATACAACAGTGTAAAATTGAACACTATATTCAACGGTGAATTTGTGTCGGGTGATAAGCGTGCGAATAAAAGTATCAATACGAGAAACTGTGAACTCTTTCGCACGTCTGATTTACACGAGTGGTACGAGCGCAGCGTTATCGAGCCCACTCTAGCATTGCTAGAAGAATTTCAGGAACGCGATAGTGGCTGGGCATTGTCGCGAATACAGAATTTAACTGTAAATATAAATAAGTATAATCCTATGCGCGCGGGATGTTATATTAAATTGCCGCGAGAAATTATGGTGAAGAGAGCTGTAATTAATGTACAATCTAGAGACAATGCGTGTTTCGCGTGGGCAGTGGTGGCCGCTCTATACCCCGCTGAAAGAGACACAAATCGGGAATCTTCATATCCCCACTATACGACGGTGTTAAATGTACAAAATATTGAGTTTCCGATGACGTTGAACCAACTAAAAAAGTTTGAACATATAAACAATATCTCCATCAACGTGTACAGCATCGAGAAAGAAAACAGCATTGTCCCGATACGTCTTTCGGAGCAGAAACGGGATAAACACGTCAACCTGTTGTATGTGGAAGACGGTAACAGCGTCGGACATTTCGCATGGATCAAGAACTTATCCCGGCTCGTGAGCTCGCAACTGAGCAAACACAACGGCCGAAGATATATCTGTGATCGGTATGTATAATTTGAATAATTTATGTAATTATAAAATATAATGCATTGCATAAATCTTTAATTTAAATATTCTTTTACAGATGCTTGCACTATTTCGGATCGGAGGACAAGTTGCAGTCACATACGGTAGACTGCGGAAAAATAAACGACTGCGCTATCCGATTGCCGAGCGATAAGGACAAGTGGCTCGAGTTCAACAACTACACGAGGAAAGAGCGGCTTCCATTTGTGATCTATGCCGATTTGGAATGTGCGTTGACAAAGACTGACGAAGAAAAAAATTATCAGCATCATAAGGTATTTAGTATAGCGTATTATATGCATTGTTCGTTCGACGACTCGTTATCCGCGTACCATTCTCGCCGCAGTATTGATTGTATCGCGTGGTTCGCCGAAGAACTTAAAAATTTAGCGTTACGTGTAAAGACTATTTTAATGACTACAAATGTCTCCATGGTAAATTTAACATCGGACGAGTGGGAAAAATTTCACAGCGCAACGCATTGCCATATTTGCGAAAAACCGTTTACGCAAGAAGACGATACACGCGTACGCGATCATTGTCATTTGACCGGACGATATAGGGGTCCCGCGCACTCAAATTGCAATCTAAATTACAAAGAATCATTATATATTCCGATAGTCTTCCACAATTTATCAGGTTACGACGCGCATTTCATTATCGAGGATATAGCCACAGCGTTCGAAGGGGAAATCGAATTACTTCCAATAACCAAGGAAAAATATATATCGTTTACAAAAACTGTTAAAGTTGCACAAGACAATTGGAAAAATTATATAAAATTAAGTTTTATCGATTCGTACAAATTTCTTACGGCAAGTCTCGACAAATTGGCATCTTATCTAGACAAAGACAAATTCAAAATTTTAAAATCAGAATTTCAAAATTTATCTGCAGAAAATTTCAGTTTATTAACACGGAAAGGCGTCTTTCCGTACGAATACGTCGACTCTGTAGATAGGTTGCAAGATACGTGTTTACCACCGCGCGAATCGTTTTACAGTTCTTTGACCGGTGAAACTATATCCGAGAGCGATTACGCGCACGCCGAGAACATCTGGACGCGATTCTCCATTCGAACGCTAGACGAGTATAGCGATTTGTACCTGAAAATCGACGTCTTGTTATTAGCCGATATTTTTGAAAACTTTCGCGATAGTTGCATCAAAAGTTACGGACTCGACCCCGCGTATTATTATACTCTTCCCGGATACACGTGGGATGCCATGTTAAAGCATACAAAGATTACATTCGAATTGCTTACCGACATCGACATGGTCATGTTTATCGAACGCGGTATACGCGGTGGTCTGAGTCAGTGTTCCAACAGATACGCGCGCGCTAATAACAAGTACATGCAACAATCGTACGATCCATCGAAACCATCGTCGTACTTGATGTATTTCGATGTAAATAATTTGTACGGATGGGCAATGTGTCAACCGTTGCCCTACGCCGATTTTCGATGGGTCGACGACGTGTCGAATTTTGACGTAGCATCGATCGCGTTAGATTCGCCTACGGGTTATATCCTCGAAGTCGATCTCGAGTATCCGCAACATCTTCACGATACGCACATTGACCTACCGTTTTGCCCGACACGCGACAAGCCGCCCGGCAAGCGGCAAGACAAACTCCTCGCAACGCTATACGATAAGAAGCGTTACGTGATACACTACCGTAACCTACAGCAATGTACGCGACACGACCTTCGCGTTACAAAAATACATCGCATATTACAATTTACACAATCTCCGTGGCTTCGCAGTTATATCGAATTAAATACACAGTTTAGAACACTCGCGAAAAATGATTTTGAAAAAAATTTATATAAACTGATGAATAACGCGGTATTTGGTAAGACGATGGAAAATGTGCGTAATCGTGTCGATGTAAAATTATTAACAAAGTGGGACGGACGATACGGAGCAGAAGCAATGATAGCGAAACCAAATTTTCATAGTAGAAGCGTCTTTTCGGAAAATTTGGTTGCCATAGAATTACGCAAACTTGAAGTGAAATTTTATAAACCAATCTATGTCGGCATGTGCATACTCGACATTTCTAAAACGTGCTTGTACGAATTTCATCATGAGTACATGTCACCGCTATATCGTGATAAATGCCGGGTAATGTACACCGACACAGACAGTCTTATATACCACATTGAGTGCGAAGATGTCTATGAAAATATGAAACATGATATCGCTAGTTTCGATACGAGCGATTATCCAATTGATAACGCGTACGGTATACCGCTCGTGAATAAAAAAGTACCGGGTTTAATGAAAGATGAAAATAACGGCGCGATAATGACCGAATTCGTCGGGCTTAGAGCAAAAATGTATGCGATGAGAGTGGACGGGAAAAAGGATACGAAGAAGGTTAAAGGTGTCAAAAGTAACGTTGTTGCGAGAACGATAACATTCGACGATTACACGCGGTGTCTGAATGACGAAATAGAAATGACACGACAGCAATCTTGCATAAGATCGAAATTGCACAAAGTGTATACCGTCCGCGAGACGAAAATTGCTCTGAGTCCGTACGATGACAAGCGGTATATCGTACCTGATTCGACCGACACATTACCATGGGGACATTATAGGATACCCTTATAATATAATATATATAATGTAATGTAATATAGTATGTGATATAATGTCAGATATTATTTTTGTATATGTATCTCATATGTATATGTATTTCATATATTGTATTATATACGATTATTGGAAAGGATGTATTAATAAAGATTTTTGTATTTTTATATATTTCATGTATATTTTTTATATGTTGTACATATTTTTTCTTAAATTTAAAAATAAATACAATTTGTATGAATTAAATCACATTGTCCTTATGTATCCAAGAATTGTGCGAATTGTCAAATCCCAACCATTTCACGTAAACCTCGTTACCCCTCCTACGCAGTATTTTCTCCACGAGATACACGTCCGGATAATTCGCGCGATGCAACTCGTACTCGTAGAACGCTCCAGCAATAGATTTTTTGCGATAATCCTCCAGTAGATAGCTTACGGGATTAGTATGTTGTACTTTTGCAATTTTAAACACTTCGGTTGTCCAATTTGGCGTGTAACCTTTCTCGAAAACTGTCTTGTACTTGCTAACGCGTACCGAGTCACCTACTTTGAATTTCGCCGGACCCGCGATATTTACATGGTTGTACACAGTAGCCAAGAGTCTTTCAGCGATCGCGGGAGTAACGTCGACGGGTCGCATACCGATTGTTCGATGCTTGCGCGCGTTGTAATCCGATACGAGTCGCGGCAACGCGCTGATCCACTTGTAAGATCCGTTCAGCGTAAACATCTTCCACATGTCGTTTTTCAGCGTGCGATTGAATCGCTCAACGATCGATGCCTTCAATACCGAATATGTAGAATAGTGATTGATGTCATGTTTCCGCATGAGCCGTTGCACGTCAGCGTTATAAAATTCCTTCCCCATATCAGTCTGTAAGTTTTTCGGACATCTTTTGCTATCTCGAATTATCTCGGCGATAGCGTCAGCTGTCTCGCTTCCACCTTTACTCTTGAGTGGTATGGCCCACGCGTGCTTGCTCAACGCATCTATGACTGTGAGTATGTAGTGGTAACCTCTGTTGAAACGAGAGTACGGACGCATCTCGACAATGTCAGCTTGCCACAGGTCATCGTATCCCCGCACTATGACGTGTCTTCGGGGAAAATTTTTTCTCGCTGGCGCGTGCAATTCGTTCACCAACTGCCGTTTCTCTAAACTATGTTGTTTCTTCACTTCCTCGGTTATTCCCGATCGCCGATCCATCGTTGTTTCGATTCGTCGATCAAACGATGTGTGCCTCGAGTATCACCGTGCGTTTTATCATTCGTTGCTAGACGTTCCTGGCCCGTTCGATAGCCGTTCAAAGCTGTTCGATAGCCGTTCATAGCCGTTCGATAGCCATTCATAGCTGTTCGATAGCCGTTCCCAACCCGTTCGATAAACCTTTGTAGATGCTCATAGCTGTTCGATAACCGTTCTAGCTGTTCGATAGCCGTTCCCAACCCGTTCGATAAACCTTTGTAGATGTTTAATAATTGTACAATAGCCGTTCCTAAACCGTTCACTACAGCCGCTCATTACAGGTTGATAGCCGTTTCTGAATTAGTGTTAATCGCACGCCGAAGCTCGTTTATCGCAGTCTGCAAAGCTCGCACATCCTTCTCGAACGCAGTCAGCTTCTCGTCTGATTCTTTCTGCTGATTCTTCAACGTTTTAACGCATTGTTCCACGTACAGTTTGTTGACTGCATCGGTATCAGCCTCAGGTTGCGCTACACGGCGAATCTTGCGCGACCTCGCGTCATAGTACGTAGCGACGCGACACAGAGCGTTTTGACGCAAGTAACTTGTCACCGATTTACCCCAATGATCGCTAGTTCTAATTGCTTCATTTCTCTGTTCGAATAATCCAAATTTGTTGATGGGCATTTTTTTCTCGATGCGAGTGACGTCGATCGACTGATTAGTTTCGTCGAGACACCGTTTAATTTATAATAAGGCCGACTTCGCGAAGTTCCTCTATAATCGACAGGATCGTCTACGATTGCTCGACGCTTCGCGCCGAGCTGGCCACAACGCTCACGACAACGAGATCCTGTCGATTATAGAGGAACTTCGCGAAGTCGGCCTTATTATAAATTAAACGGTGTCTCGACGAAACTAATCAGTCGATCGACGTCACTCGCATCGAGAAAAAAATGCCCATCAACAAATTTGGATTATTCGAACAGAGAAATGAAGCAATTAGAACTAGCGATCATTGGGGTAAATCGGTGACAAGTTACTTGCGTCAAAACGCTCTGTGTCGCGTCGCTACGTACTATGACGCGAGGTCGCGCAAGATTCGCCGTGTAGCGCAACCTGAGGCTGATACCGATGCAGTCAACAAACTGTACGTGGAACAATGCGTTAAAACGTTGAAGAATCAGCAGAAAGAATCAGACGAGAAGCTGACTGCGTTCGAGAAGGATGTGCGAGCTTTGCAGACTGCGATAAACGAGCTTCGGCGTGCGATTAACACTAATTCAGAAACGGCTATCAACCTGTAATGAGCGGCTGTAGTGAACGGTTTAGGAACGGCTATTGTACAATTATTAAACATCTACAAAGGTTTATCGAACGGGTTGGGAACGGCTATCGAACAGCTAGAACGGTTATCGAACAGCTATGAGCATCTACAAAGGTTTATCGAACGGGTTGGGAACGGCTATCGAACAGCTATGAATGGCTATCGAACGGCTATGAACGGCTATCGAACAGCTTTGAACGGCTATCGAACGGGCCAGGAACGTCTAGCAACGAATGATAAAACGCACGGTGATACTCGAGGCACACATCGTTTGATCGACGAATCGAAACAACGATGGATCGGCGATCGGGAATAACCGAGGAAGTGAAGAAACAACATAGTTTAGAGAAACGGCAGTTGGTGAACGAATTGCACGCGCCAGCGAGAAAAAATTTTCCCCGAAGACACGTCATAGTGCGGGGATACGATGACCTGTGGCAAGCTGACATTGTCGAGATGCGTCCGTACTCTCGTTTCAACAGAGGTTACCACTACATACTCACAGTCATAGATGCGTTGAGCAAGCACGCGTGGGCCATACCACTCAAGAGTAAAGGTGGAAGCGAGACAGCTGACGCTATCGCCGAGATAATTCGAGATAGCAAAAGATGTCCGAAAAACTTACAGACTGATATGGGGAAGGAATTTTATAACGCTGACGTGCAACGGCTCATGCGGAAACATGACATCAATCACTATTCTACATATTCGGTATTGAAGGCATCGATCGTTGAGCGATTCAATCGCACGCTGAAAAACGACATGTGGAAGATGTTTACGCTGAACGGATCTTACAAGTGGATCAGCGCGTTGCCGCGACTCGTATCGGATTACAACGCGCGCAAGCATCGAACAATCGGTATGCGACCCGTCGACGTTACTCCCGCGATCGCTGAAAGACTCTTGGCTACTGTGTACAACCATGTAAATATCGCGGGTCCGGCGAAATTCAAAGTAGGTGACTCGGTACGCGTTAGCAAGTACAAGACAGTTTTCGAGAAAGGTTACACGCCAAATTGGACAACCGAAGTGTTTAAAATTGCAAAAGTACAACATACTAATCCCGTAAGCTATCTACTGGAGGATTATCGCAAAAAATCTATTGCTGGAGCGTTCTACGAGTACGAGTTGCATCGCGCGAATTATCCGGACGTGTATCTCGTGGAGAAAATACTGCGTAGGAGGGGTAACGAGGTTTACGTGAAATGGTTGGGATTTGACAATTCGCACAATTCTTGGATACATAAGGACAATGTGATTTAATTCATACAAATTGTATTTATTTTTAAATTTAAGAAAAAATATGTACAACATATAAAAAATATACATGAAATATATAAAAATACAAAAATCTTTATTAATACATCCTTTCCAATAATCGTATATAATACAATATATGAAATACATATACATATGAGATACATATACAAAAATAATATCTGACATTATATCACATACTATATTACATTACATTATATATATTATATTATAAGGGTATCCTATAATGTCCCCATGGTAATGTGTCGGTCGAATCAGGTACGATATACCGCTTGTCATCGTACGGACTCAGAGCAATTTTCGTCTCGCGGACGGTATACACTTTGTGCAATTTCGATCTTATGCAAGATTGCTGTCGTGTCATTTCTATTTCGTCATTCAGACACCGCGTGTAATCGTCGAATGTTATCGTTCTCGCAACAACGTTACTTTTGACACCTTTAACCTTCTTCGTATCCTTTTTCCCGTCCACTCTCATCGCATACATTTTTGCTCTAAGCCCGACGAATTCGGTCATTATCGCGCCGTTATTTTCATCTTTCATTAAACCCGGTACTTTTTTATTCACGAGCGGTATACCGTACGCGTTATCAATTGGATAATCGCTCGTATCGAAACTAGCGATATCATGTTTCATATTTTCATAGACATCTTCGCACTCAATGTGGTATATAAGACTGTCTGTGTCGGTGTACATTACCCGGCATTTATCACGATATAGCGGTGACATGTACTCATGATGAAATTCGTACAAGCACGTTTTAGAAATGTCGAGTATGCACATGCCGACATAGATTGGTTTATAAAATTTCACTTCAAGTTTGCGTAATTCTATGGCAACCAAATTTTCCGAAAAGACGCTTCTACTATGAAAATTTGGTTTCGCTATCATTGCTTCTGCTCCGTATCGTCCGTCCCACTTTGTTAATAATTTTACATCGACACGATTACGCACATTTTCCATCGTCTTACCAAATACCGCGTTATTCATCAGTTTATATAAATTTTTTTCAAAATCATTTTTCGCGAGTGTTCTAAACTGTGTATTTAATTCGATATAACTGCGAAGCCACGGAGATTGTGTAAATTGTAATATGCGATGTATTTTTGTAACGCGAAGGTCGTGTCGCGTACATTGCTGTAGGTTACGGTAGTGTATCACGTAACGCTTCTTATCGTATAGCGTTGCGAGGAGTTTGTCTTGCCGCTTGCCGGGCGGCTTGTCGCGTGTCGGGCAAAACGGTAGGTCAATGTGCGTATCGTGAAGATGTTGCGGATACTCGAGATCGACTTCGAGGATATAACCCGTAGGCGAATCTAACGCGATCGATGCTACGTCAAAATTCGACACGTCGTCGACCCATCGAAAATCGGCGTAGGGCAACGGTTGACACATTGCCCATCCGTACAAATTATTTACATCGAAATACATCAAGTACGACGATGGTTTCGATGGATCGTACGATTGTTGCATGTACTTGTTATTAGCGCGCGCGTATCTGTTGGAACACTGACTCAGACCACCGCGTATACCGCGTTCGATAAACATGACCATGTCGATGTCGGTAAGCAATTCGAATGTAATCTTTGTATGCTTTAACATGGCATCCCACGTGTATCCGGGAAGAGTATAATAATACGCGGGGTCGAGTCCGTAACTTTTGATGCAACTATCGCGAAAGTTTTCAAAAATATCGGCTAATAACAAGACGTCGATTTTCAGGTACAAATCGCTATACTCGTCTAGCGTTCGAATGGAGAATCGCGTCCAGATGTTCTCGGCGTGCGCGTAATCGCTCTCGGATATAGTTTCACCGGTCAAAGAACTGTAAAACGATTCGCGCGGTGGTAAACACGTATCTTGCAACCTATCTACAGAGTCGACGTATTCGTACGGAAAGACGCCTTTCCGTGTTAATAAACTGAAATTTTCTGCAGATAAATTTTGAAATTCTGATTTTAAAATTTTGAATTTGTCTTTGTCTAGATAAGATGCCAATTTGTCGAGACTTGCCGTAAGAAATTTGTACGAATCGATAAAACTTAATTTTATATAATTTTTCCAATTGTCTTGTGCAACTTTAACAGTTTTTGTAAACGATATATATTTTTCCTTGGTTATTGGAAGTAATTCGATTTCCCCTTCGAACGCTGTGGCTATATCCTCGATAATGAAATGCGCGTCGTAACCTGATAAATTGTGGAAGACTATCGGAATATATAATGATTCTTTGTAATTTAGATTGCAATTTGAGTGCGCGGGACCCCTATATCGTCCGGTCAAATGACAATGATCGCGTACGCGTGTATCGTCTTCTTGCGTAAACGGTTTTTCGCAAATATGGCAATGCGTTGCGCTGTGAAATTTTTCCCACTCGTCCGATGTTAAATTTACCATGGAGACATTTGTAGTCATTAAAATAGTCTTTACACGTAACGCTAAATTTTTAAGTTCTTCGGCGAACCACGCGATACAATCAATACTGCGGCGAGAATGGTACGCGGATAACGAGTCGTCGAACGAACAATGCATATAATACGCTATACTAAATACCTTATGATGCTGATAATTTTTTTCTTCGTCAGTCTTTGTCAACGCACATTCCAAATCGGCATAGATCACAAATGGAAGCCGCTCTTTCCTCGTGTAGTTGTTGAACTCGAGCCACTTGTCCTTATCGCTCGGCAATCGGATAGCGCAGTCGTTTATTTTTCCGCAGTCTACCGTATGTGACTGCAACTTGTCCTCCGATCCGAAATAGTGCAAGCATCTGTAAAAGAATATTTAAATTAAAGATTTATGCAATGCATTATATTTTATAATTACATAAATTATTCAAATTATACATACCGATCACAGATATATCTTCGGCCGTTGTGTTTGCTCAGTTGCGAGCTCACGAGCCGGGATAAGTTCTTGATCCATGCGAAATGTCCGACGCTGTTACCGTCTTCCACATACAACAGGTTGACGTGTTTATCCCGTTTCTGCTCCGAAAGACGTATCGGGACAATGCTGTTTTCTTTCTCGATGCTGTACACGTTGATGGAGATATTGTTTATATGTTCAAACTTTTTTAGTTGGTTCAACGTCATCGGAAACTCAATATTTTGTACATTTAACACCGTCGTATAGTGGGGATATGAAGATTCCCGATTTGTGTCTCTTTCAGCGGGGTATAGAGCGGCCACCACTGCCCACGCGAAACACGCATTGTCTCTAGATTGTACATTAATTACAGCTCTCTTCACCATAATTTCTCGCGGCAATTTAATATAACATCCCGCGCGCATAGGATTATACTTATTTATATTTACAGTTAAATTCTGTATTCGCGACAATGCCCAGCCACTATCGCGTTCCTGAAATTCTTCTAGCAATGCTAGAGTGGGCTCGATAACGCTGCGCTCGTACCACTCGTGTAAATCAGACGTGCGAAAGAGTTCACAGTTTCTCGTATTGATACTTTTATTCGCACGCTTATCACCCGACACAAATTCACCGTTGAATATAGTGTTCAATTTTACACTGTTGTATCTTCTTATAACGTCTTGCACTTGCTCGAGCACGATGTCTTTGGCGTCCTCGAGAAATTGACGAGGTTCGATATGGTTTGCGTTAATCACAGCACCGGTTAGAATACGGTTATCGAACGCGGTATCAATCTCGCGCCACACAAGTTCATTTTGATGCGCGCTACATCCGGCACCCGCGTTATTGTCGCCACTGTAATTACCACCACTGGGCATAAACTGTCTCTGCAATCGAGTCTTTGCACCTTCGAGTCGCGCGATTCGAGCAATCAGCGATTGTCGATTCCCGATCGATAATCGCGGTCGTTTGATCCGACTTTGCTCTTCCAGCGACTCGATGTACTCGTTGCATCGTTGTAGCCATGCAAAATATTCGCCCAAGGTGGCAATTTGGCGGGACCGCTCCACCAGGTCGCATTCAGTCTGCTCGACGTTTTCCATTTCTTCACAGAGTGCAAATTGGGCACATATTGCACGGAAATCTTATATACAACGGCTCGCTACAACTTGAACAGAATCGGCCATCCATCGCATCAAGTGTCTCAATTTTATGCTTTCGAACAGCATACATCATTTGGCTATCCACGCCTTGCAATGCAATCATACACGAAGGACATACAGCTAAAGCACCACCCGTGGAATAATAAAAGTATATGATACAAAATTTTGTACTACGTGCGTTTAAAGCATTAATTTCCGCAACAGACACTATTTTCTCTCTGAATTCCGTGGAGTTCTCACTGCAGTCACTAATGCAATCACTGTCAGATGACAACGCGTGATCTTCGTCTTCCATTTTTATATTATCACACAACACTGACAGAACATTACTTTCTGACAGAACACTATAATTTTTGACTATACTTTTGCTATACCGTCGTGTCGATGCGCTTTCAAATCACGTACTATGATCTGATGCGCTTCGATCCTTCTTATATTCAACCAACAAACTTTCAGAGATTGTTGAAGGCACAAAAGAAAAAAAATTTTGTAACTGAACCTAGGGTTGAAAATGTGTTGTTATCTCGCTATGATTCACAGATTGCTCGAAAACGTCGGACCCCGAAATATCTCAAAAATGTGTTGTTATCTACGTATTTCCATCCGCCCAATCCTTCAAAGAATACTTCTATTTATATTGCGTATGTTAAAAAAATATAATGAAGAGGACTCTGCTGCACTAGAGTATCATTTCTTTCGTTGCTCTTCTGTGTTTCGGTGGTCTGCTGCACTAGAGTATCATTTCTTTCATTGCTCTTCTGTGTTTCGTTAGTCTTGTGCAATGGCTGAAGAAAACGTAATTATCATCGACGACGATACGGATGATGATTACGATTATTGGATGGATCCAGTTGTGGCGGAGCGGATGGAGATAGAGAGAGAGGAGAGAGAGAGGAGAGAGATGGAAGATGATGGATCTGATATAGAACCCTTGGCGAAGGACAGTGATTATGATAGTGACAATAGTGTCGATATTCTTGATGAACGGTTACAAAAGAAACAGCGAGATTTAAGCATATCTGAAATAATGACATACAATCAAGCAACAAAGATATGTTGCATTTCATATTACTACATGGAAAATGGATTAAAATTTTGTATCGAATGCTTTCTAGAAGCACCGGATCAGTATGAAGAAACTAGTGCTGTTCGAGAACATAGAACCATAGCTTATGTTCATTTGGAAAATATGTCATGCAAAGAGTGCAGAAGATCTTTGAATCAAATATTGGCCTGCAACATGTGCCCTATTTGCACAAATTAAAATAGATGATGGATAACATTGTAAGTATCTTAATTTATTATATATCAAAAGTATTTTAAAATAAATTATTAAAATAATTTAAACTAATGAAATGCGTATGTTTTCTTCTGTTTTCAGAAACGGCTTCCCCAACATAACCCGACGGTCTATTTTATATATTATTATTATTATTTTTTTATATTGTATACTTTTTATTAAACACACATTTAAATAAATTATATATATATTTTTAATTGTAACAAAATCATGACGTAATTTTTCTTCGCACACATTTCCATCCACCCAATCCTTCAAAGAATACTTCTATTTATATTGTTTGTTAACTGGTAATATTGTATAATATCTCAAAAATGTGTTGTTATCTCGCTATGATTCACAGATTGCTCGAAAACGTCGGACCCCGAAATATCTCAAAATATAAGTTTATGACTAATATTGTATACTTGCGATAATACAGAGAGAAAGAGAGATAAAAGGGATAAAGAGATAGATAGAGGGATAGAGGGATGGAGAGGGAGAGAGAGAGAGGGATAGAAATATAAAGGGATAAAGAGAGAGAGCGAGAGAGAGGGAGGAATAGAGAGAGACCCAAAATCTTCTTCATAGGAATACCGCCATTTTTGTTTATACGTGCGTCCCCCGCCCCGCAGCCCCCGCGCCATCGAAATTCCCTCCGTCCCGCGTGACGTCATCCCCCCTCCATCCTGCGTGACGTCATTCCCCCGCGCCGCTGAGATCCCCTCGCCCCTCACCCCCCTGAGATCCCTGCGTTAGAATTCTCCTAGTGCCAACTACTTCCATTATCTGATTTTCTCGAGATAAATTGCTAGAATCTATCGTGTTTTCTTTCAAGGATTTTCCATCTCTGTGTTGTCTGTCGATTCGGTATGTTGGTGTTGTCGAAGTGCTTACAGAAACCACCAACGACCCGACATGTGCCCGCGGAGCATCGCGAAAAGCAACGGCTTGCCGAGACAATAATTTATTAGAAGTCGATAAATTCTACCGTTTTATCCGGGTAAGTGATTTCAATTCAAGAATCTCGCGAGCACAGAATTCCCAGAGATGTTTTTAACGAGTAAATGTTCCCCACGGAATGTGTAACAACCGGATCTGGCACTGTTAGTCAGACGAAACGGATGAAGTATATCAGTATGCGATTTTTTTAAAGATTTTTCGATCGTATATCATGCAAAGATTTTTGCATTTTTGTATTTTCAAGAGCGGATTTACCTCTTTTTTCCGGCATGTCGAGCAAATCCGGATCGACAGACTTCGGAGATTTTGTGATTTCTGACGAATTAATAAGCACTTTTGACGTTAAATTTTCTAATTCAGATCTCTCGTCCAATGTTAGATCGTAACTTTCGTCAACGTGCTCAAATCCATTTTCAGATTCGGTGCAATCTGCCGCGCAGCAACAATCACAGTCTTTTACATCATATTTTTCCCGTTCCTTAATGTCATTTCCCTCGTTATGAATACTATTTTCCGAGTTCCTATCATCAGTTATGCAACTTCGCAAAGACTGACCTGTTCCCCTACAGGGCGAAGAGGGTCGACTGCTCCGCTCGACGCAGAAAGTTAATTTTTTTCGAGGCGTCGGAGGACGAGAAGATGAAGCGGCTGAAGCCGGTCGTAGACAAGTTGTAGGCAAGCGAGGGCAACAAGAATTGTTCGACGAAATTGGTTGATCGCGGCACTTGGTAGACGTGCATGGGTGGCAGACTGATGGTAGACACAATTGACATCGCACGCAATAACATTTTGGAGTCGGTGGTAATCGAGGCAAGGGACAGCAGAGACGCGTGTTGGGACACTTGACCGTCGTTTTCGGAAATCTTCGCTCATTGGGTGGACACGCACATTCCGGACTGGAAGGACAGTCACAGGAACATTCGCGAGCAGCGCGCACGTCTGCTTGAACCGGCAGCGGACAATTGCAGCCGCGTGACATCGGCTGACATAGGCAATAACTCGTATTACACTGGCAGTAGTTGCGCTTCTTCCAAATAGATTTCAGAGAGGTAGGCGAGCTGCAGGACTGACAGTCGGGGGCCTGTCGCGATGAAAGAGAATATCTGCATTGCGAAGGGCAGTAAGACGAAGCGGTTGACGAGCAATCTGCGTTACAAGAACAGCAGGTCGATGGATAAGTACAGCTTGGACAACCACCGCCTGCTTCCCGTTTCAAGGGTCGTTCAGGCGGCGATGATTTATTTATCGATGCCATTTCCGATTTGCTTGCTCCACCCGCTAAACGATGACTTCCACAGCATTTCTGTCGAAAATGGAAAAATTTGACGACAGTTATAAAAGACAGTTACATATAGGACTCGATTTATTTTTCCAGATCATTTTTGCTGAGATTTCATCATCGTTTAGAATATTATCCATATTATATATTAAAATATTATAGAAATTGTAATGTGATATAATTGTATTCTTTAAATCATAAAATTTTTTTAAATGGTATTGCGAAAAAAATATTTAAAAATCGTGTATGAAAATTACAACAATTAAATTTTAATCACTTTTCAGAGGTTTAAACATTTCAATTACTAAGCCATTAAAATCTGTATACAAATTACTTTAGTCAACTTTACAGATTTTACCGAATAATTAAGAAACTTTGAACGCTAGCTTACTTCCAACTATACGATGCTAATTTACATAAATTGAGTGCACAAACTAATCGTGCCTGAATTAAATTCTTGCAATCTTCCTATCAAATTTAATTAAAACGTATAGAAAACGTCAGAATCAATTGTATCTTGTATACTATGCATAATCATATTGTTCTGTTAATTTTCTGTTAGTTGTGCACATCTTGCATACATCAAAATTCAAATGGACATGGATCTATATCTTTTAATATAATGTTTTGCTCAGATATACATATTTGTTTCTCCTCATTTTTTATATTAATATTTTTAATTAAAAATAATTCATAAAAGAGGTAATAAAGTTAAGAAATGTTAAAATTGGTTCTTAAAAAGAGCTAAAATATTTTAAAATGAGTTGAATAGAACAATTTTAAATTGAATTGCACAGGATTAAGAAAATCCGTTGCTCTCTTCGCACTGGAATTTAATTTCATTTCTCTTCAAAAAGTAAATACATATAAATTTACTACCTTAGAGGAATCTCAAGCGCTTTCTATTCTTGGCAAGGAATCTGCTTCAGTGTACCTGACAGACTGACGCAGTTAAAATGGCACCGGAACACGGCGGTGCTGGTGAAAGACACAGTCGGCCCGGAGCGACAGTTCTGCTGCAAACAAAACGTAATACAGGGCGTAAAATAAGGAAGTCCAATAATTCTTTCAATATTTTACGAAGAAATATTCGCTTATCATACGCAAATTTTCTTTACACAAAAATATTTTTAATTATAAAAACAGCATTACTATAAATAGAAATAGAAGAATAATTTTGACACATACGTAAATAGAATCAGATACCAGCTCTAATTTCTTTTAAGTTATCAATTAATTTATTCAATTATTTTATCCTTAAATATCGCAGATAAAATTTTTCTTAAATATATAAATATTTATATAAAACGTTCAAAAATGCTGAAGTTTATTATTTTAAGGCGGAATAATCGATTTTTTTAAACGAAAGCAACAAATATTATATATATATATATATATATATATATATATATATATATATATATGATTATTTATATATTTAACATTTTATTTTCATTATCGCATCACATACAAGAAGTAACATTGATTTTTTTCCTCGTATCCCCGTTAATAACTTAACTATTGTTATTTAATTCTACCACAATCGATTGCAGTTGCAGCATTTGCACGCTTGCTGACGACCATAATCGCTCCATTGACGACGCAACTCGGCGAAGTTACTCAACCATCGGCAATTCGGTTTAGGCGGCGCGTTACTGTTCCAGATTTTCTCTTCAACGCATTGACAGGATCCAGGACACGCGCCCGTCACGGCTATCCCGATGGGTCGCAAACCACCGCAATCACTCCGATCCAGGCACCCTTCGTTACTTTGGCAATTACACGAAGATATACGCGCCTCGGAACAACTGCCTCTGCCTGATACACAATTGTTTCCTGTGTGACAATATTACAGACTGAGATAATCGCATTCTCGAGATTACATATTAAAAGATTTTCGGAAAAAGAAGAGAGGAAATTTGAATTTCACTCTTTTAATGATCTTAAATATAAGTATTCTGTATTATAAAAATAAATATATTGATTTGCTTATGAAATGAAACTTGAATACTTCAGATATTCATTTCAAATATGATATACAATATATTTATGCATAAGTGAAAATTAATTTTTATCGTGATAATAACTATCTTATAATGAAAAATAAAAAATTTAAACTTTTATAAAATCATTGAAAACTATATAAGTAAGCCAGTGTATAATAATACTGTATAATAACACATTATATAATAACACTAATTTATTTATATTTGCCAGATTTCCTTATTATCTTAGATATTTAATTTATATACTAACCACAGTAATCGGCGTTAGAACATTGTCTGTTTCCAATTTTATCATAGAAGGACATATTGATTTATTCTCCAAACGAGATCTAGTTTTCCGAATATAAGAATCTCGCATAAGGATGCCATTTACGGTCCGGAATAGATAATTAAATCGACAGAAACATTCGCATGATTTTGGCTTACATTTTCGAATAATTTATTTAGCTATTTTGGTTTATTTATTAACCAGTAAGATGTGATTGAAGGTGTGAAGATTAACGAAAATTGATTGCTAGAAATATATGAATATATCTGTTTATTAAGTCAGAATATTTGAGTTGCCATAGAAGCAAGATGCACAATACTTTCTACTTAATAATATTGAACGTATAAATTTATAAAGAGAACATATATAAATTTATAGAGAGAACATATAAATTTATAGAGAAACTAAATATTATAAATCGCTCCCTATATGTACGCTATTTATTACCTTACACCATATTTTATTTAATAAATTACAATTAAAAATTTCAAATTTAAAAAAGGAAACAGCTTTTTGAAATATAATATAAAAATTTGACGTTAAATAATAATAGTAAATTAATTTATACAAACAGCTTAGTAACTAAAATAAATTTTATTTTTTGAACGGTAGACTTTATATGCAATGTTGGCTTAATCATCGAAATTTAAAATAAAAGAAAACGCAAAAAATGTTCAATTCAAATTTATTACAAAATATACATTAGTTGTTATATAAATTAAATATACACGTATTAATTTGGCTCATTTAGATTTTATAAAATGGGATGATTTATTTTGATTTACATTGTTTTCAATTAAAACTCATTTATATTCACAAACTCTGTATCGCATTAAATATTCATTAAACAGAATTTATAGCGGAAATCATTAATTAATAAAGAAATTATTAATATTCTGCTATAAATAATATTTATTAAATAATGTTTATCATTTTGTAAACTCCGCAAATTCTTTTACTCCGTAAATTCTTTTCTACGAACACATTTTTAGATGCAAAAATTATTGAGTAGTCAAAGGATTCTTATCGATGTATCATATAAAAGTAAATCCGTGGTTTATCGCCATAGAATCGAAAGGACCTTCATTATGAAGTTTTACCTTTCGTCGGTAACCATAATACCATTGGGGGGTGTCATGATAAAAACTTCCGTTATGGAATTTCCGTTATAGAATTAAATTAAATGCAAGTTTTATTAGTGCTTAAAAGTAATAATTTTGATAATAATTTAACAATGACAATAATTTAACAACTATCTTTAAAATGAAATCACAAAATTAATTAAATATATTAAATATATAATTAGTTATATCAAAGATTTTTCTCATTAAATGTCTTTCTACTATTTGTAATATCAGTATTAATAACAATGATAAAGCATGTCTCTCATTATCCATAAATGTACTCGTTTGTAATCACATTTATATAAAAATTGTTATATCTATTTGTTTTTAAATAGAGAAAAATATTTTACCAACAATGGAAAAATATGTTTTCTTGTACAAATTTTTATTTTGTGCATTAAGAAAAGGATAAATATCGATTAAATTATTACGAAAATATTCGAGAATTGCATAATTATATATTTGCAATTTATTGTGTGAACATTTGTAAAGTAGAAGAGTCGAAGAATAGCTGCCAAGCTATCCGGACGCGTTTTACGAATACGTATTGTTATTGTGATTTCTGCTATTATTATTCGTTGTTTGTGTGTTCTGTGTTTCTTATGTTATGTCCGGTGGACTCCACGATTCTTTTCTTTCCTCGAAACGATTTCGTGGAAGAAAGAAATCGAGGATCGACTTGCATTTGGAATGTAAATCGATTCTTCTTAGGAATAATGATAACGCGTAGAAGAACGCAACCTAATCCGCGTGTATCGCTATTAAACTTTAACAAATCTAATTCAGGGAATGGCCAGTCGAGATAGCGTTAACGAAACTCTAAATAAATTCGTGAATTATGAGATGAAAAATTGTTATGAGAAACTCTAACTGTCCCGTATCTATTGGTACGGCTTTATGTTCGAAGCCTCTCTATCTAAAGAAATTTTAAAATAAAGATCTGGTTCTCGGGAAGATTGTCAAAATCTAAACATACAGCAATATTCTTGAAATTGATAGTGCACGTGCGCTCGTTCGACAGGCCACCCTCGAGCGTTCTCCGAATCGCCAAATCATCAAGCGATAAGATAATCAGCTCACTCCCACTCTCTACTGGATGGAGCTAAGTCTCGAGCCAAAGGGCTTAACCAATAAAAATCTTAAGAGACCCCTCTCCTTTTAAAAAATCAAGCTCCTTGACCTTAGGAAGGGAGTAATAGAAATTATTTAATTCGCCTAAAAAGATTCCCCAGCATCCAGAAGGGAGGAGGAGTAATAACTTTAAAATGCAAGCGCAAGGCGCGACGCGCGCTATTAACACTCCAGTTGACAGTTCAGTACGCTAATTCTTCCAACGAGCAGCAATGCAGTTGACAGTTCAGTTCACAGCTCCAGTCAAGATTCAGTCATTCAATTTTAAAATTATATAGCCTCGGGGGATCCTTTTTTTTCTTGCATTATGCAATTGAGTTATTCATCTGTTTTATATCACAGTGAAAATGATTTTGTTAACATTTAATTGTGCATCGTGTGAATTTTCTGATGAACATCTCCATTACCCAGCTCTTCATGTTATAAATCTCCGACCTCAGCCATTGCAATTTTATGAACGCACTCATTTTTGTGATGCCAACGAGTTGTGAGTAAAATTGAGTAATTTTCATTTTCTCCCTTTCCCATATCTTACTATCTCATAATTTAAAATCTATGTCTGACAAATAATTTTAAACGGTTTAATAACCATTAAATTTTTACTAATTACTATCAATCAATCAATCCTTGTCTCACTTCTCCTCCAGTCTCATTCCTTGTTCTTCCTGTTCGCCGAGAATCTCCGCAAGGCGATTCGCGAACAATTCCCCGTTCGCCGGGAATCTCCGTAAGGCGATTCGCGAACAATTGCCCGTTCGCCGGGAATCTCCGCAAGGCGATTCGCGAACAATTCCTCGTTCGCCGGGAATCTCCGTAAGGCGATTCGCAAACAATTCCCCGTTCGCCGGGAATCTCCGTAAGGCGATTCGCGAACAATTCCCCGTTCGCCGGGAATCTCCGTAAGGCGATTCGCGAACAATTCCCCGTTCGCCGGGAATCTCCGTAAGGCGATTCGCGAACAATTCCCCGTTCGCCGGGAATCTCCGTAAGGCGATTCGCGAACAATTCCCCGTTCGCCGGGAATCTCCGCAAGGCGATTCGCGAACAATTCCCCGTTCGCCGGGAATCTCCGTAAGGCGATTCGCGAACAATTCCTTATTTCTCTTTATTAGCTCTTTCTGATTTATTTACCGAGAATTTATATTGTTTTCTATCATTATATCTCGTTTCAGCCCTTCTATATATATATATCTTTTCATTTCTATTTTTTTTTTGACTCCCTTTCGTTTTCTTTTAATTTCCCATCCTCATATTATTATTATTATTATTATCTTTTCCTTTCTCTTCATATTATTTTCCTTTGAATTATCATTACTTTTGGGAGAAACCGTTGAAATAGATGAATAATTTTCGAACTTAGACTTGGCGAATCTCTTATCTTAATTTTATTATTGTATTTTAATTTAGACCTGTGTTTCAGTGAATTTAGAAAATTTTAATTCTAACTATAACACATATTCGCAAGCGACGAATTCTATACTTCTTCTAATGAGTAAGTGTTATTCATATTTTTATTACACATTCACTTTTTATTTTGTTTTATTTCTTATATTATATTAATTATATGTATATTGTATTAACCAGTCAGAATTTAATTCTTAACGTAAATTCTTCCCTGTATATTCTGACTGATAACCTCCGAACGATTGTAACACCCGCGAGAATATATACATACACACACAGATACCCACTCACGCATACCTACAACTGCTAAGATGTATTTTTCTTTCATTATTTTTTTTTTATAATATATGTATTTTTAATTTTATGTATAATTTAATTATTTAAACCGTTCTCTTCCCTAAATCCCGAGATCGCACTAGGTCCCATCCCGCGTAACAAGGATTAAATTCCTTTACCGAAAAGGGGCCATCGAACGAATAGGCTTAAAAACGCAGCGTTAAAGAGACCTTCGGTCGCTGACCTGTGTCAGGCTCTTCACATTCGTTCGACCCGATCCATACACACGCCCGAATAAAGTGTGTCACGGGGTAAGTAAGTTGCGTCCTTCCATACGGCCCATCCATTCCAGGGTCTGGACGTAACACTTATTAAAGTTTTTAATTGTTCTAAAAGAGTGTTTATTTATTTAACGCGGTGCGCGAGTGTCGGTTGCGTTGCGCGCGGTTCGATATATCGAAGTCGTCTCCGCGGACGTAATAATATAATAAATCAGATATTTTATATATAAAAATTATATATTTTTTGTCAATCATAAAATATTATAATATTTCATAATTAATAATTAATTAACTTCTAATAAACGCATAAAACTGTATTGTAACTGATAAATCTTTATCGAAGCGCAATCACATACATACACACACATACACACATACACACGCACACACATTCATTACTGCGAAATATTATTATATTTAAATTAAATTATTATATTTCAACAATGTTTATTTTCAGTTGGCGCAATTTTTTGATATCATTAATTTTTGTAGGATATATTAAAACAAATGTGGAAAATTAAAATAAATTTTTTGTATAACATTTTGGCTAATATTTTTCCACTTGCTTGCGTGAACTTGGCGCCTTTTTTTATCTTTTTTTGAAAAGGTTAATTTTTTTAGGGATAGTTATAACATTAATAATATAAATAGTAATTGTAATTACTATATATAATAGTAATTATAATTATAGTTATTTTGTTCATAATAATTCTATTTTATTTATAATAAAATGGAAAAATAAGTATATCTTTATTAGTTCTCGTGCTTACTGTCGCATGATTTGCTCATCGTTGATGAGACAAAACGTGTGGCAGCGTGTGGCTGAGCCAGCAAGGCTCTTGCTTGCCATATGAAGTGTCGCGGGTTCAAGTCCCGTTAAGGCCAGAATTTATTTCTGGCGATAAAGCTGTCTTCAGGTGATATATGGTAAATTTGATCCATATAATAATTTGATCCATATAATAATTTGATCAATATAATAATTTATATAATTATTATAAACTATTTGTAATAATTATATAAATTATTCAAAAGAAGTAAATTAATAATATTCAATTTTTGCTGTTTCACTTTCTCTATTGGTATTTCATCCCAAGAAACATCAGAAGGTAATTGATTACTACTAGTTGATCTTTCGCTTTCTGCGACGCTTCTTGATTGTGAGCCAACGGTAGGAATGTGAGATGAGTCTTCAGGATTAATGCCAACATTTTGAAGAGAAGTTGAAGGAAGTAACCTGTAAGATATAAAATAAAAATTACTGGATTAAATCAGTACTATATAATCTAGTTTCAATTATGTGCACAATATTATGAAGCCTTCAAATTAGTATTTTTTAAAGTAATATTGTTATTATCAAAATGTCATCGAAAAAAACCTGAATATTCGATTATTCTCAAAAATTTCACGTCTAAATACAAAAATTCCTGCCGGATTATTTAAAAAATTTTTATACTTATTCACAATTTATATTTATGCATAGTGTCATAAATTATTCACTACAACAGTACTAAATTAGTAAATTTAAAATTTATATGATTTTAATTTGTAGTATTTTAATTTATAGACTTTATAGACATCTTTTCGTTTTGTCGAAAAGATAACTTAAAAAAGACATCTTTTCATTATCTTTTAGTATAATGTGCTGTGTGGGAACTTATTGTTAATTTATTAATTAAAATACTACAAATTAAAATCATATAAATTTTAAATTTGTAGTATTTTAATTAATAAATTAACAATAAGTTCCCACACAGCACATTATACTAAAAGATAACGAAAAGATGTGGCACGTTTCTTCGCTTGCCGCTACGCGGCGAGCCACTCTTAACTTATCTCGTATTTAATATTTATCACGAAATGTATATAAAGAATTAGTAATTAATATAAAATCTGAAGCATATTTTTGCCTTTTACGAGCAGTAATGCCAGAAAGAGGATACTGCTCGCACGCATCAATCAGAGAGAGCCACATACATGTGCTACGCAGAATGATTGTATGCGTGTGAGCCGCATCCTTTTCCTGACATTACTCTTTATCAATTCAATTTCTGATAAATTGAATTTAAAATAATTTATTTAATAATCTGAATTCCTTGTTGGGATTCAGAATATTAAACAGATTATTAGAAATTAGGCGGATAAATGGGAGAAATAGCCCATTTATTGCGTGTATTGAAGTATTCCTACTACCGAGTGTCGATAATCTATATAGAATGAATCAAGTCATCTTTTAGTCATCATATGGACAAGACTAAAAAGTCACTGAATTCGGGTCATGAAACGACTTTTAGCCATCTTTCCGTCGACTTAACGATATCAGTAAAAGATGTCTGTGACAAAAAAATGTCCAGTTTTAGTAGTACTTTTAGACGACTTGGTGCTGTGTGGGGAATTATAACAATAACATAGTATCCAACCTTGGCGACGTAAATCGTATCGCGCTAATGTTTATATCTTACGGTCTTGTTATTATTCGCACAGTGACATTCGAGCAGTAAAGCAGTGATGTGAAATGTTTCATATATTGTAAAATTCTTTCTCTAAACATGATTGCAAGTGCAATGAGGAACTTTTCGTGAATGAGTGCAAGTGCAACGAGAAAAGGAGTGCAACGAGGATTCAAATGCCACGAGGTAGAGAAGCAGCAAAGAAAGCAAAAGAAAACGGAGGATTCAGTAATGGAGGGATCAATATAAGGTAAGTAATTTAAATTAATATATTTACAATAAATTATCATTTATATATACACATTATATATACACATTGTATATATCTATATATATATAAATATTTCAACAATAAATTAATAATAACACGATGTTTGATTTCTACGATGTATAATACGCCAATGTTTACATGCCTTAGCTTTGTTATTTTTATACGATAATATGCAAATAAAAAAGTAATAGTGCTAACGTTCTAATAAATTTCTTATTATATTCTATATATCTTACTTATATATATATATATATATATATATATATATATATATATATATATATACACATACTATATTGTCATAGTACGTAAAATATTTCAATGAAAAATTAATAATAACACGATGATTGATTTTTGCGATATATAGCGCTAATATGTTCTCCCTCAGCTTTGTTATCATTCGTGCGATGATACTCGAACAGAAAAGTAATAATACGAGATATTCTACTTTTTCCAATTTCTTTTCTGAACATGATTCTAGTATCAGAAAATTATTTATTATAGTAATATGATTAATGATTAATTAACTTCCACAAATAATAATTATATATATATATATATATATGTATGTATATACATATAATTATATATATCATGATAATAATGTTCGAAGCGCAAATTCCGTGTAATTTATTCATTTAATAAAGTAAGAATCGTAATGATAGAGGGGAGGGGGATTTAAAATAATAAATTATTGTTTCATTGCAATCTTTACGGATAATTATTTCTTTAATGATATTTAGAATCAAATAAATTTGGCCATAATACGCTTTGTCACTTTATTTCTTTAAGATCTAAATATAATTTAGACTGAAAACGCGCAATAAAACAATCGAATTGTAGATCCAAATAATTAACATTACGTAAAACTTAATTTAAACAACGTTTAATAAGTAAAATCGTTAATTAATCTCATAAATTAAAATATTATCGTAATATTTTCGTAATTTAAAATATTATCGTATATTTTCGTAATTTAATATTTTGCATATACATACATATCATAGTATATAAAATATTTCGGCAATGAATTATCAATAACATGATGTTCGACTTTGGCAGTATAAATAGTAGTGTGCTATTGTTCATGTAATACAACCTTGTTATCATTCGCACGGCGACACTCGAACAATGAAATAGTAATGCGAAACATTTCGTATGATTGTTAGATTCTTTTTCGGTAAATGTGCATAAAAGGTCAAACCTCGCCGATTTTATCGCCACTGAAATATGTTGTAGAGGAACTTTTCTGAGTAATTCTACGCAAGAAATAAGTGGGGGATAACATTAGTTTAGAAGATACAACAAATTGAAGTTTCACAATTTTAATGCTTTTTATCTCCGAAAATATTGATTGAAGAAAAAAAATTTTAGGCAAAAAATAAAGACCCTGAAAAACCCTACAAAAAAGATTATATGAATTTTTTTCATAAACCTACTATTTTAGCTGTTATATAAAAAAGTAATAATTTTAAATACATTTAATACAATTTAAATTTATATAGAATTTAATACAATTAATAAATATCACAAATGTATGTGTACACACACACGCGCGCGCGCGCGCGCGCGCGCGGGGGATGGATACAAGGGGGGCCTTCGGCCACCCTCCCGCAACCACTCCGCCGGGGGTAGTATATATATTTTATACATTCGGCAACGTGAATTATTAGTAACACGGGGTCCGACCTTAGCCATATAAACACTATCGCGCTAATGTTTTTGAACTTACGATAGCACAATGACCTTAAGCAGTAAAGTAGGGATGTAAGACGTTTCATATATTATTAAATTCTTTCTTTACGTAGTCAACCTTGGCGATATAAACAGTATCGCGGTAATGTTTCTGACTTACGATCATTCGCGCAGTGGCTCTTGAACAGTAAAGTAGTGATGTGAGACGTTCCATATATTATCAAATTCTTTCTTTACATAGTCAACCTTGGCGATATAAACAGTACCGCGGTAATGTTTCTGACTTACGATCATTCGCGCAGTGGCTCTTGAACAGTAAAGTAGTGATGTGAGACGTTCCATATATTATCAAATTCTTTCTTTACATAGTCAACCTTGGCGATATAAACAGTACCGCGGTAATGTTTCTGACTTACGATCATTCGCTCAGTAGCTCTTGAGCAGTGAAGTAGTGATGTGAGACATTTCATATATTATCAAATTCTTTCTCTGAACACAATTGCAAGTGCAACGAGGAATTCAAATGAGTGCAAGGAGGATTGAAGTGCCACGAAAAAAAAAACGAAGAAAGCAAAAGAAAGAAGGAGGTTTTGGAAATGGATGGACCAATAAGATATGATGTAAGTCATTAATATAAATTATTTATCACATTCATTATTTATTATATTATTGCGTCCCCGCGTCCCGTTGAATGTATTCGTCAGTCGTTGAATTCTTTCGAAGAAGATCGCGTTTCCGCGCGAGTTGTCAAGATGTTGTGATATAAACAACAACTGTCAGAGAGTCTGAGCCCAGCTGTCAAACTATGCGGACGCGCGTCTGTTTGTGATCCGTTTTACGATTATTCTGAATTCTTGTATGTTACTCGCGGTTTATTAAAATTCTTATGCACCTTAAATCGCGTTATTAATTACGAGTGCACAAGCGTCAGCATATACCGATTGTGTCGCGCGCGTTCGATATATATCGTTCCAACAATATATAAATTATTTATCATTAGTATATATTCAAAATATACATATTTCACGTTTCGTTTTATTTCTTTGATAGTGATTTTAAATTGTAACATATATAATACATATACTTCTAAAAAATATTCCAGTTTATTTTAAAATGATTAAAACATTTATAAAATTTTTTATTAATATTTTCAGATACTTCTTATGTTTTATAAAATATTTCATATTAATATATTTATTTAAATATTTTACATATAAAAAAATAGAAATTTTTTTATTTATCGTATTATTAAAAGTTTATATCTAAGAAATATAAATTATTTTGTAATTACGTAATTTATAATATTAAAATATATCTATTTAAAAGTAAAAATGTAAAAATTAATTGCGCGCAATAATTAGTTTTAAAATCAATTATTTTGAACATTGCTTTATGTAATATATTATCTTATCCTTTATATTTTTATTTATCGTTTATATTTGCGAATTTAAATTTATATAGTATATTACAAAATAAATTCCACAAAATATATTATATATAAAATTATATATAATATAACCCTCCCATTGGGTACACCTTGTCGGGGTGGGAGGGCTTAGTACTTGGATGGTGCCTTGAGGTTTATCTTAAATTTTTTCTATTTAGTATAAATCTTGAGGAGCCTGAAGGGGAAGCTAAGTACCCTTTCGCGTCGTCGGTGCCATCAACGTGTCGCGGACGGCGGCGTTTCGTTACCACGGTTTCGCGTTGTAGTATTCTCGCGTCGTCGCGTTTTCGCGCTTCCGCGTTGGACTTTTCGTATAAAAATCCCAATTTCATTATTGTCACGAGTCTCTACTTCCGATGCCAACTAACTAGGATTTCGAGTTTGCACGCGTTGCTACGTACACTCGTGCTTCGTGCTTCGTCAAGTGATTTCGACCGAATTAGTTAGAACTCGATCGATGGAATGGTCGTTAATGGGTCCCTTCTCTTTGCTCGTCTACAGCCACACGCACTGCGTGTGTTAACCCTGTCGAGGAGTCGAGTGGATTCCCCTAGGCACGATTTTCGCTCGGTAAAAAGGGTTGCCTCCCCATTTTCTAAATTGCTGAATGTTAGCATTTAAAAAATGTGTGTATTCTCTTCTTTTGCCGTCTACCAGCCTGGTGTAGCATATAGCAACCGCGGGAGGCATAATATGTCCGGGCGGAGCAGCTGAAATCGTGCTTAGCGGGTCCAGGTTCGATACGAGATAGGATAATTATGCGCGAAAAAGAGTTGGTGAACTTCATTTTCCTCTATTTCCGTCAATCGTTTCGTCTTCTTTCCGGTTCGGGCCTTTGCTCGTTGTATCGTTGCATTCCCGACCTGTTGGCTCGAAGTTGATTCTCGTGAAAAGAAATGGGATTTTCGCTCGTACCGAAACCGGGAGTGTCGTACAAAGTATATATATATTAAATATATACATCGCGCAACCAAATTTTTAATCGTACCGAATTAGTGCGGGAGTGCTGTTTAGTATCGCGCGTAAAATAGCGGAAATAGCGATATAAAAATATCGCTCGTGAGTGCGGGAGTGCCGTTAAAAGTATCGCGCGTCAGCAACATGAGAGGAGGAGGAGGCCTGGGAGAGGCATCTTGCATCGGCGGAGCAACCTGATGGTGAATATTTATTATTTGTATATCAATTGGTATAAATTGTACGCATAATAATTCGGTCTTATTATTTTAATGAATTAAATAGAAAATTAGAGAAAAAGATTTTTATAAAACTTTTTATTTAAGAAACCGTCTCAAAAATTTATAAAATTTTTCCACGCGTGTTTATCTCTGCTTATTATTTTACACATCGGATATAAAATTCCGAACGATAAAAATTTTTTGAAATATTGATTGCATTTTGTGAACATTATTATAAATGAATTTTATATTTGTATGTTACAGACAACGTAGCTTCGATAACTCCGCTGTTGCGCATCAGTGCCGGTGAGTGAGAGAAAAACTTTTATTTAACTTTAAGGTAACGGATTCGTAGAGATTGTAGATGTAGATGTAGATGTAGATTGTAGATTGTAGATTGTAGTAAATCCGTTGCCTTAAAATGAATGAGCTAGGATAGATTAAATTAAATAACTTTTAATAAATTCTTCCGAAATGCTTTGCATCTATTGCGAAAATATATCGAAATATTAATTAAAAAAAGAGAATCAAGAAAAGAAAATTTTTTTGTAAAGATTTTATCTAATTTATTAAATAAAGAGCACGCATTAATAATTTTATCAATTTTATCAATTTTTGATGCTACTTTATTTTTATAACGCGCACTTATTTTATTCTAATTTCTTATAGCTCATCCATCGTAGAATTTGTTTGCAGATATTATTTTTAAACTTTACTTTAACTTAATATAAAGCCAAATGATTAATTAATTAAATAATTTGTAATATGATAAAAGTTATACACACACATGAATTTTATATTTTATTAGAAAATATAATATACAGAAATTTGTAGTAATTTGGCTTTATTTGAGTTAAAATAAAATTATATTCAAATATTTAACGAACGGTCGTAAAATCGAGCGATCGTTACGATGAGCGTGAAATATTTACGCTCATTTGCCGGTAATTAATCGGCAAAAGATGGAGTGTTTATCTCCTTTTTCGATCTCTGATTAGAGATCGAGCGAGAAAGTGGCCAGGATCAACGAAAGGTAAGTTCAACTGGCCTGAAGAAAAGCTTTACGTACAATAGTACGTAATGTCGGACATTTATTCACGTGGTTAGGGCACGCGGTTAGAGAATGTAATTAGGGCACGTAATTAAAATATACGTGATTAAAGATAGGCTTTCCTCGAATAATTTCACTTAATCGAGAAATAGGATTGTTAGGGCTATTAGATGATCATTAAGATTTTTTAATTTTCCTTTCAAGAAGTAGAGGATTGTTAGGGCTATTATGTGATTAATTTAGGTGACTAATATATTATGTATCTTTTAAAGAATCAGGAAATGTAGGTTTAAATAATATTAGAGAAAACAGATTAATAAATATTTCAATAATTATATTATTAATATTAACAATGTTTAAGGGGTCAATATTTTTTGAGTGTTTTTTTTTTATAGATATTTTATTTATATAAGGATAAAAATTAAATTGTTAACACTCAATAATTTTTATAGTAATACGAATTTTTTTGCGAAATTTATGTACTTTTATCTAATACGAAATTTTATGTACGTGAGAGTCCAACACTGCCCCGGCGGGACCGCTAAATAGGTCCCGCCGGGGTGTGCATAAAGAGCATTTTCCCCACGTAAAAAAAAAAAAAAAAAAGGATTGTTAGGGCTATTAGGTGATCATTAAAATTTTTTTAATATTCCTTTAATGCTAAGGAAAATATATTAAAATTCCAATAATCTTAGGGATTAATCATCGCTAATCTTGTCTGGACTATGTAAAAATTTTTAGTAAATTTTATATTATAAAATATTATCAAGCGACGCGGTAGCGTCGCGACGCCAAATACATAAAAAACTGATAAAAAATTGGATCCGAGCATTGAGAGTCACTGTTCTCGACGCAGCGCTACCATGTAGCTTATCCGGAATTTTACATTAAATGACGTCACATAAACTTTCAATTGAAATATTTCAGAAACTAAAACCGTAATTAAAAATCTAACGGCATTTTTCTTATATAATGTGAATACAAGCTTTCGATTGTGACCAGTTTGAATAAAATCGGTGCAGTCAATCCCGAGAAATGATAATCGCATATCAGAATTGTGATATTTTTCATTTTCCCCGTATTTAAATCATATAGTTTAAAACATGAAAAAGCTACATTTTTGATGGGCCCAATGTAAAATTTAAAATTACGCTACGGACCGCGCACGCGCGTAACTAAATTTCGAACTTATATATCTTATCTCCTCTGTATTACTGGAAATCATCACATAGAGATTAGGCATGAAATCTCTTCTTTTATGAGTTTTTTTTTATTCTCTGCAAGTAAAGTTTAATTGTTGTAAGTCGGATTGAAAAGCTTCGCAGGTCGTTTCTGACCCACAGGCTGCCTGTTGCACATTCGTAGTCTAAAGCTTATTTTATAAAAATGTAAATTGTACTTACTAAATGAAAGAATTAACAAATATATATTGTTTATATGTATATTGTATAATCAAATTTTTTATTTTATTCAAGATATGTAAACGACGGAGCGGGAGGGGAGGGGGGGCACGCCAAGTTTTCTTACTTCGACCTGAAGGTCATTTATGCGATTTAGAATTTGTGTAAAACTTTTTTAAATTATATACATCATATAAAAAATGCTTTAGGAATTAAAGTAATCATAACTCATTTAGTATCGATTACGAATTAATATCACATAATTTATTGTACTTGGCTAATAGTATTGATCTCATATCGGTTTTTAAATATTTTATTTTTATCACTCTTTTAGATTTTGTAATTTTTTTTATGTACTTGGCGTATTTTTTTACCTTTATAAGGTTTTTTTTTAGGGGATACATATATTTTAGACATTTTCGTGTAATAAATTATTCCATGTTATAAATTATTTTGTATTACATTTCAAATTATATTATATTTTACATTAACCTTTGTATTAAATTCTGTATTGAAAGAAAATAAAAAATTTTTCCTCCTCGAGATGGTATCTCCACCGTAGGCATTTGCTGGGTGAGGAGGTTTGAGTACTTTAATGAACCTGAGAGCTATGCCGGCGGTAACATACGCCGATATTCATAGACTTTTCTTATATTTAAGATAATTTTAAGTATGATCTTAAATATAAAAGTGAATTATAAATATCGACCGTAGTTACTGATAGGATCACCCATGCCGGACAGGTCGAAGGGGAAGAGAGATACCAAGATTATATAAATATTTGTTATATTAATTATATTAATATTTTTAAATAAAATAAAAGAAAAAGGGACAATAATCGGGAAAATAGAAAAAGGCAACTACAGTGATTTGAATATCTATACCTGAGAACAAATGTCCATAGAAAGTATTCCGATGGACTCCATAGGAAGGAATAAGCATGACAAGTGATGGTAATTTTTATGATGTTAACACAAAGGAATACAATAAACCATAATAATCCAAGAATTCGAAGAAGAGAATATATTGGATAGAAATGCATAGTGATTGGAAATGATTAGAAACTAAAAGACAGTATGCATACACAACCTATTTATTAATAATAATAAATAATTTGTAATTATATTAAATTTTATAATTTAGTACATTGTATTATATAAAGTATTAAGCATAAAAGTATTATGCTGGTATGAAAATGATAATAAAAATATATAAATAATGTTAGCTATATTAGAATGGAACATATGAATTCTTTATATTTTATATAAAGGAAGAGACTTATCAAAATATTTTGCAACATTTATATTTTTCGAGTCTTAATTATAAAACTTCAGAAGAATCAGTGATTAATTTGACAAATTCTATACATGTATTAATAATTAAATTTTTAAATAATTAAAAAAATGAGTGATAAATATCAAAGATCAGTTTACTGCTAATTAAGATTTATAGAAATACGGTTAAAAATGTTTTTATCCCACAGCAGGCATTTTGTGTTTCGTAAATAAAAAGATATAAATATGACAATGAATATAGAAAAATATTTATTCATCTTTGAATATTACAGTATCTTTCGCGATTGAATAATTTATTTACTATCAATTTACATACATAAGTATCTTGTTATACAGCACTGGTACACTACCGGCATTTCGTGCACATGGCACGGAACAAAATCAGAAATTGTGCACATTATATATTACCCTCTGAGAACATTCATGGACATTGGCTTTGTAGTTTATGTCCACGTTTTCAATGTCCATAGAGGGAGTATCGCTTTCAGGGATCACCTAAAAGCAGGCCATGACATCTCTCAGTCTTCTCTCTGATATACATATTAAGTATATACGCGTGATCAAATCTAAAATATAAAATTCTCAAATATAAAATTTTTAATACAAGTTCTTATACAAGATTACCGTTTTAACAAAAGAATTTTATCGCTGTCTCTCTCATCATATAATATTCCTAAATATTGCTAATTAAATATAAAAAAATGTCGAATAAGAGAGTGAAGATTCGATGTGATAAGTCAACGATTAAATATTAGCTTTATAAAATTTAACGATCACCTTCAATATTATAGAATCGCGAGTTAATTATTATAAATTTAATAATTTGTTTTTTCTGTTATATTTGTATTTACGAATTTTGTATCGGAAAATATTCATAAATAAATTAATAAATTACGGTTGCGAAAACACCGTGTTTTTCCCGCATTCTTTTTCGCATTTTCTTAGACGAGATTGTCGTTTTAATAAAAGAGTTATCGTTGTTCCTTTCGTTAAATAAACGTTAATGAAAGTTGCGTGGCTCGTACCGCCGAGGAGTCGAAACGATTTTCATCATGGAGAATTTTTCATCGGTTCTTGTGAGATCCATTCGCGACGTCTAGTTCGGTGCCCTGTTAAAAATTGGGAATTTTTATTGTAAGATTAGAACTAATCCCAGGTTTTTCTGGCAATTTCCGAAAGCAATGATTTCGATAATAATTCAACGATGAATGCTATACGTTTCTTTAACGTCGAATTAATTTAAATAATATATATTTAGATGAGAGAAATGTATCTTTTCTTTTCTTCGTTAAAAATGTTCTATCATTATTAAGATTGGTATTATTATTGTCTAATGTCAGAAAGATTTAATAGTAGATTAATATGGATATAGCGTTGTGTATAAATTTTTATTTTTCAAGTAATTTCATATTGTAATTAATTTTTATTAATTTTTTGATAAAAATGATTACGAACGAATATATTTTTAATTAATATAATTTGTCTTTTTTGAAAAATTATTTCTAGATACTGGGGATATTAACATTAATTTTTAGTTTCTTTTAAGAAACTATTTGCAGGTATTGGACATTCATCGCCATTTTGAAATATTAGTTTTTAGAAAATTAAAAAGAAAATGGCATAAGAGCCAACGCGCGGTAGTTGGAGCGCAGAGAAGCAACAACACTTCTTTCTTTTTTCAGTATTAGTTTATTAAAAAACACATTATAATAACAAAAAACGTACGTTTTGGATCATCTTTTGATCCTTCTTCAGCGCGATGTTAACAATATATGTTACAGATAGTGACGCGTTACATTAAACGAATTTGTTCTCGACGCGTAGGTGACGCTAAATTGCATCCCGCGGAGGTCTAGTAAACGCTCTGCTCAAGCGCTTGAGGCGCACAGCGGTATACTATATTATTAATTGTAAAAAGCGCGGAATCTGATCTGCTGTGACGTCGCATAGCATAACTATAGTATATTTAATTGACTATTGGAAGCAGAGCGCTTACTAGACCTCCGCGGGACGCAATTTAGCGTCACCTACGCGTCGAGAACAAATTCGTTTAATGTAACGCGTCACTATCTGTAACATATATTGTTAACATCGCGCTGAAGAAGGATCAAAAGATGATCCAAAACGTACGTTTTTTGTTATTATAATGTGTTTTTTAATAAACTAATACTGAAAAAAGAAAGAAGTGTTGTTGCTTCTCTGCGCTCCAATTACCGCGCGTTGGCTCTTATGCCATTTTCTTTTTAATTTTTTGATTACTTGAGCCAAATCTCTAATTATTAAATTAGTTTTTAGATATATACCATTTTGTATAGGGAAAGTTTCCCTAGTAGCGGACACTTAAGGTTTTTCGTAGATAAATTTAAAAAATATATTTTATTTCTTTTATATTTTGCATTAATTATTAGTTAACAATATTAGAAATGAGAATAAATGAACGGAATAATCAATTTTTCTATAATATAATATTTAAATCAGTGTCAAACTTTGGTATAAAATTTTGTACGATCTTGAAGTGGCACCTAGTACCGGACATGGTTAAAATAAATCCCCTAAAAACCGTATAACTTCAAAATAATTTATAATGATCACAAATATAATTATCAGAACACTCAGGGATATCAGCATATGCCTCGTGAGCCCATTCCTAGCAGTTGGAGCATTGAATTCAATCTTTTTCATTGCTCTCTAGGCAAACTACACAGGTAGTATCATCGTTTGTATGTTTAGATGTTAATGTTCTAGTTTTCTTTATCTTCTTTGATCGATTCGTCTTTTTAAACTTATTTCTTCACAGACATGCAATACTGACATTTTTAGTGTCTGGCAAGATTAGAACAAAATATTCTGTCCGAGCCAGGGGACAAAAAATGTATTAAAAAATAACGAATTCGTAAAAACTAGTTTACTTTATGCAAAAAGCATATAGATATTTGAAAACTATTTATCAAAATACTTCATAACACAAGAACACGTATTGTAGACAACAAATCTTCGTAAGTATGACCTGTTTCTAAATTATACAATGCAACGTTTTATCTTCAAACGCATCGATTAATAGTCTTCTTAGCTTGCGTATGCAATTCTGTGTAATAAATTTTATTTTGTATTAAGTTTCAAATTATAGTTTATATTAAATTTCTATTATATTTTGTAATATATATTTGTAATGCACATTATATATTATTTATTCTGCATTAAATTTTGTAATATATTTTGTAATATATTTGTAATGTAATTATTTTTATGTTACATAATTTAATATTTTATAATGTGTTTTTTATGTAATTGCAAATTAATTATAATTTACGTTGTATATATTATAATTATATAATATATATTTTACATATGTATTATATTCTCTATTTGGAAACTCTGTAATAAAAGAAAATAAGAATAAAATAAAAAAGTTTTCCTCCTCAATGTATCTCTACCTTAACGAAGACATTTGCCGGGTGAGGAGGTTTCAGTACTCTCATGAACCTAATAGCTATGCCAGCGATAACATACGCTGATATTCATATAGACTATTCTTATATTTAAGATCATTTTAAGCATAATCTTAGATCACGTCTTAAGATTCCGTTTAGTTATTAAAATAGTTGTGTAAAAATTTTCAATTTACTTAAGACGATCTTAAATATAAGAATGGATTATAAATATCGGCCATAATTACCGGTAGGGTCACCTATGCTGGACAAGTCAAAGGAGAAGAATCAGACTAAGAGAGATACCAGAATTATATATATTACATTAATTATATTAATATTTTTTAAAGATATAGAAGCAGAAGATACAGTAATCGAGAGAATATAGAAAGGAGTAATTTAATAATTTAAGCATCTTTAAGAATTTCTGAAAACAAATGAAGATATTCCGATAAACTCCACAGGAAGGAAAAAGCACGTTAAGGTCTTATGAACTTGGGACGAGAAATACCATAGGTCATAATAATCCAAGTAAGTCCATAATAAGTCCATAATATCGAAGAAGAGAATGCATATATTAGATAGGAATGCATGGTATTAGAAACAAAAAGACAACTTGCAGTTGTATATAAAATTCGTTAATAATAATAAATTCTGTAATTATTGTACTTCATAATTCAGTAATTATATTGTATTATATAGAATATTAAGTATTTACATAAAATGTTATGCTGTTATGAAAACTGTAATAAAATAATGAAAAAAAAATATTTACTATGTTAGAGTAAAATATTTAAATCTTTTATATTTTATATAAAGAAAAAACTATTTGAAATATTTTGCAAAATCTCTAATTTTCGAGCATTTTAATGCTTTATATATAAATTTTTTTAGAGGAATCAATTTGTGATTAAATTAATAAATTTTACATACGTATTATCAATTAAATTTCTAATTATTTTTAAAAAATTGATGAATATCAAAGATCAATTTACTGCTAAAAGAGAATACATAATCGGTATATAATATATAATATAATTTATTTAATTAATATATTATATAATATAATTTTTAAAATTATTTTAATATATAATTCTCGAAACTGAAAATATTACGTAATACTATCTTCATCGATAGATTAAATCTGGCCAGAAGATTTATTAAAGTAAAACATTTATAAAGTGATTAAAATTATTGAAAAAAACTTAAAAAGTTGTTCGATATATTTACGATTTGTCAAATTGCCTTGTGGATAAGGTTAACATCTCCGTCTCTAAAAAATTCTTTTATTTTCTAAAGAGTTTTAATTATTAGTAGCATTAATAATTTTTTTGAAACAACATACACTTGATTTTCAAAACGGAGATTTATCCTGTTAATGTTCCTATAGTTTTAATCGTATTCTTTCTTTTCTAAATAGTTCTAATCATTCTAATTAGTAACGTTAATTAATTTTATTACGATCATATGAACTGTATATGATATGTATCACTCAATAGGAGGTATATCATTTTAGAAACATTATACGAAAAATCACGATATATTTAAAATGTTGATTGTAGCGGTTCAAATAGTAAGAGATATTTTTATAACTGTATTCTAAATTTTAGTGAAAAAGCTAGAAATGCGAAAAATTTTTTCATTCATAGAATAAATTTAGCCATGGTTGGCTAGCTTTAATAGTACTTTGTCGGTATTTTTATTTAAAAAAAAAGCATATTTCTATGTCTATGGCTTGCTAAATATCACTATTTCTTGTGTTATATTTTTAGTTTTCTTGTGAGCAGTCTATGTATTTTATGTCTATGGTTTAGTTATATAGTATATAAAAATTTATTTCTTGGAGTTGGTAGTCATGAAACCGGAGCCTTTGTATTTTCACTATATAGGTACGGGATACAGGGTCTTTAAAATCGATTTCGGAGTTAGACCAGGAGGTTCACCAAAGCCTAACCTAAACTTGAACCTAACATTAAGTTGAGATTTGTTATGAGTTGATTTTGTTAACTTAGTTTATGTGATCAGTATGAAAGTACCACTATCAAACTTGCTAAATTATTTTATGAAACATGGGAGATAAAGGTATTTAATGATATTTTCCTGCAATAAAATATTATCTTATTTCATTTTCCAATCTTTTTTGGAACAATATATAAACATGTACTTAAAAGCACATTTATGTAATATTTTTTTTAACAAATCGTAGTGTATATAACAAAGTGTACATAAATATATATAAAGTTATATAGCAAAAAGGTATTAGTAAACTTTTTGTTCATTGATCATTATTGAATGTAGATGTAAGGTTTATCACAATTGAAAATAATATATATTATTAGAAAATTAATAGCTCTTAATTATTAATTATAAATGTAATAACTCTTAATGGATAAGTTGCAATAATAAAATTTTGGAAGAATACCAAGTTTTTAATAATGTTTGAAGATTATTTCTTTAAATGATGATATATAATTTTTTATTTTTAAATAATGTAAAGAATATTAAAACAAATTTAATTATTATAAATGATGTTATACTTTTTGATAAAGGAATTTGAGAAATTTATTTACCATCTTTTCTTATGTAAATCTGTGTTGAAAATAACTCAAAACATTTTCAGGTCAATTTGAAGAGATTTTTTCCATTCACAAAATTATCGAAAAAAATTGTTTTTCACAATATTTATAGTCTTTCTTTAATTTTTATACAGTTTCCAATATCAGATTTCCAATTAAGTCTTAAAACTAATTACTCTGTGAAAGTCTATTTGGAAATTAATTAAAAAAAGTTTTATTAAATAGCTTTGTATATTTTGTTGTTGAAGTTTAGTTTGTGAAAAAGTTTATTTTTAATCTTTAATTACTTAAAAGTTACTAGTGTTTCAATGTTTTACATATACATGTGTATTTAATCTAGTAAAAATCTTCCTCCTCTTTTAATTTAATTAATATTATGCTTGTAGAACATCATGTGCACTTTAGCGGCGGATGCGGACTTGGAAAAGACAACAATATTATGATACAGCCACAGAGACATGGCCACATTGATGCTCACTTAGGATTTTTGCAATTGCATCATAGGTGTTATTCTATAAAACTTATAAATTATAATTAATACTTTTTTCAGTCTAACAAATTATTATTTCGAATGCTAAGAATGGAAATTTTTAGTAAATTTCTATCGTAATTTTGCGTTTCTTATTAACATTTTTAACAATATATATAAAAAATATGTAAAAAAGAATAATATACATGTATATATGTATGTGTATGTAAATATTGACCATGAATATGTATGAATATACATTTTTTCCAGATATCACATAGAATTCTCTGTGCCATGGAACACATGTATCCATCCAGAAAGAAAAATGGTAGCCCCGGCAATAATTGCAGGAAATCACAATGCACACTGTTACATTGTCCTTTTGGCACAAGAGAAAGACAGTTTAAAGTATACAATTTGTTGTATATATATTTTTTTATAAAATCAAATTTTAAAAATATAACGAAACTACAATCACGTAAAAAATGACTCTGATAATATACAATATCCAAGTAATCAAAATTAATAGCAAATATAAGAGCCAGGCGTAGATTTATGTCTCACAAATAATTTATTCAATTTAAACACATAAAATCACAATAAATGAACATTTCGATTTTAGGATCATGTTTAGCAATATTAGCAACAATTATATTAGTATTGTTAAAAGTGATTTTATTTATCGTCATTTTATGTTTAAATTAAATAGATTATTTAATGTGATATAAACTCGCGCTTGGCATTTACTTGCTCTCGTTAAGTACATGTTATATTTTTTCATATTCAATTATTACATTTTTTCAAATTGATGTATAAAATAATTGCTTCTTTCAGATTGAAGATAGAGCTGCTAGCATATAAAGAAAAAATATTAAAGGAGGAAGTCGAAATAATGTGTTGTCCATCTGGTACGCCATTGAAAATTGTATTAAACGCACGTGTTTTGGCAAAGGATAAGGGCACACCATTATTAAGAAATGGCATACGCAGCATTGGTATAGAAGGAGTGGACGAAGACGAAGTTTCTGAATAAATCTGCTTGCTATCGAGTCTTCAATGATATTTAGGCGTTGAGCTTTGCCGAGTTAAGTATTAAAAGTACAAACGAATAATCGGCGGAATTAGCATTCCAGAATAGAGCGAATAATACAATTGTGAAAGAAAATGTTCAAGAAAATGTTTCGCAAGATAAAATAATCTGCCTACTGTTGCTCTTTTTAAGCGTACGTCACGCGCGAAATGCCTACAAAAGCTATGACACTTATCGTCTGCTAATTATGTATCCGCAGGTTATAATGAGTAAATTGTATTTTATCGTTTTATATCAACTGTCAATTTCCAACGAAACTTTCGCTAAATGAACACGTTCACCAAGGTACTAAATCATCTTTTATTTATTCTTTTATTTATCTTTTATGTATTCGTTAAAAGAAATTAAGATTAAAGAAAAAATTATTTGAATAAATTAAAACGATAAAATTTTCTTGTGGCTTATCAATAACATTTGGCATCCTTGTCAAAGTTTCAATAATTTATCACTAGTTTTACATACACTATATTTGCGCTATCGGATTCATAAAATTGACCCAACAGCAAAACATGATTTGTCAGTTCTTATCCAAACAGTAAATCTCAACATCGAAAATTGAATTTTTTCATAGGAATTCCGGTTGGACCGTCTACAAATTCGCAAATGTTAAAACCTAATTTTGCTAGCGGATGACAGTTACTGCTGGGATTACCCCATTTGCCTTTGAAAGTCATCCAGCCTGGTAAAGGCTCGTTGTCTTCTTCTAAGAGCAATTCCAATTTTTTCCACGTCGGCCAGGCAGTCCCGAATCCACTTTCATCATACAGACGTGGAACACGAACAAATTTGTGTTTTCCCGGAGCTGTCCAGAGCCCATGAGAGCCGCGCGCACTGAATAAAATCGGATGCGAGCCATTGGCGGTATAAACTTTTTCAGGAAAAGTCGGCTTTTGGAAGAGACCTTTTCTAGTTTCCTGACTTTCGTAAACAAAAGTGCCATTTCGTGGATCATATCGATAAAATGCACCGGCGTCATGGGCTGATACATACATCGCCAGAGGATACTCGTTATCCTAAAAATACGCAATATTTATGTATATATAAGTGTGTATATATATATATATATATATATATATATACACTTATGTATAAACAAATAATTATAAATAATACAATTTATTTTTTATACCGCTCTGATGCTGTTCGTTAGATTAAATACAGTTTTTACGATAATTGATACGCGTTATGTGTATGTTAATTTGGCTCTAAATATAAATTTAAGTAATAAGTAGATGTTCAATATTTAAAATTTTTATCTGACATTAGTGTATATAGTTTGCCACGTGGATTAGCTAAGCTTAAAAATATATCAAGATAAAATATACTATCGCAAATTATATCGCATATTTATTGATTTTATTTCAAGTATACGGTAAAAGCAAAAGAGCAGAAAAGTTTACTTTGCAAAAAAAATTTTTAAAGAAAGTAACTTACCTTGAAGTAAAGACTCATATGTTCCCAATCTCCGATGTGACTGCCGTATTCTTTGAGCGTACCTATGCACATGCCACCCATAGTAGGTATCGGCCAGCTGCCAAAAAACCCAAGATCTAATACGCAAATCATTTTTCCCTCGCTAAATGGGTAGAACATCCAGTAGGTCACGTGAAAGTGCACTTTTCGACATTCATTCTTCTCTTTGACTTTTTCGAACCGCGGTTCTGTTTTCGTCTGAGATTAGTTTTACGTGAACGAAAAAGAGAAAGACACTTACATTCATAAAAAATAATATAACAAATTTTTTAAAATTTGTTTTACAAAGTAAAGAAATTCAATTTAAAATTTGATATCGGGAATTTCCAAAAGAGATAAAGTGTAAAAAGATGCATCTCTTTTCGTGTTTTATACCTGTTGCATTCGTTCTCGCAATGCAATCTGTGTTCTTAAATCATTGTCATCATTAGATTGTCGTTGAGACAAAAGTCCAGAATCCTGTGGCAACGTTAAAGTGTTCTGTTCGCTCTTGGATGTCCGTTTAGTTTTTTTTATGCGTAGCCACGCATCTTTGGAAACGCAATTTTTCACAAGAGCGTAGACAGGCACAGTTCCAGCGGGTTTCCGACCATATAAAAAAGACGATTGATTCCTTAATAAGGATTCTGTCAAAAAATTCAAAACATTAATAGCAATTTTGTAACAATATTTTTTTTATAAATATTTACACTTTATGCCATGTATGTTTGAACAGTTTTTATTTATTTTGTATCTTTCTCGTATTATCCGTATGTTATAATTTGAAGAATTTGAACATTTACCTGTGTCTATTCTAGTGCGAAGATAATATTGATCTGACTGTACGTTGTCGAGAAATTCAGGTACACCAAGGGGTAAGAATCGTTCTCCTGGAGCGAGCCATACCAGAGGCGCCCAATCACGTATCAATCTTCTCACTGAAAGATCAAACAAGAAAATATTTAATTATTGAATAAGTATCTAATATATAATATCTATCATGCAAAGAGTTCAACGTGTAAATTATTCAGGATTTCTCTGTAAAATATCTTAAAATCACGATTATAGTGTATGCCTTTTTTATGGCTATTTATCAATTATTGTAGAGTACGTTCGGTGCAATACACAACAGTGATCAACCTCATGTACGAGCGAATGTACGCACATATATGTGTATACGTATGCCGGAGATCGAGTGCACCTCTAACTCTCGGTTCGACTACATACTCATTTTCGCTATATCGCGAGAAACGGGCACGTAGGTCAGCGCGAGATTCTCGTAACCCCATTATGCGAGTCTCTAAGAGCGGCTAAAGCCTTACACTGGTGTGTTCTTGTATAACTCATTTTGTTATACAACAATGAAAAGAGAGAAAAGATTACGTATGTGTATGAAACGTACAATAAAATCGCATTTAATCGCAGACTCGGGCAGTCCGTCTTTCACGGAATTAAAGAAGCCTTGATAGTTTCTTCTAATGAATTATTTAAAATACATCATGGTAATAATTAGCAAGTTTGCTTAATTGAAAATTAATTAATGTATTAAACATTCTAATATACGCTCTTGAGATGCCGATTTTCAACAACACCGAATTACGGACAAAATCGAAAATTAATACGCGACCCCTTTTAATCCGCTTTAACTTATTTTGCTTCTTTCCATGGTGGAACCGGTCCAGAAATGGGACAACCAATATTGAGCTCTGTACAACCTGTTTGTTCGCGTACGCGGAACAAATGCGAATGTTTCGCATAAGGTAACCATCTCTTATACATCAAGTTTATCATACTCGTTTGCAAAATCTTAAATATATTTCACTGTTACAAAAGCTTTTAACGATTGAGTAAGAAAGTTTTACAATCCCGCATATTTTACGATCGCGTTGTGCAATCTTTGCGTACAATGTAATCGGTTATATCTAATATATGAATAAGTGTACTTTAACTGTGTGTGCGTGTGTGGCTGATTTATAATTATATACAAATATTTTATTAATATTTATTAAATATTAAAAATTATTAATATTATCTATAGAAATAAAATATAAGACCTCGATTCTATTTTCTTATTGCATTTTTCATGTAAATTTGATAAATGACACTTTTTCTTCTTATAATTAGTTTTTTTACATAATTGCAAATGCGATTAATCGTAGTATAAATGATGCATACCGAATAACTTTCGATCAAGAATCGATATTGCCTCATATATATTGATAAATCACGCGATTCATTCAGCCAGTCAAGCTACACTTGAATTTTGAACAAATGCCGCGCATGAAAATGCATCGAACAAATATATTATTTTTTATATACGCGCGCAAAAGCAAAAGAGAGCAAAAGATTTGCTTAAATTTTCGTTTAAATGTACTCGAAACTTATATCGATACATACATATTTCATGCAACGAGAAACATACCTCGTTTTTCATTGGCCGCGGGTAGACGAAATCCTGCGACCGCACGAGTAAAGATCAGTATAACAAACAATAATCCAGTCATGTTCGTCCCATCGATGCATTTTGATACAAGGAACGTGATCCATAATCATCGATCCGTGTTCTTCTTCATTTACTTCTGCATTCCTATGATTCGCGCTTAATTCCTATACGAAGAGAAGCGATAACGCGGGAAAAGTAATCCTCTTCGGCATCAAAACACTTCCTGGACTAAAGCGCGACTACCTCGCGTTTTCCGCGCCGTTCACTAGACAAACGTTGCAGTCGCACGTATATATTGCAGGAGGTACATGCACATTTGTAATCAGACGCGCGCGCGGTAAAAGTTTGAGAGATTATTACGAAAGAGAGATCCAAATTAAGGGGGGGGGGGGCTCCTGAGTATTCGCCGCTAATAATAATTAAATGTTGAGGCTACAATAGTTTTTGAATTAAACGATAAAAGCTTGTCAAAGATATATAGAATTCGCGCGCTCAGGTAACTATCTCCGTTACTACATTTATATCGATCTCTCATCTGTTATTGATTTTTTCATGTCAGGTATTGACGTCTATTGTACAAATTTTATTTTGTCGTTTCTTATGTGCGTATTTATTATGTACATCATACATTATGGTGATTAATTAGTATTAACAAATTATAAATTATATACAGAAAACGTTTACTTTTTTTAAGTAAAAATTTAAATAATTGTTCAACTATTACATTTAAACAGAATTATAAAATCTAATGTTTTAACACATATTTGAAAAATGAGATACATTTCTTCTTAATCAAAGAAATATTCTACACGAAAAATTCTACATGATATCATTGGCAAACTTTGATCGCTTATAAACTATTGTAGCCTTAACATTTTTGTATTAGAATTTTCGTCTCAGTTTTTGCTCAGGAATATGTTATTAAAATTTCAATTGCGAGTTATGGAACATGCTGTACAAAGAATAAGATATTTTAATAGATAGTTTATTGATTAGATTGATAGAATTAGGATTAGATGATAGAATAGAAATTGTGATAGATAGTTTATGATTCGGAGTATTTTGTCCTTATTTTCTATATTCTTTTTAAAGAGAATTATTTATGTTATAATTATTTTATTGAAAAAAATGATTATTTTGTTCAAAAAAGTGTACTTTTAAATTAAAACCATCTAATACAATTCAACGCACATATAATTAATCTATTTGATACTCACTTTTAATCCTTCTTCGAGAAATTTGTAACCCAAATTTCAAGTTAAATTGCAATTGCAAACAATATTCAGTTCTGCGTTTATAAAACAGTCAAATAATTATATAAAAATGCATATATTATTAAGTTCTTTCGTAACAAACTAATTTTCAACTAATTACAACTTTTACAATAGACTATCTTCAAATAATGCATTTTTTATGTTTGTGATTAAATTTTAAAATATCATAAATGAGATAGTCTATTGTAAAAGTTGCAATTAGTTGGAAATTAGCTTGTTACGAAACAATTTAATAATATATGGAATTTTGAATTTATCTTATATACCTTATTGTGGGTTTAAAATAATTGTAAATTCTTAAAGAATATAGAGAAAGATATTTTTTATTAGTAATTGTTTAATTTAAAATAATATAAAAAGAATATTAGAATTGATCAATATAATTATTACATAATTTAACATATAAAATGAAAAAAAATTATGATATACATACATACATATATATATATATGTATGTATGTATGTATGTATATATATTCTCAGTGTGTTATTTCTCGCTTCTGACGTCACGATTTCAATATGGCTACGATGACTACTCAGAAGCCTTAAGTTATGGGGGGCAAACGAAAAGGAAAGCGGAACAACAGAAAGAAAGAGAGAGTAGCGTATTATTATATTAATTATTCATACACAACATTTTTAGATATTCGTACAATATATTTATACATAGTGTATTTCATTATTTTATTAAAGATAAACAAACCTAATTTCTTACACATAAAATGCTGCCAACTATCTGCAATATCATTTGCTAGGTATGATTTACTGATTTCTAAGTAAATGTAATTGAAATTTGTACCATCAATCCTCAAGCTAAGCAGATTAAATTTCAATTTCGATGTAAATTACAATTTAATGCAATAAAGTTATTCTATTGAATTAAAGGCAATAAAAATAGAAAAAAATACATTTAAATAGTTATTTGTTAGAAAGTATTCTTACAGTCACAAATATTTTGCTTATATAATAGACTCTATATTTGTGCATTTATGTACAGAATGTAAACAAAAATTAGAGCATTATTCGAAGAGTACATTTTTGGTATCAAACCGAGACGAAAAATGTTTTACTATTTTTCTTCTCAACAAATAATTATCAAGATATTTCAACTTCAAGATTGAAGATTTTCATTGAAAAAAGTAATGAATTTTTTTCGACTTGATTTGATCCAGGAAAGACACTCTTAGAATAATGCTTCCAATTTTGTTTATACCCTGCTTGTTCCTTACATAACAAATAATATGTAATCAGTTTTTGTAAATTTGAAATAATACTAATGAAAAGGAAATCTGAATATAATATCACGGACTCCCGGTTATACATATAAAGTTACAAGCTGCTCAAGACTGATTGCCTATAATCGAAGCACAGATTTAATAATTATTTATCTTTGAACTATGTATTAGACAAGCCTTCAATCCCAATGGCTTTTCGAACGAGATAAGAATAAGAACAATCGATTTTTAGCGAAGCTAAAGTGTGTCGCGAAAAGTCGATTTTCTGCATCAGGTAAAACTTTAGATCTACTCGCTCGAGAATTGGGCAGATGACTTGCTTTGCTATAAATTAAAAGTCTTATAAGCAGGAGTCATCATCATGAGTATATAATCTTTTAATGTCTTATTTTTCCTTCTCTTGCGAAATATATAACCTAGAAATTTTGAAAATACGTTTAACTCATTGAAATATCTAATATTTCGTATGTCATGTTGTCTCTTTTTGAGAACAAATATATTATAAATATAATAAAGATAAAATAATCACATAACAATTAATATTTATCACGCAATGGCTGTAAAAGCCGATTGTACGTTTGCGACGAGTTTATATTGCTTGTTTGATCTTTCTTCTACAATTAGGGCAAGAAGCCTGCAACATAAAGAGCATAATTATGAATTTTTGAGTCCCAAGAATTATATCGGTGTTAACACATTTTAAATTTTACCCCAGGATCATATCTTCTCAATTCATCAATGCAATCTTTGTGAAAATTATGTTTACAAGGACGCAATTGTATTACTTCCGACTTCTCGATTAATGCGTATTGGCAGATTGAACAATAGGTTATATCATCTTTACTCGTTGTAGGTTCCCTCCCATCTTTATTTTTTAAAGAGTTTGATGAACTCCTTCTATTGAATGTTGTGCTAGAAATAAATATATTTTAGAAAAAAATGCTATATGTAACATACATTTCCTAATATCATAATTATTTACTATTACAATACATAAATACAATAGATAAAAACACAATAAATAATTCTCTTGTCACATTTGTGATTTAATTGTCAAAAAAAAAAATGAAATAAATAAAAACAAAAAATAATCATATGTACAAGAAGTGGAAAGTCCAAAATCAAGAGAATGTTAAATAATAATCGCGAGCACAGGTAATGATACATATATGCATGTATGTATTAAGATGGATACTTTTCAGCCTTATGCGACGACCAAGAACGATCTTCGTAGCGATCCTCCGGTGACCTGTCATTTCTAGAATATGAATGCTGCTGCTCCTCGCGATTCTCGTTGAACACATAATACAGAAAAGTTGCTAGTCCAATTCCAACTCCGACAAGGAGTACTAACCCGGGATACGTCATTTTAAACATTAGGGACTTAAGCGATACGTTTATGACGAGTATACCTATCGCTCGTCCTCATTACTGTTCTGTAATTTTGCAACATCGTGTCATTTACGAATATAACGTACGTTCAACGGAAAAAGACTAATTACAGAAATCTCCGTTTTGCATCAATCAACGATGATCACTTTCTATCTCACTCTTGTATAATAACAGAACAAACCATCGTATGAATGCGTGTGCACGATTGTATATATATGTATAAAACCTAACTTATCCTAACTTAATCTAACTTGACCTAACCGAGAAAGTAACCATAGACATAGTAATATTAGACCGAGTGTGTCCTCTTGAAGCTCCGGTAAAAAGGGATGGAAAGTAGATGCCGTCTACTTTTCTCTCTCTAACGAGGACAGACTGAGAGTGAGAAAGAGAGGCAAACAGCTTTCCCCTCTTTTTCTTACCCCCACTCTCTTCTCATTAGAAAGAGAAAGGTGAACGGCATCTACTTTCTCTTTCTACCTATGTTTCAAGCTTGGCGCCTTATGCTCGGTCTAATATTACTATGGCTGCGTTCCGATATAAACTGCCAGTACTGAAAATCTATAGTATACGTGACGTAAATTATAGATTTTCAGTACTGGCAGTGAATATTAGAACACAGCTTATGCCTATGAAAGTAGCCTAACATCAATAAGCTTACCAACTCGATACATTGTGTTCTTTCTACAAAATGAGTAATAAAACCCTAACTTGACCGAAGTATGAAAGGGTTAGATAACGTCAACAAACTTGTCAACTCAACATATTGTATAGTTTCCATAAAACTATTGTTTAGGTCAGTAATATTTTAACTCGATCTAAGGCTGATATTATATTTATCGTACGATAAATTTTTTTTAGCTATAAAATAAAAAATTCCTAAAGATTCAAAAAAATACTATCTTGCAACCAATCAATATACTTAAAAAATTGGTTGTACGATAAATGTAAAATCGACCTAACTCGACCTAACTTAACTATGAAAGATAATGTCAACAAGCTTGCCAACTTAACGTATCATATCTTTTCTACAAAGTGGACAATAAAATAAAATGATCTATAAGAGACCGTGTATTTTTCAATCTTTAGTATTAAATTACATATAAATTAAAATTGAAAATAAAATTCAATCAATTAATTTGAAAAAATCTTTACTCTTTTATCTAATTGGACAAATTTAATGCGATTTCGATCTTAAATGTAAAGTCTGATATGAAAGCTTAATGCTCAGACTAAAAATATTAAATGTGTACAAATTTTGAAAATTTTGCAATAATGCAATAACTGATCTCATATAGCAAGTTTTATTTTAAGTATTAGAGATGTTCAACTTTATTAATTTACCCGATAAAAAACTTCTGGATTATTTATATAAATTTCGCAAAACATTCTTTACATTTGATATAGCGATATTATTACTACAATATAACATCATTATTTCTAATATTTTGAATAAGATTTAGTTCACGATTAATAATATGTTTCAAAATAAAATATAAAATGAAATATGTTTCCTTTATATATTCATTTTCAATAATTAATTGATTTTCGCTTGGAATAGAATAAAGTAAATTTGGAGATAAAAATAACGAATACGATGATAAGAAAATTATCTTTTTGTAATTATTATTTTATTATTTTATTATAAAGGACAAAATACGTTATATATAGACACAGTTTCTGGAAGTACTGAGGTGCAGTCTTAAGATTCTAAATAGATTCTGTAGATCACTGTACATAGACTATATTCATTAAAAAGTAATATCCTTTCTAATTTGTCATATATTTATGATACTTAAATAATATTTACAGCCAAAGAGAAAGAGTTTAGTTCTCTAATTCCCTGAAAAAGTATGTACAAGAGTATATTGTTCATATTGTTATTTTTTTTACATTTTACTTCTTCGTATGTCGATTTGTCGTTTTACAATGTTTTATTCTATTCTTAAATTTTAGTTTTCTGCTGAAAAATGCCGATTCGTGCAAAAAAGATATTAAAATAGAATTAAACTGTTTAGAATATGATAAATATATACAAACATATTAGAAACAAGAAAGAAAAATTTAAATATTCTCGCTATACTTTATCGAATTTAACATAATTCGTATTTTGACAGTTGCATAAATATAGCAAAACGACAAAATAATATGCTATATAAAGTTGCAATAAAATTACATCGTCAACTCCACATATAACATACGTCACTCATTGAAATGATCGCATTACAAGATAATAATGAAAAAAAACCTATACTTGTTTCTATATTTTTTCGTTGAGGACTCAATATTGCATCGTGAGACTTTGTCATTTATATGTGTGTGTTTAAAACTTTTCAATTGGTCACTTATATAATTGCATTAGATTTGATAACGTAAACGTAATGTAGCACACATATTTCACTAAGGCGTTAAATGATATTTATTAAAGTCTCATAACCGTGTTAATATAATCATGAAGTGCTCGCATGTAAATATGAACACTGCTTCGTGTACATAAAGTTTTTGCCGAGATATTTCATATCTACAAAACATCTCATGGAAAGAGTAAACAAGTCACGTATTTCGAAAAGTATTAATGATGAAAAAGAAAAGTTAGAGGTCGATGTCTTTTGGTCCCATAGTCACCACTATATAGACGGAAGACAAATAAGCTATTTTTCATGATAAGAAAATATATTTTTAAATGTATAAATTATTTTTTTAATTTAAATGCGTGAAATATTTTACTTGTGTAAATATTATACAAATGCCATTACAAAAAAACAAATTTTAATAAGAATATTTTATAATTTAAAATTATATAGATTATTTTTTATTTATTAGAAAAAATTTATAATTAATATGTATATTATTGAATATATATATATATATTGAATATATTGAATATATTGAATATATATAATTGATTACTTATGTGAAAATGTAAACTATTGATTATATATTAAGAATGATTTTTTAAATTTTTATTACGGTAAGAGATAATCAGAATATATATTTCTATTTCATCGATTTTTTTCTTCATTTACCTATATCTTATATTGAAATTTCTCTTTGATATTTTATTGTCGGAATTATTGAAAAAATTATTAGATTATTGAAAAGAGATTTATATAATGCGTTAATTGACATATAATCAAGTGAAACAAGTTAAGAAGTGTATAAAGCAACAAACTATTAAAATAAAAGTATTATACTACTGTAAAAAATGTAAAAACTGTAAGAGTATTAATTAAAGTTGATTTAAAAAAAAAGGGACTCGGCATCTGTCTAGAAAAGTCTCGTACAAAGCACAACTTATTCTTATTTTTTATTTACATTTAAAATTAAAAAAAAATAGAATGTTTTTCCTCTAACTCTTTTTCTATCTTTAAGGCTATTCAATATACATGTGTGACTAGTTCTTTTTTTACAAAACTATCTTCATATGTTATATTCAAAGGATGTGAAATATATGTATATTGCCAAATTCACATTTCTTTTCTCGTTTGAGATTTGTTTTAGTTGTATATTGCTTTTATTTGTTATTTACATCTACTCGCATGCATATGCGTATACTCTTTTTTTCTCTTGCCATCGAATAGGTTCCGTCGAGAATAGTTGCGAGCTTATCTAATTGTCAGATATCTAGTTTGGTCTCATACAATATCTTATTTTTAGTTTTCGACAATATTAGGTATTTAATCTTGGACTAGCAATTGTATGTAATTTTTCATATTGACTGTCACATTCTATTAACAATATGCAAATAGTTTCAGAAAGTTTGACTAATCAGAGGTAGCATTGATCGGAAATTGATACAACCAGCGCCTTAGATAAGAGTGCGAGAGATCGCGTGTGTTGAAAATCCACAAAGATACTTTTTTTCTATAAGAGAGATCTCTTTCTGTAACATGAATACAGCATCTACAAATTTAGTCTCTTGTGGCTCATTACGCTCGAAGCTGACCACGCTGGTTTTTACAAACTTCTCCTCAAGAGCCCACGCACGATGATAGAGTACATTCGCGACAGAGTACATTTGCTCGCTCGTTAATACGATTACAGAAACGAGAGTCCAACGACTCGTTTTAAGTTAAATCGTGGCAATTTGAAAGCCATTGCAAAGGTCCAGTACGTGTTAAGTACGTGTTTCGCAGCTTCAGATATTTCGCGGTCTATGTTCACTCGTCAAGCGGTTTCTATCCCATCCACCCACAACACGTTCCTATTTTTCATTTCGCAGAGGCGTCTCGTAGCAATAAATTGTACCGTCCAAAGCACTTTCTCAAAGCACGTTCTCGTGACATTTTTCAAGCGCAATAAAATTAAATTGCGCAGAAAAATTCTTCTAGTTTCTTGGAGGTCGATTCTTCTCAATCTTGATCGTGTCACTAATCACGCGTCACGAAATCGAATTGCACGCTCTCGACGTGGCCCCGGCCGGGCCGACGTGTGACGTCACATACCGCCGCTGGAAGGTCCACTTCCGGTTGCGCATATGCCGCCATCGCTACTTTGGCTGACACTACTGTAGCTTACATTACTCGCTTGCCCTCCCGTTGCCATTCCGGAAATATACTGAAACAGAATATATTTTTGGTCATTGTTTTCTCGTTCACATTTCTTAGATAGATTATCAGGAAATTTAGTTGGAGAACAAAAATTGAAATAGCACCAAATATTCGCGCATAAACTTGTTGTGCTTGTGTCTGCAGTCATTTCTTTTTAGAAACGTATATTTCGTTTGAACAAAAATAAATTTTTAATGCTTGAACTCTGCTTGTAATTAGCGCATTGAGGAATTTATATGAATACTGCTCGAATCTGTGCATGCCCACAACTATGTTTTATTCATGTGCTGATAGTACACATATTTCTCATTGCGAATAAAAAAAAAATACATTTTTCATCTTTTTCATATTTTTGCGAAATATACCTCGCAAATTTTCAATGCGGTAAGAATTATTGTCAGCTGAAACACGATGTTTATAACGATGTTTATAATTGCCTAGTTTATTTTTTAAACACGTGACAACTCGTGACAACAGTTTCATCTTGTATAAAGTCCTGCTTTCCTTTTATCGCGAATTTAGAAAAAATTTATTAGATTGCTGCATTTTCTTAAAATGCTTTTTCGCTAAACTATGTTCACTTTCCTTCAGAAAGTAGTCGAGCACGTTTATCCGACGCGACAACCGAGCTCTCCTGTCGTCGTCCTAGGGATAATCGATCCATCAGTTTCGCTTCAAACGCAACCTGTTTCTCCGCGCTTGTTGCCTTCCCTTTAAAGGTCGCCACGGATCAGCGACAAGCTTTACACTTCACGCTCATATCCCATGTACACATAGCTTTGCGCCGAATCGTGCGAACAGTGCGGTCGAAGAGACAACCCGTGGCTGTTGAATAGGGAGAGGTGGTTAAACGGTTTTTCGATAGCTCCTGGCCGTAAAGCAAATAATTCAATATTCGGCCAGCCATGGAAAAAAATGTCACCGCAAATGCGAACGAGTTGGGATTTCAAATCTGTAGTTTACCGAGCCAACAAAAAAGTGAACAAAACGGATGTTCGCTTATTCTTGTGTTCGCGGTTTTTTTTCATCTTTCTCAAAAGAGACAATACGCGTAATTGATGATCGATATGTTTTTGAATTACGATTTTCTAGAAAGAATTTTCCTTTACATTTAGCATTGATTTGAAAGACGAAGGATTTTTCAAAGTACCACGTATAGTTCGTGCAATAATTCGCAGAGAGAAGAAGAGGGAGGGACTTGTGAAGAGTTTCGTACGCTCGCTTTGTCTCTTCCCATCCTGAGTCTCACGGGATAGTGACCGCATCGGAGTTTTCTCGTTTGTTCTATCGAGTGTTGAATTCCCCAAGGTCAAATGGTTTTCCTTATTTTTGTCTTCTCTCACTTTTAGGATCCGTTATCTCGTATCTTCGCGCGGCTCTCGTTTTAGTAACACGGTCATGAAACTAAAGTATCTATCTAGGTTATTGGAAATAGCACGAGATTGCGCGTTTATTTTAAATTTTTCATACGCGGACATATTAATTTTGTTTTTTATTTTACGATATAGTATCACGATATAATCATGGTAATTAATTCCCTCGCATAAGCGTAATTAAAGATACATGCATCACGTTGCGATAAAATTTTAATTTCCACACTTTTATACTCGAATTCTTTTTTTTTCGAATTCTTTTTTTCGAATTTTTTCTTTCGACACTGAAAGAGTGCGCAACTAAAATATTTAAATACTCGTTCATTAGAAACTCGCAAAATTAACATGAAAACCTGGAAATATACTCAAAGAACGAAAAACTGAATATAAAATGCCTGTGCGTCACAGAAGTACAAGAAACATTAATAATACCTTTATTTACAGACTCGACAAATAATACATTCACGGATTAGACGCATCTACATAATTGCACGTCATGATTGTTAATTCTGAGAGATAAAATTAATGATTAATACATTTATCCAATTTATTAAAATTAAATATTAAATTAATATAATATAATCGTAACAATCTTTTTCATCTTCTGCTTAATAATGTTGTCGACTCTATTTAAAAATTATCAGCCATGACGCGTGAATATAATATTTAAATAAGGTGCATCCAACTCGAAAATGCCGAATCCGGAAATGAGGGCATTACTGATGTAGGTGCGCCATTACCGTTTCATTTGTAGAATCATTCATGTTCTTTGGGTTACCAAAGCATTTACATACATTTTTCAAGCATACTTCATGACCGCGCACGAATTCTTTTAGAGCCCGCGTTTGCTCAACAAATATATACATATAAAATTTTGTAAATCAGGAAAAATTGAAATTTAAAGAAAACCAGTCAAAAACCTTTTAAGAAAACTATAAGAGAAGATAAAAGATGGATAATGAGAGAAGTATCTATATCAAGAAGTGCATTCTATTAGATAATAGAGTGCTATGTGCAAGTGCGTGTTTAAGATCAAGAGAGTGTCACATTTACTAGTAAACATACCGAGAATTAATATTCTACGGGAATGCGTCGATATTCGTTGAGATGTTCGTCGATCTCTGATACGTAAGGGTCTTGGAAAACAGATACGGGACTTACTCTTGGAAATTAATTGCTAAAATTACTGTATAAAATTACTGCTTTATTTATTGTATTAAAACAGGACGAAGAAAATAATGACGGAAATAAAAGATTGAGAAAAGGTCTCGAGGATTTCTACGATCAACGATCGACGGCCAGCTCGCGATGATATTCCGTTGTTAAATGTAGGTTTGCTCGCCGGAATTTTCTCGACTTCTTCGTATGTGATGGATCGAATACGCGGAGTAGTACCGTCCGGATGCGAATTTCTGAAAAAAGCAATATGGATAGGATGTTCCCGTACCTAATACTTAGCGTCAGCAATTCTGTCCAAACTGTTAATACAATTGTGACATATGCAACGTATTGCTCCCTTTATTCCCATTTATAATATGCTCGTTCATTAAGCATGATATATATTTCGACATTACATCAGCGTTTATTGACATAGTTGAAGACGATGGTCAAGATGATGTATTTATTGAGTATTTTAATGAAAAATTACTAATCAATCTATAAAATCTATAAAATCTATAAAATACAAATAATAAGACTTCGATTATAACAATATAAAAAATAATAATTAAAAAAGGCTTATAAGAACAACGCAAGATTGAACGCGCAAAAAGAAAAAATTTCAGAAATAAAACAAGTAAAATATTTATTTAAATATTTTGGTCTCACTTCGAGTCTTCTTCAGTAAATTAAAATTGACGTAAAAAAAAGTCGAGCGCTCAGACTCGTTCGACATTCCGACACTCGTCGCGAACAACCAATGCGAGGAACCTGCCATCGATTCCAGTCGTAAAGCTATATATATCACGTCTTGCATTTCTTTTCGATTTTTTAATTAGAATTTTAATTTACTGAAGAAGGCTTGAAATAGGATCGAAATATTTAAATAAGCATTTTCCTTATTTTATTGAAAAATTTTTTTTATTGTGCTCTTACTTTTGCATTGGCTCTTATTTAATTAAGCCTTTTTTAATTATTATTTCTTTATATTCTATAAAATTATACAAAGAAAATATTTATCGGTGTATTAACAAATCTTTATAATCTACTATATTTTCCATGTAAAATATAAATTATTGATTTTAATATTTGTGTGTGTTATCGTTATTAAATCAAAATATACAATTATTTCTTTCTTTCATTTACTTCTCCAATTTACATTTTCTGGATAAGATAATATATTGATTGCAGCAAAGAGAGCTTTTAATTTTCAATGTGCACATTTGTTTAATATTTGATAAAGGCATCCTAGTAAAGATGAGCGCATAACGCAGTGAGGAAAGACGCCAAAACTGACGTTTTGTTTTTGAGTTCTTGTCCTTCTAGTTAAAAGTTTAAAATATAGATTTATACCATGAATATTTATTACAGATAGCTCTTCCTATTAAACTGTATCATAATTTTGATATTGTTTAATGAGTAATCAAGCGGATTAAATTTGTGTCAGTTTTGCAAAATGCAGAATTTAATTGTTGAGAAATATGAAATAATATATCGCTTTAAGAAACACATCGATTTTGACACTTTTCCTCTTTTATATTTGTATTAAATTATTAATATTCCTCAAAAGTTTTTTTGATATCTTAAATCCTTTATGATATATTTACTTTTTCTTTATCTATGTTTTCTTTATAAATGTTTATATTCTTTTAAGCAAAGATTTGTTCATCTTTTTATTTGTGAATAAAACGTCTTTACTTCTAACAAAATTTATGTATAGGGGTAACTTATGAGGGACACTAAATGAATTTAGGCAAAATTGTTCTAATGTTAAGCAAAGGTGAATCGGGAATTAGTTTTGGGACGATTCAACAATCCAATCGTAATACTGCATTAAGTTAAAAATATCTATAAAAAAGAGTCGATATACCGCCTAATTTAAACTTACCTGACTTGGTTTACATCTGAATGCCGGTTGATACCGCCGTTTCATTCGTCTGGGACAACAGTAGCATAGAATTCTGACAAAAGCTCTGAAACATGAGAAAATATAATATATCTTGCAATTTTAGTCAGACTACGAGATTGTAAAGCAAGAAAATTTCACTATAAAAATTGCTCTTTTTTTATTTATTATATGGCCTAGTCATATAAATTGATATATTTTAATCTGATTTGCGCTATTGCGACGTAGACAAGTGCGTTTGTGCAATGTCACGACGCAGTATCGTGACGCCAAATACATTTTAACGCTAAGATTGCATGACTGTTACATTTTTTTTCAGGTATCGTATGTACAAATATTTGCATAAAGGCCATAGCAATGAAAATGCGACATGCAATCGACTTGCATGTGCATTGCATTATTTGGATATCACTAAAGGATCCAAAATTTTTTCTAGTTAAAGCGTTCTCTAATTGACCTATAGTAGACGGTTGTCTATAATTTTGAATATTTTTAAAAATGACATACACGTATATTTATATACGGTATATATACGGTACACCGTGAGATGTACTGTATAAATAATATGCAACGTTAAATGCACAATAAACAGATCATCTTCCTAGCGACTGCACGAGAACGACATTATATGATATTTACACTCTTTTTTGAGATTATCCATTTAGATTATACACTTTTACGTTTTCATGGATAGTACGTACTTGAATAGTACCTTACGCGACTTGCATTTGGAAACATTAAAGCAGTTGAAGTACAGTAAACGTAACATTGATATACAATAATATATACGAGTGTCAGCGCATCAAGACAACATGAATCTAAATATTAAATTAGACTTTTATCAGCCACAAGGCTTTCTAAATCGTTTCTTCTTTCTTATTATACTAATATCAGCTGTTTCTGCTATTGTGACATCGTTACAACGTGCAACCGATGGACGCATTCTCTGGAAAAACCTCGCGGAAGACCAGAATCAGCGTGAAAAATCATCAAAATTAATATCCTGTGCAGTACCGTACATCGAGGAATATTTCGAATTTTCGGATCGAATATCGCTCTTAGTCTCGGACATGCTAGACGACGCTCCCACTCTCATAAAACTATTGATAAACGAATTACCCGTAAGCGGTACTGTGTATGCATTATCAAACGCAGAGCCGGCAGACTTATTAGAAACGTACGATGTTTCTGAAAACGTCGTTATTCTATCAAAGAGCGCAATTAGTCTCGAAACAAATTCTTCCTATTTCGTCGACTATTGCAAATGCCAGTGCAGTGTTGTAATAATGCTAACGAATCTATTGGCCGACGAAGAGAGTTTCTTGATAGAGGCCAGCATGATAGTAGAACAAATGTCATTGTTGCATGTGTCCATGTTCAAGCTCGCAATATTGGCGTTGATTGAAGAATCAGTTCTGCTCGCTGGTAGCATTCCGATTCGAGTCGACGAATTGTACGTGCTCGCCGAGCCGACGCTTTTAGGCAGATGCCAACAGGAGAGTACTATTCGATGGCAGCATTTCAAAACAAGATCATTCAATACCTCTGTCGTAAACGCGGCGATGTTCCACAATTTTCCCTACGCGTATTTCACCAAAAAGAAGGATCATTTGAAATTCGGCGGTGTCGAGGGCTCGATGGTGGAAGAGATCGCGAGTAACATGAATCTCGAATTGAACAGAGATCAGATCGATTGGCAAAACACCACGATCGATGCAGAACTTTACGCGAGACTTAACAACGCGACTGACGATTTGATATTTGGTGGTCTTCTGTGGGATCCTAATCAAAAGACGGTGTACATGACTTCTTACGGAATGGTACAGATCGCATGGCTAATACCGATGAAAACGAACGTTTCCTTTCGCGGTTTAATAACGCCGTTCAGCGCGAACGTTTGGTACATCATAATCAGCACGTTGTTCCTCAGCGGACTCGTAAAGCATTTCTTGATTCATGACATTACATTTCTGGACATGACGGCCCTGGTTCTCGGCGTGGCTACTAATCGTCCGAAGAGAACTTCCAGCAAAATCCTATTCATATCTTACAGCCTGTTTGGTTTCTTTCTTTCGCAGCTTTATTTAGGATCGCTGGCCGATCAGCTCCAGAGTGCGACGGAAAGTCAAATTGAAACTATGGAAGAACTAGTCAAATCGGGGCTACAAATAGGTGGAACTCAACGATTAGCTCAATTGTTACGGACACCTGACAAAACCGATGAGGGCAACGTCGAACGAACGCTCCGCGAGAATTTTATTGTTTTCAAACAGCATGATTATACTAAGTTATTCTTAGATATCATCGATGGAAGTAATACTACTCTAGCTCTTCTTGTGATGTTAAATCTAACCGATGTACGCCATATGTCCAATTTGAAAAAAGCTCACATTATGAAAGAGAATGTGGGCAGTTATCCATTAGCCCTCGCAACTTGGCAAGGATTCCCATACTTGAGTGAATTTAACTTCAAGATTCAAATACTTGTTCAAGACGGTCTTATTGAATTCTGGTCAGACATGGCGTCATTGAATAAAAGTTATTTCGCAACGGATAATGAAACTGACGAAGATGACATCGGCATTGACGATCTTGCGCCGGCCTTTCTTCTTTTGATCATGGGATATATCGGTGGATTCTTCCTCTTGATTATAGAAGTTATCTTATATCCATCTAAAGTGCTTTCATGAATTCATCTTTATATTATAATGTAGTAAATAGGTCATTTTTAGAATAATCTGGCAGGCTGTAGTTTTAAAGTTTTGAGTGTATTCCATTAGTCGCTGGGCATATTTGTTTTTATTAATTTTTTCTTCAAATAAAATATTTTTATCAAAAATTTTATTTAAATAATTTCTCAATATTGTAGTATCTGTTATTAAATATATAGTTTTTAATGCAATAAATGTTCTGCAAAAATTAATCCTCTATCGAATTAAAGGTTATAAAAAGAGAACGCAATTTCATTCATCTATGTCTGATTAGATGTTTTATTTTCTTTTAATTGAACATTAAAAAACGACATCACTGGTGCTTGATAGTTTTTAAAGATGTCTTTGTCATATATCTTGTTGTGTGGAAAAAATTTTACTCAGTTATCAATGCGATAACTATCTTGGCTCGTTAACCGTTTATAATAAGTCTATTAAGATCTGTGGGATATTTAACTGCGCGCCTCTCGGATAGAAAATTCGCCCCATGGCAAGTTAATTAGAAAAGTTCAGAGCTAATTTCATTAAACCTTTCTATTTAGTTCGTCGCACGAGGTAAAACTTACAGTGGGAAAATGCCAATTTTAAAATTTGCGATATCCCATTATTAACTGCGATTTAATTTATGCATTTTGTGCTTTCTGTAAGCATTTGTTTGTAACACATATACAAACATAAAATGATTAGGAAATATGTAATATATCTATCTTACTCTGTCTTCGTTAATGTGTAATTTATCATTTTACAAACTCATAGTTAAATTTTTGATAAATATGGCCAATTAGGAAATAAAATTTCGAAAAAACTGCAATTTATGGATCGAGTTTTGCAATCATGTTTTTTTTTTGAGATGTCATAAATAAATTAAATTTTTGTGTCGCGTAAATTTTGCCTCAGAAAACACTTAAAAATCTTCATTTAAGATATTACGAAATTATTTGTTAAGAATGTACATTCTTAACAGATTATAAGATTAATAATATTTATAAGAATGATAATGAGAATAAAAAATTTTAATTTGAATTTCTGCTATATATTAATACTTAATAATGATGATTTAATAACGACGGTTTCAATACTCTTGTTATTTTTTACGCTTTTCTTTGTAGTTGTCCATGTTTCATGAAAAATTTAACAGTACTATTTTTTTTATTCTGCTATTTTCTGTCTCGGATTTCGTATTTGATTAAATTCGATGTGATATCACAATGCTTATTTAACCTCGTATGCGATTGATCGTTGCCAGATATTTCAACCGGAATATTTACTTTTATAGAATATGTTTTTATAACTGACGAAAATGTTAGCTATAACAAAATTACTGATAACTAAGTTACAAAAATATTAATATTATAATCTCATATTTGTGGAATGAAATCGTTAAAAATTTATTAACTATATATCTTGATGTTATATTTTTATTTAATCATTAAAAATTTATTTAAATTTGATTTTTAATCGAATTTCTCTACTGTTATTTCTATATTGATTAAATCAGTAATGAATACACGTGCAAAATAAATACATTATCGTTCTTATATGTATATTAATTGGAAAAAATCTTACGCAATTTTACATTTTAAAAGCACGTTTGAAAACCTGATCCCTATTCTCAATACATATTTAAACATATAATAATTTTATTCATTTCACTTATTTATATTTTATGATTAATAATATTATGATAAAAAGTTTAATGTAAATTACATAAGTAAGTATATACAATAACATCAAATATGTAACTTTGACAATTTTTTCGATGAATAAAATGGAAAGGATTAAAGTACAAGCAAAAATTATTTTCTTTCTCGTACATTAGTAGATTAATGGCACGGAAAGTAACTCTTTCGATTAACACAGGAAAGGAGTTAATTCTACTCTTTTCGCATCGTAACATTATTACACGATCGATCATATGATACATTGTCGATCGGATTACGATCACATTTTGTGGACTTTTGTGCGAGAACAAAAAAGTCAAAGAACAAGATGACGTCGTTAATCAAAACGAATCTGAGCGTGATTTCCGGTCATCGGGTCGATATCGACGACAAAACGAACCGAATTGCGGAACGTAAAGTCCCGATTGGCGTGTGACGCTGTGTAATCAGCTATTGGCGTCAAATTTACGTTCTAATGACAGCGAAACGTGCGCCGAATACATTTCTGCCGGAATGCAATCGAATCGGAGTACGCGACATACCAAACCGGAAATCGATGACTATGTCGCGGCATCACAATGAATATCACCGCGAAGCTTAACTTAACTGCTAGAAAACTCCGATTATCCCCCATAAAAGTTATCTTACTGTTTTGACAATTACAAGAGTAATTTTATAACAAGACATAAATAGGGGAGTAAAACAACTTGATAAGTAACATTTAAGCGCAATTCAAAAACTAGAACAAATTCAAAACATTCAATTTGGAGATGTTATCGAGAGAAAAAGAAGTAAAATATGGTTGTTGTTTGAAAAAAAAATGGCGAAAGCTACAGCAACTCTCTATCTGCGCAACTTTAAAGATTAATCGAGCTGATAAGATTTATTTCGCGCGTAATTCGGCATCGGCAACAGAACGAGAAAGCTAGCTCACAAACATACAATCGAAAGATATACATGGATGTGCACAATCTGTAGTATTCGTTAGCAGAGACGGCCAAAAGTCAATCCGATCTGCGCTACGCAAAGAGACCAAGTAATCCGCAAGTCAAACTCTCTCTCTCTCTCTCTTTCTTTCTCTGAAGTTCATGGTGAAGAACAAACAAAGACAACGGAATTAAGTAGGAGACGTAGAGGGAATCGTTGTAGGGAGAGCGCCGCAGATTTACGACTACGGCTTACCGCTTGATCTTGGTGCGATCTTACCTTCTAACTCTATGTCGTCTCTCTATTTCTTTTTTTCCCTCTTCATCTTGTTACTCTTAGTCAGACGAATTAATCCTGCCTCCCTTCTGCCTCTTTGTCTTCCCACATTTTTAGTAACGAGTAGTAACGGCGTGATATATACAGACGTTTTGGCGCCGAATACGAGGCGACGCGACGTCTCGACGATGTTGAATCCAAATTTTGGCGACTATGCACTGCGCCACTCGTATGGGTCTCGCTTTCATTTTTATCTTTCTCTTCTTTTTTTTCTCAAAACACGAATGTGTGTTCCGCATCGTCGGTCACGAAAGAAGGTTCTTAGAAGAAGTCAATTACTTGGGCAAACCTTGACACACTTTCGACTGTGTAACCTACATTAAAATGTAACGCGATATGAATTCATATGTATTTATTTAATATTTAGAACCACTAACCAGTTGCACATGTATTGCATTTCTGTGTAGTCTATTTTTTTACAGTGTTTTCATAGGTTCGATCGCTATTTCACTCCACGTAATGCTTCCGTTCTCAATTGCACTTTAGCTTATGCTAAAGCATAATGAACGACCTAGATCTTTATCGCGTTATTGATCGTGACGCAGTTATCATGGTGTTTCTAGGAATAATGCGAGAGGTTCGATAAGGTACAAGACGCGAGCACAAATTTTTATTATTTCAAAAACGTGTCGATCTCTACATTTCATTCGTGTTTACGTTTCTTCTCAGTTGTATTCATTCAATATGAGTCGTGCGTTACATATTTATGACAATCTGAATAAATACAGGTTGTTTATTATTAAATTTGCTTTCCATTTTAAACATGCAAGAACTCTGCATGATACGTTTCTCTCTCCGGTAAGAGATTGTAAGACGAGACGCACGGTTATCAACCAATATAATATCAACAGCGAAACAAGATTGTTTCTATTGCCGTTTAAGGGCCCCGAGCTATTATTTTATTTCTGTCGCGCGCTCGATTTACATATTGGTCGTATCAGATGACCGGATAAAGGAGGGATGGACATATATTATTTGCGAGAAACGCGGAGTATTCGTGATTATTCACGAAACAGCGACGGAAAATCGGCCGTCCTTGAATTCGGAGTTTCTTTATGAGATCGGTGACCTGGTTTTGTTCGGTCCACCAGCTAATAGAGTGTTATCGGCTGCTTTCCTTCCTTCGTTCGTGCTCCTCTTCCTTCTCAATCCCTCTGTTCAAACCTCAGATAAGCCCCGATTTATATTTTCTTTTTTATTAAGAGAATATCTTTCTCCCTAATCTAAATGTCGCAAAATATCTATTTGTAATTTCGATAATACATACAATAATATTAATATAATGGTGTGTTTTCCCAGATTTCAGATTGTCAAAATTTATTAAGCGCATTTATTTATTATTTCAAAATAATGTGTTACATAAAAAGAAATATAATCCTGATATTTAATTTTTTGGAAAGACAGATACGTACGTAATTCGGGACGTGATATCGCAGCCGAATACAGACTTTTATCATACAATAACTTCGTATTTGTGTGTGTAGTCGTTATGTTTTATCATGGATTATTTGTTGCAACATACCGGACTTTTTTTTAATGTCGGCTTATATGCAGGGAGATAAAGTAGCGTTGACAGAGAGATGAAATAATCCACGCGGTGCAATATGAAGTAAAAGTTTAAAATGCGAAATTTGAAATTTTTTTTAACGAACTCGCGTAGGCAGATTAGATCTTCCGGTTCTGCAGTAATGCCGCTTTTGTTTGAGTGCGATACCAATTCAAAAGTATATTTCAAAGTTCTTATTATATTTCAGATTATATGCATTGGAGATGGGGCTCGATTGTTCCCGAGTTTTTTACATAATTTAAATCTTGAATTTTACTCATTAATAATTTAATGTCGCATTATTCATGTCTCGATAAGGACCTCTTTATTTCATTCATCTCGTTATTTTTTTGTTATTTGTGCATCGTCACAGAAGATCTCGGAAGAATCCACATCTATTTCAGTCGAAGCGGAACGGAACGCGTCTATCTACATCCTCATCCTCTATGTACTCGCAGAAACTTTTAATTGCATCATACTCGAGTAAAAGTCTTTGTAATTTCAGTGAGGAATCCCCTCGCGCGTATGGCCCTTCGCAAGATAAACAACGACAACTTCTAAAATTCGCGGTAAGTTGTAAAATTCATTAATTCAGACTTTTAGATCGAATATAATTAAGCTTGCGCTGTCAACTCTACAATTAAAATCGAAATTTAATCGGGAGTTGTGACACTACTTTATTTAACATTTAAATGGAATCGTTATTACAGACGCGATCATGATTGTCTCTGGTTCGTACTTCGATGAAGTCGACTGAATAAGTAAATCGTTTAATAAAGACTACTCTATCCTTCTCGGCACCGCTTTTACTTGTAATTTTACGTCGGATATTAAAGATATTGAAAAAAGGATTATCTAGATTCCGTTTAAACGGCTCGATTATAATTAACTCAATATGAGGGCGTTTCAGGAACCGTGGGAAACGGATCAATGCGACACGGTTCGTGCGTCTCAGATTCTTTCGTATAAAACTAAACCTGCGAAGCTATATTATTATCGCGATAAGCGATCGAATCCCATCGATCATTCCCTTCTATTTTCTAGTTATAATGTCATTTCGGATCGCCGGCTTCTTTTCGCATGTACAAAGTTGCAATTACCCCCTCCCTTTTATTAATATCCGCCCGTTTGGAGCGATCGAACTATCCACGTTTTACGACCTAGAAGATAGGCCCTCACAGCCCTATGTATACTATAAAGAAAGCACGCGGTCTATTGATTTTACATTTACCTGTATGCACGGAGTAAATATCCGTGAAGCGTGATAGTTACACGTGGGATTGCTGTACACAACGTCGTTTGGCGTCAGCCAAACCGTATCAGCTCCTCTATTCAACGTCAGCGTTACATCGCCCCCCCATCATGTAGCATAACTCGCTCTGCCACGCGATTCGTGATTTAACATGCGAACATGTCCACATGGCAGAGACAGATCAGCGGCGTTAATCCATTGTTCATTGCTCGCGAAAGCAATGTACATAGACGGTTTCCCATTTTACCTCCAAATTTTTCATTTCTTATTCGGAAAATCCAACAAATATCGCATATATATAATTACAATTATTTGATTTATTTTATTTAATTTGTAATGGTTTTTCTTTTTGTTTCACAATTTATTAAATTTATACACCTAATCTTTTTTATTCTTAAATCTATTGTTTTATGGTATCATTGTGCTGAAATAGTTTTTGATGAAATAGTTGAAAAAGATCTTGAAACTTTTATAATTAAACAACATTATGAAAGCTCGGATCTCGAAAGTGCTAACAATCGTTGTGAAAAGTTTTTATTGACTAGAAATGTAATTCTAAAGTATTAACTCAGAATTGTTATTTCTAAGATAGCGGATTAAAACGTTTCTAAATTATCTTATACACACGATAGATCTTTTACCTTTCCGTTTCAATTATATTTTTTATTAGCAATCCATTATCACATTGGGATTAGCGTGATATTGCCGAGTACTTTCTGTATAATACAGTGATTTATCAACCTGTTTCTTTCCTTATCGTACTGCTCTGATCATATCGTACTATATAATTATAGCATTCGTTTAATATGATAAAATAAAAATTAGATAGAAGTTTAATAAATCTATTATTATTTCTTACTTCGTTAAAAAATCGTGTATATGTCGACTCGGTTGAAGCAAATATTATAGAGATTATATCGCGCGTTATAAGGGTGGAAAGAAAATTCTCGGTAACTACTATCAAGTCGAGAAGGTATTTAAGATGATAAATGTTTTTCACCAATACCGAGCGTCCCGGTAGCGCTCGTTGGGGCTCCGAGGGAAGAAAATGTCGGATGCGCGGGCGTCCTGAAACTTCGGGCTCATTTCACGTGGACGAATAAAAGTAATTTGCTAAAGGGTCTCTGCCTAATCCACCCACAATCCCCACTAGCTAAATTCTCTTTTCCCATCTGCGGGTGGAAACTCCCTGCTCTCTCTTTCCTTCTCTTGCTTTCCTTTCTTCTCGCTTTCTCTTTCTCTCTCGATATTATATATATACGCTTTCGACCATATATACCGTTTTAAAAGAGGTAAGCTCCGTGGAGCTTCGGTTTGAAATCGATCTAAAATCTCGCGAGTATTCTTTTTCGGCTGGTTCTTTTCCTTTCTTCCGGAAGTTACCACCTTCACCGTTTTCTCGATCTATTCGATAACTAATGCTTAGCGAATTGCAGAGATGGGAAAAGGGGGTATTCTGATATTCGCATTAAGAGAATACTGACAATTGAATACGAGAATAACGGGTAATGTCAACCCACGATGATAGATTGTAAATGCACATTTCATGCTCGTAAACCTAGTGATATGTATACATGTATAAACGCATTAATATCCTAGCACTACTATTCCCATTATATATATATATATATATATATATATATATATATATATATACATACATATAATATGAGGAAGGGATGTGGATGAAGGTAATATGTACATCTATCCAACATTAACACTAAAGAGACAAACGTACCGTACAACATCAGGTGAATTTGCTTATTCGTAGAAGAATGTATCCGGCATGCGCGAAATACCAGCTGTGTACAATATATTTAATGTAGCTACGTGAAAGTTGCGTGAAAGCTGGAATCTTAAAAACGCTGATAATCATTGCAAGATGTTTCTTTTATAACATAGTGGAAAATTAAATGCAATGTGTAAGGTATATTAGAAATGATTCCGCAATAAATACGCGAAGATTTTCGTATACAGAATAGCATTTTGTGCATAAAAAAATTTGTATTAAGAGATATTTATATTATCCATATTATATAACTTTCAATATTATATATGAAATATTTTTAAAATATTTTAAAATGATTATATTATTATACATGCATAAATTATATCTATATTGTCTATGAAATATTTTTAAAATATTTTAAAATGATTATATTATGATTATAATACATACATGAATGAATCGTCTAATTTGTGACTTCAAATTACTCTCTTTCTCTCATGAATTTATATAAACAATATTTCAAAGTCGCGTGTAATATATTTTGATATAATAAAAGTAAATAATAATTACTTTTCACTCTTAATTTTCAACAACAATTTTTTTCCGACAGATTTTTTGTTCAACAAACAATCTACACGCGCGAATAATTTAAAGTGGTTGAGTTAATATTTTATCCTGTATATATAAAATATTCAAATTGCCTTCAAGAGTGTCTAACTCTCTTAATATAATAAAATGAAAACAGTTTACTTTTATAAGTATTAAGTAAATTTACGTTCAAGTGTTTATGTTTAATTTTTACTCTTTCATATATAAAATAAATTAGAAATCTATTTGTGAAATTTCAAAATATTAACCGATTAAATCAGAATTATTATTTTCATGCAATTAAAAAAATGCCTACGATCTAATTACAAACAATTATTTTGTGCTAATATTGTACAAAACATGTAAAGACGAAACAGAACGTGTAAAATACGTAAAATAATTGTTCTAGCTATTATGATTTCCGGAAGATAAAAATCAGCTAACGATGCGTTCAAGGACTCACCTACGAAAGTCTCTACTCCAACAGGCGTATATTACAGGATTCATTCCACTGTTAATCCAGCCGAGCCAGGTGACGGCAGCGGACACGATTTCCTCCTGCCATATGCACCTCGTGCAGAATCCTGACCATAGATTCACGACGAAAAACGGCAGCCAACAAATAATAAAGACACCCATAACAATACCAAGAGTCTTTGCCGCCTTCTTCTCTTTGGCGAACTTGGCAAGCTTCCGCGACAAAGAGAAATTTTTGCCCAGATGGTGCTTGTTGTTGATCCGAACTGATGGCACTCTGGTGAGACCGTTGTTGTGGAGTGCCGTTAACGGTTCCTCGAGATCCTGAAGATCCTCGGGCGTGCTCGAGGCGGTACGGAAGAGGTGTCTGGCATCGGTGTTTGTAGACACGCCGCCCCGGTGCATCCTGAGCGTAAGCTCGAGCTCGCCGGAGGCCATCATCACTTGCTTCGTGCCGAGTTTTAGACTCCTCGTCTGTATCACGGCGGCGCGATAGATCCTGTAATATGTGAACACCATCACGAATAGCGGCAGGTAGAAGCTAATTGTCGACGAAAATATCAGGTAGCCGAGATTCTCCGTGAACGGACACTTGTCTTCAGGTACTTGCTCGGTGCGTACCGCACGCCACCACGCTATCGCGGGGAAGGAGATCGCGCTCGAGCAGATCCACACGATGGCGATTAGGATCGCCGCGCGTTTCCTGCTCATACGCATCGGATACGTGAAGGGATCGGTGATCGCCCAGTAGCGGTCCAGGCTAATGACGCACAGATTCAAAATGGATGCTGTGGAGAAGAGGACGTCCAGCGAACGCCAAACGTCGCACCAGTCCGTCGTGAAGAGCCAACGGTTCTCTAGTACCTCGTATACCGCGCTGATCGGCATCACCACCAGGCCTACCAGACAATCGGCGCAAGCCAATGAGGTCACGAAATAGTTCGTCGCTGTATGCAGATGCCTCTCGCGAAATACCGCGAGGATCACTAATGAGTTGCCGAAGACGGTAGCTACGGAGAAGAGCAACAAAACTATCGCGAGACCAATTCGATCCGAGGCGAGTCCCCAGAGATCCTCGTAGGTATGATTAAAAAGCGGTGGATAGCTCGTGTTGTAGAAACTCTTGCCGATTAGATCGTCGTTTAATGCGTGTGCCTCGTCTTCCCAGCTGCTCAATAAGTAGATCTCGCTGACATTCATGTTTCGCCGTACGTAGCCGTGTTACTATGACCACGGTCCCTGACGACCGTAATCACCCCGACGTACGATCGTCCAAGATGATGATTCTCGCGACGTTTTCGAGGCGGCTGAACGTCAGAATATTGGCGTCGCATTCACGTTCACGAGATTCCTCCTTCTCGTCTGTTCTCTCATTTTGTTTTCTCATTGAGACACCTCGGAAAATCATTGTAATTCTAAGATTACCGTCATATTTTTTTTTACATATTTATTCGAATTAATCACACTTGAAATACACTCCGATCAGACAATCTGATGTTCAATCGATCTTCAAGATTTTATCAATCTGTGATTTAATTATATCTTATAAGGACCGATTAAACTTTGTCTCAACACTTTTGGATATCTATCTGATGACATTTGGCACAATATATCTCTTTCGCCTGCGATATTAAAGTTAGTACAGAACACACGAAATGGCATAATTGAAAGATGTCAAAAGTTCAGATTTCTTTTATCTCCAGCAGTATTTTCATTCGATTAAATTTATCTGTCTTTCGAATACCTGAAACAAATAAGTTAGTTCATGAAAGTAAGTTTGTTTCTAAAAAAAGAATGAGGAAAATGAGATGAAAAATCTCGCGAGTCAGATGATTTTATTTATATTATATCTTGAGTCCTTGCAATCTATTGAGCAAATATTTTCTTTACTTGAAGAAGGTCTGACATTAATTTCCTCCCTTTTTCTCCGATAAAATAAGTATTCTTTTGAAATGTGATTCTAATTGATGGCAAATAAGTTTGCGAGAAAAATTATTCAAAAGATTCATTACAGATCTCTTTCTCCCTGTCTCTCTCCCTCTTTAAACCTTGTTATCTTTATAAGGATTCTTGATAGATCTTCCTGTGAGAAAAAATTAATCTCGAGTTTTCTCATTTGGCCAGATATTTTATCGTCGATCGAGTGTTTATAGAACGATGATATGTTTATGCTTACGATTCATCGAGCGGGCTACATCACGAAAGGTCGTATCGACGGTACAAAAATAACAAGCGACAATATCATTTTTACCGAAACAAAACTATCGAGTTACCTCTGCAGATAATAGCAATCTGTATGGAAAATTATAATTTGCATAAAATATATTTAAACATAAGATGATACTTTTCAGATAAGATGTATAAAGACTAAATAGGCTTTAGTGCGTAACAAGATCACCGTTATGATCCTAGATTTTAAGTCGAGATTTCCTGTACGTTCAAAAGAGCACGGTGAATTTTATTTTACTTTGCCTTACCGTCTAACAATAAGTTGGAAATAAAGTCGCAAAGTTGAGTAAAACGCGGCAAGATAAGAAGAGGGATTCACGATTGTTTTTCTTCGTCCAAAATAAGGACAGGACTGAAGAGTCTCATCCGTATAGATTTTGATCGAAAGTTTAATTCGTAAAATGAAACATAAATAACGTATAGCTTCGCGTTTCTGAAATCCTGTTTTATACATACTCCCTTTATACGTACCTTCCTATTATATATTTTAAAGTATTCAAATTAATGAGTATTTAAGATTAGTTGACTTTACGTATTTTCACACGTTTTACGCATTCATCGCTGCAGATTGATAGCAAAGCAATCAAAGTGAAAGACAAACGCATATCCTAACGTAATCTAACTTTAAGTGAATCTTCTCGCCTCGACAATTTTATTGACCAATATTGACGGCTCCATTTTCTGCCGGGGACATGACGTCTAAGAATCTCCCTCGAGGCATGACAAACTCTTTCGAAGCGATATTAAAGCTATCGCGCCGCGTCATCCTATTTTGCATATGGGTCCCCGATCTTCCTCTGGAAATCGTTTTCGCTCACGGAATATCGGATGCAGACATTATACAGGTAAAAATTTATCGAGAAATTGTCGATACTGGATTGATTCTTGTAATACATCGATATATCCATTTCAATTAATAAAAAAAATATATATATTTTTTTTAGATCGGATTTTGTTTTAATTTACAATACATTAATACAATTAACACGCAAACAAATCCGAATCCTATTCATGCCGTATGTAAACAATCAGTTTCGAAAAGCTTCCACATTCTCTCTCTTTCTCTTTCAGTGTTATAAACCACTCCCCGACTACGCCTATTTATGGATATTCATCGTTGAGTGATTATCACGATCATCTTTGACCCCGCACCCTCGCGTCCTCATAGCCTCCCTCGTTTTAACAGTATGCAATATATACTCGATTTTACACACACAGCCGTTGAAGAAGGCCGCCGTTGAACTTGGTCATTACGGATGAATAGTACCAATGGCGATCGATATATATATACATGCATAGTAGTATAAAAAATAACTTTTCTATCGTAGGACGGCCAGCTCATTAATGAAGAACACATTTTCCTTGAGAATCAAAAATATCTGCTTCTTCAAAAGTTTTCAATGTTAAAACACTTTTTTTAAATATGTATGTACAAATCAAAAGGAGCAAATTAGTTTTAAACTTTCCACAAGAGTTTGTGTCCTATAAAGATTCATTTTTTATATTCGAGTTTTTATTATTTCAAATTTTACTGTTAAAAATGTGTCATGCTTCTCGTAAAAAAAATAAAATAATACAATAGACTCATAAAGCTAACAAAAAATATTTTATGTGTGGCTTATCTATGCAGATTTTATGATTTGTGATTATATCACAAGAGTATTACATAATGAGAAAAGTAATTTTAAAACGCGTTAAAATTTTCCATGAAACATTTAATTTATTCAAATTAACTATGCAACTATATTATATACATCTTATTTGCAGATTTTTAAATGCGTTATGTGATATACGTATATAATTGACTATAAACAATTAAAGTAAATTATAAACAATTCAGAAATAATTTTTAGAATCTGAAATATGCCGTATAATGTTCTAAATCCATGTTTGCGATGAATAATATTCCTTTCAAAGAACAAATCCTTATATCGCACATTTCTCGATGAGGATCAAGCTAGATATATGAGCGATCTTTTCCCTTGTTTCTTTAGGAACTTACGAAATTGCGATAGGAGGATCAAGAGTAGGTAGAGATAAACTTGCGTAACTGATCGAGAGAGAGTAAGAAAAGACATCAAGGGTAGAGGAGCAAGAAATTGAAAGAAAAATTCGAGAGAACAAAATGTAAATACTTTCTGAAATTTACTAAACATGATAAATATTGTTTTAAATTATTTTAAAATAACTTGTGATAATATGATTTGATAAAGAGAGTTTGAAATAATTATTTAGATACAGAACGTTTTTATTATTAAATTTTCTTTTATTAGCAATTATTAATGAATATTATATATGTAAAGTGAATTAAAAGTGAAATATCGAGAGTATATAATAACTGTCAAAAGCAAATATTCTTTATCATAATTTTGGTATTGAACCTATTAAATTCATCTCGAAATTATCTTTCATTCCGGGGTACCGAAACGACATGAAATGATAGCATAAATTAATGCTGCTGAGTCAAGAGGAAAGAGAAATCTATTTTACAAGGCTTGATATCACATTCCCGTTTATGACCCCGTCGCGGCAAATTGCAAAATTACATAAGATTGGCCAAACGGTAATCATGTAAGCCGGAACTCGGTGGGTGTCAATAGTCTATTATCACTTGTAACTCTCTGGACATATTCATTCATTTTACACGTGTAAGATTTTGTCAGCTTTCGGCAAAAAATATCTGCTTTTGTCTGGATAGATGGTTATATTTATACGGAATTATTTTAACAACGAGAATGAGAATGAATTCTACATCGTTTGACATATGAATCGACACACGAAATAGTTCGCTATTAATAAGTACATTATATCGTGAATTTTCTCTGGATTTCAGAGATCCCAAATTAAATAAGATATCTTCAGATTTCACATTAATAATTTTTGAATTATGATTCTTGTTTTTTACTCTTGCACTAGACACGAATAACTAATGTGACGTGATGAATAAGGGAAAAATATTCCAGAGAATTTACCTAATTGTTTTCATTTCATAATAAGGTGATTCTTCATGCTGACATAATTGAATGATTTAAATCCGCTTCTTTTTAAATGTTCCCACATGGTTAGAGATGTATGATTAAACTTGAAAATTACGCGACGCAATTTATGGACGTGCGAATATAATTGCTTCATGTATGTAGCTTGATGCTACACGGATATCTTTTTTTCCTTTTTAGGTTTTTAAATTCTTAATTAATATATAATCCTATTTTTATGCAAATGTACTTTTTGCAACAAAAACAAAAATAAACACGAAATCAGAGCACTATATATTGTATATATATAGGGAACTTGAAATGTAAAGTTATTAGAAATTAGAATTAGAATATTTTTATTTAATTTTTATTAAATTAGAATATTCTAATTCTAATTTCTAATAACTTTATATTTTTTATTGATGTTAATCTATTCGGCCAAGAGACATGTAACGTTAACTGATCCTTTGATCGAGTGTTCTTTTGATAGATTTTCAATCTTCGGTAATCCCGTCTTGTTACAGAGTAGATATCTCTTTTGCCGCTGTCTTTCCCTATTCTCGTTGTATCGTATGATTTGACGTAAATTTTACCTCTTGCACGAATCTGAACACTATAATGTGCCATTTTCAACACAGAATGTATTAAATAAAATATTCAATCAGCGTTAAAAAATTATTTAAATATTGAAAGAAAGTATATAAAAATCTTAAAGAAATAAAAATTCAATGATTGGACGTGATCGTAAAAGCGTCCTTAATATTAAAATCTTTGCTGTGTGTACAATAACGAGATCAATTTTATCCGCCGTATATATGAAGTCGCGCGAATCCCGTTAATTCTCTTCGCATAATCTATATCTATATCTATATATCTTATTTCGATAATGTATGCAAAATATTTCTGTAAGAAAATTTGAATTATTTTACTCGAACGTATTATGATAGGTCTCAGAAGTTTTTTAAATTTACATTAAAGTAGGATTTAGGACGCAATCTTCTTTAACGAATGTTTTGCATTTCTGGCCGTACTTCTGTTAATTTTCGAGATATTTAAAATATATGATTCTTAAGACAAGTTAGAAAAAAAGGATAGAAATAATAAAAATCTAATCCTAATCGACAAGAGAAAAGCTTGTTCTTTTTTATGAATTAATAAAAGAGGCAAGTATCACAGATTTTATAATTACTTTTGTACGATCTAGCATAGAATCCTTCATGGATAGCACACACCTATTAGTGCAACAGATGGAGAACCGAACAATCAACGATATTGCGGATTTGCTCATTCAGTGATTTGATTCGTTCAATCAGTTAAATTGAAAAAGAGTGTTTCCGAGACGGTGCTGTTAAATAAAAAAAGCGGACGGAGGAGGGATGGAGGGAGGATTGTACGCACCATTGTATATCCTATGTGCATCGCAAAGCGATCATGTGTTCTTTCTTCCGGGGAAAATAACGCGGGTATCGCGATCGTTCTCCATTAACGCATCATCGTCGAATAACGCGCGTTAATTGCCCCCCTCCCCGCTAATCTGGCATGTCCCGCTTGCAACGTGAACCTTCAAGGTCACGGCTTCTCCCGATCGCCGGTTCGATTCAATCGATTCGCCGGACTGATGTCACGATGTCACGATGTGCGTGGCACAGACGACGATGACAGCGATGGTGCTGTTGATACCAGCCGTGATTCGGCTCGCGTCGGATGTCGGTATCAAGCACGAGCTAATGGGAAGGAGCATGATCGAGGAAGGGTACGGGAAAACGTACGCGACGCGTCCACGAATTTTCGCTCTGAATCCACGAAATTTCGCCGCACATACATTCGCAATTAAAAGCGGGGAATAGGGTGGCCCGAAAGAGAGGAGCCTCACGGGGGTTACTTTTCCTATAGCGAGAACGCGGGTTACGTGTTTCGCGGTTTTAGACGGCCGACTGCTACTATCGCGTGGCTCGAAAAGCTCCGCACCCGTCGCGCTTGCGCGCCGCATCGAGCCGCATCATCCCCGCGCACACACGTACACACACATACGCGCGCACAAATACACACACATACACACACACATACCCATCCATTTTTACCCTTATCAACTTTTGCTCGAGGCACCCTGCTTCTTTGCGTCACCGTCGCGGATATACACGGATATGACGTGAATTTTCTTTATAGATGACGTCATAATACACGCCAACCTACTCAGTTTTTAATTATTTCCTGATTATATATATTTATAATCTTATTATATTTGGATTATCGTCTGAGGTTTTTATATCCATGCGTTACCGATACTTGAAACCAAAGTGGCAATCTTACCTCATGTTACGTCCTTACGTGATGAGCATTTTATTAATTGAAACGTAATTTATCGGAGCAACATCGCGCAATACTTTGCATAGGATAAACAAGACAGAATTATTGGCACGCTTTATAAAACTTGTAACGCTCGATTTTGAAATCACAAATCACACATGGTACATACAAATTTTACTTTTATTATCCGAATATCATCGATTTATGAAATATACATAAAACGGAAATGATGTTATGTGTATTTTTGAATTATAATGTGTAAATATTTTTCAAAGCTATTTACGGTTTTCGGCACAACATTTTCCTACGGTATCCTTCATTTGTTTGGTGCAATCAATGCCTGCTGACTCTGCCTCACGCTTTTCATCTTTGTATTGTTTGCAGCAACCGGACATGCAACAACCACCGGCTGCCTCTCTCGCTCTAGTAATAGAAAAAAAACATAATGACAATATATTAGATAATTTAATAAAATATTAAAATATTAAAATATTAAAATTAAAATAATATAAGGATCAGATTATCACATGTCTGACTTAATATTCGAGCGAAAGTCATAGCCATAAATTCAACGAACAAATTCACGAATTAGTTTGAGATAGCCCATATGGCCGCCTTTTTAACCTTGTAGGACTCGAGTAGGATCGTCGTTACTTTCCTGTTGGGCAGCAGCTCTTAGGATCCGTGCTGGCATCGCTACAACATCCGCCACGTTCTTCCTTCGTCCCGGCGCAACATTTGGCACCGCAACATCCTCCGTATGTCTTTTTATCTCTGCACATTTTCAGTCGAGTCACAATCACTGAATTATCAAGGTCCCCGAGAGGGACTTGCGCGTCGCAACGCCCATGAAATCGTTATCGCGTAATCAGGCGACCATATAGGTGTTTAAAAACGTGTGACTTTTTTCTTACTTTAAAGTTCTTATTATAATCGTTTTACTTTTTGCTGCAACATCCGCCGTAATCTTTCTCCCTAACCGCATCACTCTTCTTCTCGCCCCTGCAAGCATAATGCATAATATGTACATACATACATGTATGCATATAGCATATATTTAAATAAACTAATAATAGTTCTCTCTCTTAGGTTTTTAGAAATTATTTTATCAGAGCACATATTGAACAAGGTATAAACATTCAAAAGAATGCATTAATGGTTTAAACAAACATAGTGTACAACAGTATTAAATTGTTAAAATTATAGGAAATAGTTTTATATGAACGTGTTTATAAATTCATAAATGTGTGAACTTACTGCTCGCATCGACAAGTCACTTGACCAGCGTATCCCTTTTGACTAGTAACTTTGCTATAAAAGAGATTACGTTAGCATTTTGTACATTACATGTAATACTGTATCAAAAAACAAAAAGTTAAATAATTAGTTAGTTAATTAAGTCAATTAATAATTGTATGACATTATTTATAAGATAATTTACAACATAATGTCACAATACAAAAATACAAAAATAAAAAATTTATCTTACTTTTATGTATGTATGTGTGTATTGTATTGTCATAAATTCTTTATGCGTCAAAGAACGATGCAAGAGGTTAAAATCGTTTCATATGTATAAAGATATGGAATCACTTACGCGCAATGATCACACATGATGATGTTTTATGATGTTATGAGAAGCGTTTAATCGATCAATTCTTTTATCTTGAAGAAATTTTGAAATTTTGACAAAATGCGTAGTGTTGATTGCGAAAAAATTTAACGTAAATTATAAATAAATATTATGCGTTACCATGGTCATTCATCTATTTCTATCGGCATCTTTTTCAGCATCTTTATTGGCAGGATATTTCGAATAAATACACATGTATTTTGTAAAATTAATTAAATTACAAACGCACGTCATATATATTTTTTAAATCCTATTATTTAATAACCTACAAAATATAAATCCTAAAAAAGAATTATTTTTATCGAAAAAGAGAGTTATATAAGAGAGAGTTATAGTATAAGTTATTTTTATCCATGCATAAAAATATATTCACATATACTAAACTAATGCATATAACCACATTCATTTAATGTACGGAATTATATGGAATCATATTAAAGCAAAATAAATGTATTCCAATGAAAATAATATGCTATCATCTTTTTATAACCTTTTTTTGTTTCGGAAACATATTTGATATAAAATTTATATTTAACAATTAAAATTAGTTACTGCTGAGCCTTTAAACAGCCTTGAACTATTAAAATGCAATCTTCGCAATGGTAGCTTTTCCACGTGTTGTAAACTTAGATGTATGATTATTATTATAATCTTTTTCGTTCTTCAAAATAATAGTTTATATAATGTGAATTATTAAAATATTTCGATGATGATAAAATGATATTTAAAGAATGAAAAGGATAATCGGCATCACAAAAAAGAGATAATAATAAAATTCAAGACTTTCGAAAAAGCTTTGATGTACATTTGAATATCAATATAACATACCTTTATGCATACATATATGTATACATAAATGTGTAGGATTTTTTATGTTGCTTTTTTTTAAAATAGATATTTTTGTAAGTTATAAGAAAATAACTCTTTATATATGTATTTTAAATAATATATAACAATTTCAATAAAATAATATATAAATAAAACTACTTCGGATATTATTACTATTCATATTTCTCAATGTAGTGCTTTATGTGTAAACGCAAAGCAATCATTTTTAAACAAATGATACGCTTTTTAAAATCTGCAAATAAAACGTCCATAGATTATAAGAATTTTAATTAGAATTACATTTTAAATATAAGTTTTATTTTAATTGTATAACTCCACATTTTATGATACTTACTTCTGGTTGTGCTTTAACGTAACATTTAGCTATTTGAAAAGCTTTGTCGCAAACATTTTCCGTTGCTAGAAATTAATTTTTCAATTATTTTTTCTGACAACTAATTTCACTTTTTCAAACTCATATTCACTTGTATTCCATTGTATATTTTATATAGAGAGAAAAATATGCAATATGTGCATACATGTGTACATTTTGTAACTTATACTAATTATAAAAAAATTATCTTGCTGTAAGAAAATAAAATAATAAGAAGACTTACGAATCGATTTACACCGATTAAGAATTTCTCTCGACGATTCTTGGATACTACGCGGAAGATGACGTACAGCCTTCTCGATATCTACATTGTTATTTTCGCTAAGAATACCACTCTTCATCATAAAGCATCTCAAGTAACATTTTAATTTTATATCATTTTCTTCAACGTTGCCGGCCTTCAATCGTTTTAAGGATGCTAGATTAAATAATTCAATTAAGAAAAGCGAATTCATTCTCTTGAATTATATGCGAGCAATATAAAAAATATTATTACCCCAAGAAACATTCGTTTGTTGCCGACAATCTCGTTTGATATCCGCTCGTGCTCGAACATGTAAGATTGAATAAGTTTTATAAATGCATTAATTAGCAAAAAAATTTATCTGGTCGTCTCTTCAATATTTTTTAAATTTAAATATCTTAAATTATACATTTAATTAAATTATATACGTATAAATACATAGAAATATATAAACTTTGAATGCCCTGTATATGCTAAAACACAGTTTTTAAGATTATCCGAAGTGTTTGCAAGAATAGAAAACTTTTCAATACGAAATTTTGCAAGAAAACAATATGATTTTGCTTATTAATACATACACAACTAAATTACTTACTAATTACTTCTAAATTACTTACTAGCAGAAGCGATACACCGAACAAAACAATGAATAACATATTTTCAGTTTTCATGTTTTTATCAGAATACTTTTTGCGCTACAAGTTTCCGATTTCAATGATGTTTCTAATTAAGCAAAACTAAGATTACTGAGAATGCAATTCTATTGTAAAAGGCACGAATTTTTTGTTTATACTCAATTTTTGATAGCAGCACATAATTCATCTATAATCCTATTACAAATGTCGAGTATAAGGCTGAACAATTACATAAATGTCATATTAATCTATTGTAGTGTGACATACAAATGGCATATCAAGGATTTTACCGCATAAAACTCTAAAATATTTCAAAAACTTTAATGTCTCCAGCAATAGTTTAATTAAGATATTTGATGTATATATTCGTATAAAAAAAAAATATATATATATACAGAATTTCCCTAGAATATAGATAGATACAATTATATTCTTTGTTAAAAAAAATTAGAATTTTTTTCTCTTGATAAAATTACCGGAAGGAAATTGTTTTTAAGAAAATGCAGTGTATTTTACAAAGTCTCGAAAATCGATTTGCATTTCCATAAGTTTTACTAAAAAAAAGATGCTGTTAGAAGTTGTTAATAATATTATTTTAATATTATTATTTCAATATTATTTATTATTTGATAAAAATAATGTAATATTTATATATTTTGTTATATTCTTATAATTCTATATAATTAATATATTATATATTATATATAATTAATATTATAATATTATATTAATATCATTAATTAATATTATAATATTATATTAATATTATATTAATATTATATTAATATTATATTAATATTATATTAATATTATATTAATATTATTAATTAATATTATAACGTGTACCTTTTTATACTTTTTATATTTTAAATGCCCAAATCTGATTGTGAATCGAAACTGGTATCATTATTATGAACGATCGGTTGTATCACATAATCTTTCAGCTTACTCGACAGGTATGATAATTTATCGACAGTTATATATCTTTCAATAATATTTTATCAATAATTTAGTATATATTCAAATGTAACATTCAATATATGCACACATAATAAATGTTCTTGAAATAAAAATTATTATAAATTTTGATAAGTGTATTTCTTACGTAACCGCTGATCGATAAATTATCAGCATTCGTTGTATACTGCTTTCTGCAACGTCAGAGACTGTTAATTTATGATATAATCAATTAGAGATACGTTGAAAGAGACATTCCACCTAATTTGGGCATTAGATTAATTCGTTCATTTTCAGTTATAAATATAATTTGATAATAAAAATTGTTTCTTTTTAATTAAATTAATATGGAACAAGAAAGAGGTCTTAATAAATTATTTTACAATAAATAAATTACATTGAAATTATTGAATTACATCAATGAAAAATGATAATATGATTTATTTGCAATCCTTTAGAGAAGTTAAAGTTTCTTTTCGTCGCTTTGTAATTAGATACTATTAAAACAGAGAGAAATGTTATTATATTGTATATTTTTTAATTTATATTATTTATATATATAGTATATATAATAGTTTATATTATATTAAAAATAATCATTTGTCTATGTACAACGAAACTATTGAACTATTTAACCCAATATTTTTTTAAACATACATTTTTCTAATTTTAATGTCCAGCATCTATCGTTGAATAGAGTAATGTAGCGGATTAGGGACATCATGTATAGCTATGTGACAGATCGCTAATTAATAAATATACTGTATCTGACATGTTAAGTAACGAGCGAAATGCAAAACGTTAAATGTCATTGAACGTTTAACGAGTCCATTCTTATGAGAACGTGAAAGTCGCTGTGATAAATGGCAAGTAGAGGGCAAAGATGAGCTGTGGCAAGTGTATAGATTTTAAATATCGATTCAGATATACGTGTATGCGTGAGACGTGTAATAAATTGCATATTTAGTATCATCAATTTAAGTACGGCGGCAACATATTAATGTTTTATCTTTCATTCGCGTGTAATTCAATAAGTCGTGCAAATACAGGACATACAGAAAGAGCGCGACGGTATTCACTAATCTAATCTCCTTTACGAGTGTTTTCCTAGCATACGTATACTAAAAAATTAATGAGACAGGCAGGTGTGTTGTCAGAGGTTGCCAAGGCGTCTAATCGAAAATCCTCGGATTATCATCGGGAGGTATCGAGCTTGGTCGTCAATCTATCACTAAATCGAACACCCCACGCTATTTCTGCTCCCGGCGATGTACATATGGTATCATTGACATCCCGGTGAGATGTAGGTGCACACAGATTCTTCCTTCTCTTCGTGTGTTTCTTCTCTCTCTCTCTCTCTCTCTTTCTCTTCTCGCAAACACGAATACAACACGAAAACGAGGCGTCGTTCATCGAATCTCAGACTCACAGCGAATGTAGCGGAGAGAGATATCCTTCGCTCCGCCGCACGAGGGACCTATATAACTGTACCGGCTGTCTGGGTCAGGGGGCGGGCCGCTACGTTTGTAGTATACTCCGTATATCGGACAGGTGTACCCTATTCCGAGGCTCTTCGGGTTCCCGCGTGCACCTCCGAGACCGGCGACCGGCTGCACACGCCGCCCCGCTCGCGTCTCTTTCTCTAGCTGTCGCGGCATCGCGGAGTATCGCGTCACCACGAAGAGAGGTGATCAGTCGCACGCACGAAGCTTCCGAGGGCTCTTATAAATCTCATTCGAGCGAACGCGAAATTCGGCGCTTCGCCAACAGCAGCGTCCGCAAATCGCGGATTCGGCCGGAATTGTGCGCCAGGACTTTTAACGTTCGGTCCCGACCGATCGGTGTAGTAACGCTTCGTTCGCCTGACACCCCCTCGAAGGAAGATCAAGCACACTTGACAACCACTCGCATCCGGATTCGTTCAAAAAAAAAAATAAAGGTATCATTGCGCCAATTTAGAAATTGCAGTCACCATCTTATTGTTTACATAAGTTCAATACATAAACTCAGCACAACCCACTTTTGAGCTGCTTTAGAAAAGTAGTAAGAGAAAATTTAACGTCGGTAAAAACCCGATATATTAACAAAGAGACTCGTCCTTCGCAATAAAGGGAACCAACGACTAAAGTATTATCCACCTGTCACATTCCGAGCACGTGTTCGTTTCACTACAGCTGACTGTAATGTGCGCGAGACAGCGGTAATTTAATCCCGGAATACTCTACGTGTGCGAGCATGCATCGTTATAGGTAATTCGCGGCTATTAAACGTGCTTCTTGTCTTGAGTCCGATGGTTAATATCGCATGTTGGACGTAGTAATTCAATTAACGCTATGTCACCGATTAAGTTATTAGAAGTGAATCGCATGTCACCATTCGCACTTCGCTAATGTGTTAATAACGTACGACTGGAGTGCGAGCTTGTGAGAGAAATTACACCTCGAGCCGCAGAAGACATAGCCGGATGATTGTTTTTGTTTTATTGAGTTATACAGCGCCGACTCGTTTTATTGTATCCTCTGAAACACTTCGAAATTATTATCGTGATTTCTTTCGTACGTCATTATAAATATAAATCAATATTATAGTGTGTCGTTTCCAAAAAAAGAAAAAAAAACATCAGAGAAATATACCGAAATATTAGCGCATGTTTAATTAAAAGGCGCCTAATTTCGCATGCCGTTGTATGTAAAATAAACGAGGTCGAGCACATGTTAGAAAAAGTAGATCGTGAGTCTTATGATTTCGTACTTGAGCATTTTTATCAGAAGGCGGTGAAATATATACATCTCTCTAATTAATGTATAATTAGTTTTATTTTAAAAATGCCAATACGCGTCGCACACATACACAATAATTTGTAACTATCGTTGTTTAAAAATTCTGAAGTTTATTTAAAAGATCAAATTCGCAAATTGCGCGTGGATATATTTATAAGTTTATAAATTAGACCTCTATTTTTGGTACAAAAATTTCTATATATTTATTAAAAATTAATGCACATTTCTTATACGTGCTCTACACCTCGCAGAGATACGCAGCGGCCTCTTTGGATTGCAAATCGAAGCGATCGAATCGTCGGGCTCCTCTTCGTTACGCTCGATTACCGTGCAATTACTACATCGTGGATAAGCAAGACGAGCGATACAGATGGCACGCGCTCATTTGCTTATCGCTACCATTCGATACTTTGATAGAGGCGCATTTAATAATTGCGATTCGCGGATATAACATACCGCGCGCGATTCGTTCAATTTCAATTTATCGACAAGATTACCAGCTATTTTCAACGGATGATTAAGTTATGGCGTGAATGTGTGGTCGTTATTCTCGGGAAATTGTGCATATCGAGATTCAAGCGAGTTAATCGGCTGAGATAAAACCTGGAGACAAGAAGAGAAGAAATGGAGCGGGTATATTAGATGACAGGTGCTTATCAATCTATTAAAGCAGGAAGCGGATAATATATAATATATAAATTTATCAACGTGTCTTTACTTCCGAATATTTAGCGTTACACACGTTGTTTATAACGCGACGTCCGTTATGCGGGAGAGGAGATAACGAGGGAAGGTGGGGATGCGAAAACACAGGACGGAGGAGCTACATTCTTTCTATATGGGTCGCTATTAGGCGCTCATTATGCGAACGCCCGACTTCGAAATCACCACACTGACAGAACCGTTATATGTATTTGGCACCACGCCACATCTTCGGCATACCCGATACATGGTTAACGCGGAACGGGAGACGTGTAAACAGTCGAGACCGTGGTGATTTTTATTCCAGTACACGGACAACCTGTAAGAGGAAGGACAGGTGTCGCGGTTTATCGTGACACAAATTATAAGAGCAGAATAACAGCTAATATACAACTTTGAGAGAATTCTCGTGAATATATCGTACACATTTCAAAAATATTATAACAATTAAAATTTGCAATATTATTGATTTTTTGTTAATTGATATTATGCTAAATATGTATGATTAGGTGAATCGGTTAGGTTTTGTGATTGGATGCAGCGATAAATGTCTCTTAATTAATATCTCTATGAGCTTTTCTTTTAACAATCCTAGAAAAGCGCTTTCACCTTTAAAGAAAATCGATTAGATTATCAGTTTAATGTGACTGTGGTATAGAATATTTTGCAGTACTTTAATCCGGCTCTTAGATTATTCATGTCGAATCAATTTCTTTAAACGATTATCTGTATAAAAAGACTGACTAGAAATTGTTTCAAATAATTTGACATTTTGAGAAAATACTTGTAAAATTTTAGAAAGTGTCAAAATAATTTTCTTTAATATATTTTTAATATTTTAACAATTGATTATTATGCTAAATGTAATAGAAACACGATAAACTCTCGTACAAGAATTGATCAAGTAAAAATTAATGAAAAACACAATTTTTTTAAATCAAATTTATAAAAAATATTTTTTATAGTTTGATTTCTGAGTTTTTATTAAAAAATTTATTTCTTTATACATTCAGAAATAAGTTTTTTATATAAAGAAAATTATGGAAATGTAACAGCAATATATAACAAACAATATATATGTACAACTTATTTACAACTTATTTATATAACAGTTTTATACATCTATATAACAGTTTTATGAAATATTTTATTACAAACATATAAAAATATGTTATATAAAATAAAAATTAAAAATGACGTTAAGCAATCGTTAGAAGCGAGCTGCGCGCTTAAAGATATCAGGACGAGGTTGAAACGATCGGACACGAATGACCCAAGTGTGTCGTTTGTGGGTCAAGTTTTAAATGTATTACAATCTATCGCGACTGTACAACACCAGTAGAGTATTCGCAAATTGGACGAACGACCGTCGCGGTGGCCGCGCCCGGTTAACCGGTTGGTCCTTTTAACTTCGGTCCCACGTGCGCGCGGCCGAACGTTGATCAACGGCGCGCAGGAGCCTACTTGCCTACATTCATAGAACGTCAAACATGCCACTCGGACATCGGGAATGCACACATTAACGCGCGCAGGTATCCCAGTATCGTCTCTTCGGCTTTTCTCTTTCGTGCGCGCGCGCGAAAGCAGTCGCGTCATCTTCAATTACATGCGAACGACTTTAATCCTCTTTCTCATAGATAAATCCTTAATTTGAGATTCAATGATCGGGATCGAGATATACCGAAAATTAAAAGAGATAGATAAGACGAGATTATCTAGAGACATTCTCGCAGTGTGTCTCTGAGTTAAGATCCAAGAGAGACAATTAGATAGATTAGAATCTCGCAACATAAATTTGCTCACCCACCGTTTACGACCGATTGCCTTCTCTATTCTCTTTAATTGACTCTCTACAATAAAGGTCTCGACAAGCGTGATTACGTGTATTGATCATGTCTTTTTTCCGTTTACACACTTCCTCGTCTTCCGTGATTAGGTACTCGGTTAAAGAAAAGAAAGTTGTATCAAGAATCTGACTTCCGTCCCCATGTGTATGCAGAGTAGCGGTATGTGCGACAAGCCAGATGACATACTCTAGCCGCGTCTCTTTTCACTACCGCTGTTGAAGATACGTGCGACAAAATTATATCTCGGTAGCCCGTTATTTCATGTAGTTTCGAGCTGAAAGTCATTAAGTATCTGTGTTGGACAATTTATTTAACAGCTCGCGTGAAAACAGCAGCGCAATGAGCGTCCTATTCCCAATGAGATTTCTACGCGTGTTTCTGCGGATCTTGCGAATTTGATTCACGCCGATAGACAGGGACTGCGGTTTCGACGAGATAACGGAGTAAAAACCGGGACATTCGGGAGGAATTTGGGACAGATGGCCTAGTGGTTACGAAGCGAACACGTCGTCTGATAATTGGCGATCAAATACAAGCGAAATGCGACAACACACCGTCCTACAGACGCATCACTCGGATAGCGGAAATGTGAACAGTGGTTAACAGTAACCTTGGCGTCTTTTTTGCGATCGTTGTAAAGCTTGTTCCGATTACAAGCTTTGGGCAGTAAAATTCAATCAACAAGGTATTGATCCTTGCGTACCAATTCAATTATCGGGATATTTAAATATCTTATGGATAATTAAATATCTTATTTAATTACTTTTGCTTAATTATATTTTACTCCAAAATATTCTACATTATGAGATATTAGAAAGCAATTGATATAATATGACAAAATCGATGCTTTCTCTCTCTTGAAGATCCCTCTTTATGCAATTAAACTTAAATTACAGACTGCGGTTGTATCGAGCAATCGAAGGTTACTCTGACGAGAAGGAGATCGCTCAAAATCGTTTATTGCGATTCATTGTAAGGGACGACCTCTCGCTTAGAGGACTACATTCGGCCATACAATTGGAATTACAGGTAAATTATGCGGTTAACATACATTTTAAATTGTTGTTTGATTGCCAATGTTATTTTTTGCGCGAATCATCTCAGAAATCGAACTCTTTTTTTGTCAATCTTTCGACGCGCAAAATTTTATTTAATGCACAACATTAGTACAGTTAAATTGCATAGTTTCACAAAAGAAGAAATTCAAAAAGAAGAGTAATTATTCCGTGTAATTTTTCTACTTAATATAATTTTAGCTTTTCTAATATAATTTATAGCTACGATAAATTTGTAAAATCTGTTTTAATGTAATTTACCATGGTATAATAACAGTACATGTAGAAAAATTTTATTCCATTAAAAATAAAGTACATTTGCTAGAACTTTTATATTGTTAGAATTTTAAATTTTTGCGATCAAATATTCTATTGTATAATAAATAACTTATTGTATTAGAAAAAGTTACAATTAATTAGGTACTTCACAATCGCTTGTATTCATCAATTTTATATGAGATTCATATTTAATAATGTAAAAAACCTTTATATAAAGTTTTGCAAAAATCTGAATTTCTCAATTTTAATATCCATTACAGAGAGATTGAGATTGTTACTCTGAATTTAATTTTGACAGATTTCTTGTTACCTATAATCTTCACAACAAATTTCTTTTGAGGAGAATTTTATATATTTAATTTTGAACGAAATAAAAACTTCTTCCATACATCGCACGCGCCGTATATTAAATTTATCTACCTTAACATATAATAAAGTATATTAAAATTTTATTAACTTTAAAATTTTCAAAGTTTGTATAGCATTAAAATAAATGCACCAGAAAATGATTAATTTCTCCCGGATTTAAAAAATCATCATTTGTTTTCAAGTTATATTATATTCTGTATATCATAATGCATATTAAAATATTTAATTTAGTTCCCCGGATTTAAAAAATGTTTTTATTAAGTTATGTTATATTCTGTATACTATAATGCATATTAAAATATTTAGTTCAATGATATATGATATTTTCTCTTTTCAGTGATACGATATAGTGTTCCACCGTGGACGCCAACGCGGTATGCAGTTACGCATTTGCATCCTAGCCTGTCTCCTATTGAAGGGGGTAAGCGGAAATGCATTTTTCACTTCCCTCGCGAAAGCTTTTTCTGAGAAAATACGCGTTAAACGAGAGTTAAGACGCCGATCTCGCATCTAATCGATCATCGTAAATGCGTTCCAACATTGTACGCAACATCGTTATTGATCGAACGCATTCCCGCGTGGAAGACGAAAGAAAGACGAGATTCGCATAGACACATTGCTATTGATTCTGTTTCATTTGGAGCGACACCACCTGGGGACGCAAGGCATCATGGGGGGGATAGGTGTGCGTCTTTCCCTCTTTCTCTCTTCCTCTCTCTCTCTCTCTCTCGCCATCTCTGCGCGTAGGTAATTACTACATAATAACCCAGATATATCGCGACGGATACACGAGCACATGGCCGGGCAATGCCGTTACCCAGTGCTCTGACCCAGAGCTAAGGGCAGAACTCGCCCGGTTCGACTCGGTTGTCCCGATGTCTCAAAATGGTGCGCGGAGCGGCGCTCTGATCCGCTGCTGCTGTCTACCGCGAGGAGACCCGAGTAACGTTTTATCGAGTCCGCTCTCTTACAAGGTTGCGCGCAAAAATCCCGCGCGCGGAACGACCGGTTTCTTTGCACGCGCGCGCGGTCGGTGTACCCTTTTCATTCCTGCATTCCTGTGGCCCGACACAATTTTCGATGCACATGTGCGCTCATCGGCGCGCGTCTTCTTTATTTCCCGGTCTCAACCTCTCGGTCGACGATTATCGTTAGCCTTATAAGAGAGCGATGGCGAGATAGAACGGGATGTGAATGAAACGCGCGTCGTCGTTACCGCGTGCGCGCCTTCTGTCTTCTGTATTCCCCGTCTGTCCGCCGCCGATATCTCTGTAAATTATGCGGGCTAACGGTTTTATCGAAATCTAGTTATCTGTTTCTAAATGGGCTTTGAGAAATTATTGCGAATACCCGAGAAATCGTATTTCTTTGACAACTATATAAGAAAAATTTTATAATTATTCATATATTAATGTTTCTATTTACCATTGCTTATATTTTCGATGTATAAAATAAAAGAGAATATTGTCAAACTGTTTGCAGTCAGACGCGAGGTGTTTCGAAAAACGTTCACCGAGACGAAACCAAAATTATCGGAATGCATCTGACGTAACATAACGTGGTAGCGTGGTTCATTCATCGTGGACCGCCATCAGCTGTGCGCTTCTCCTTCGAGATCCGCCGCAAGTGACTCAGTAGGCCTCGGTCTGTCGCGAATTATGGGGACGCGCGCATTGAAAATCCACGAGACGGGATAAGTGGACGGGGGGGGGGGGGGGATGAGAAGGAGAACCGCGCCGAACGTGCGCGCTCCGCGCGGAACTGGCCGATTGACCCGCGGCTAAAGACACGGGTGGTCCGTTATGCCCTAAGGTCATACGCGTGACGCAATCGGCCACTATAAAACGTACAAGTTCTATACGCAATCGAGTCGTTGCTCCTATTCCGTCGCGGGCTCCCTTCCTCCCTCGACCTCTCTCACTCCCTTGCCCGTCGTCGCACTCGAATGTCACGTTCGTTCGAACATTAGCGACGAACAAGTTTGGCACTTTTTCCTCCCCTTCTTCTCGCGTCGTGTCGCCTTCGGCTATCGCGCCACCGGAAATAACTCTTTCGACGATCGCTCCATTTGTCCGATCCGATAATCGAGCCCGCGCCGCATTTCTCGGCGCGCGCGTCGCGATTCCGTCGAGCTTGACACACTTAGACCTTCCATTGAGCGCGTGAGAAGCGGATACCGTTGTATGGTCGTTTTTTTTCGTCCTCCTCTTCTTTTCGGTAGATATATATATATATATATATATATATGTATAAAAATTAGCGTATATCTAAAGCAACATCCGTAAATATCGAGACACACGCGAGATTAACGCTAAAAATAAGATTCGTGAATGGAATCCCGGGTATGGTAATGTAGCCCCATTGAATCGGTCATAAACACAGACACACGACATAAATAATTAATGATACGAAAAGAAGCGAGGAGATAGAAAAGAAGCGGTATCATAGATACGTGACTAGTTTCATAGAAATCTATATAAATTCGCGGTACCATGGTCATATTTTAATTGATCCGCTTCTTCGATCGTTTTTCAAACTTGCGGTACTTTTCCGATCGAATTTATATATATTTGGCGCGCAATATATGACTGCTCGTGTTCTTTTTGCAGCTGGCTCGAGCCGAGGAAGTAGAAGTCGTGGAGGCGATTCCGGGAGAGGATAATCGAAGCGATAATTCAGCGTTGAATCGCCAAGACAACGAACTAAGTAATTCCGATCAATTGGCATTGGATTCCATAGCGGAGAAAGATGCAGGAGGAAATCACTATAAGTCGGGCGCCCTCCGAGGCCACCCCCTGCTACCACCGGGCCGAGGTGCGCTAAGTCTGCCACGTCCGCATTATAATGTTGCCTATCACGGTCCACCGCCACCGTTGCCGCCTTCTAAAGCGCAACCGGAAGCGATGGATAAGATCTATACGACCGGTGGCGGAATCAGTACCGCGGTCGGCGTCGAACCCTGGCCGGTAGCGACACCCGATATGCCGAAAATCGTATCGCTGGACGTGAAATGCGAGAAGAATCTGATGAAGGTTTACCTGGGCTTCGACAAACCGTTTTACGGTATTGTCTTCAGCAAGGGCCACTATAGCAACGTAAATTGCGTTCATCTGCCGGCGGGACTGGGTCGCACGTCCGTCAACTTCGAGATCAGCATACACGCGTGCGGGACAGCCGGTAACACGGAGAACGGACTGTACGGCTACGGCGCCGAGTCTGGTTCCGGGACATATTTCGAGAACATCATAGTGGTGCAGTATGATCCTCAAGTGCAGGAGGTCTGGGATCAGGCGCGCAAGCTGCGCTGCACCTGGCACGATCTGTACGAGAAGTCGGTCACCTTCCGTCCCTTCCCCGTCGACATGCTAGACGTGGTACGCGCAGACTTTGCCGGTGACAACGTGGGATGCTGGATGCAGATACAGGTGGGAAAAGGACCGTGGGCCTCCGAGGTCTCGGGACTCGTCAAGATCGGTCAGACGATGACGATGGTGCTTGCGATCAAGGACGACGATTCCAAGTTTGACATGCTCGTGAGAAACTGCATGGCGCACGATGGTAAACGCGCGCCGATACAGCTGGTAGATCAGCGCGGCTGCATAACGCGGCCTAAGCTGATGTCCCGATTCACCAAGATCAAGAACTTCGGCGCTTCGGCGTCGGTGCTGTCGTACGCCCATTTCCAGGCGTTTAAATTCCCAGACTCGATGGAAGTTCACTTCCAATGCACCATACAGATCTGCCGGTACCAGTGTCCGGAACAGTGCTCGGAATCGTTGCCTTTCCTGGACAGTCAGGGTCTCCTGGAGAATCATCATCATCATCACGCGATAAACGGGCATCCGGATGTCGGATATGGTTTACCGCCTCCGATCCCGCTGCCATTGGAGGCCTATTTACAAGCGGCGGCCGGACAGCCTCGGGACGAGAGAAGAAGGAAGTCCCGCGAGATCTCGCATAACCCGCAGAAGGCTGTCGGTGTGAATCGAATCATCCGGGTGGTCTCGACCGGCGATCTGACCTTCTCCATCGACGAGGGCAACAACAGCGGCGAACAGCTGTTGAACGGCGGGCCGACGATGGTATTCCCGCAACGCGTTCACGAGAATGCAGCCAGCTCGACCATGATCTGCATGACCACTCCCGGATTCGCGATTACTCTCATCGTACTCCTCGCTATTTTACTTTCTTCGTGCGTGCTCTCGGCCTACCTCTTCATGCGTCTCAGGCCCTTCTCGGCGAGGGCTAAGAAATCTAACACCGCCGAGAACAGCGGCGTGACGAAGAAATCTTTGAGAACGTGCTTCTATTCATAGAGATATATACGAAATTGCCGCGTGTCCACCCTGAGTCATTTTATCGCGATCCCGATATCCGCGCCGGAAGAGGAGCCGTCAAATTGCACGGCCCTCTTCTCGGAAGAACCGGTTTACGCGATATCGTTGAAACCGTCGTTGGAGGTCAGTACGTCCGCAGAACGAATGCGGTCGCGCGAAGGAAAAAGGAAATTGGTCCCAGCCGCCACGTCGCGCCAGGCTAATAAATTAGCGGTAAATGGGTAGAACGTTCGTACTTTTTCTTTTTTCAAATACTTTTGGCCATTAACTGACAGTATTTTTCTATATGTACCCGTGTATGCGGAATTTCTTAATAAAACGGGTCGTAGCGAAGCATCTTCTGCAAGGAAAGCTTTGCATGAACTGGTCTTCGAAATCACGAATCTTCAGGTTTCGTAGAGGCTATCGAGTGTCGCAAGCACGATTCTACGTGAAATTTCCTTTTCGGGACGGGATATCATCAACGATATTGTAATACTATAACGTATTATGCAGTACTCGTGCAATTCGGTATCGCGACCTCCACGTGGAGTCGTGCTTCGTCATAATGAAACTTAAGCTCAGGCCTACATAGGCGAACATAGGCGATATACGCCAAAAATTTAGTCAAAGATAATCAAATCTATTTCTTCGTGTATTACCTATGTATGTATTTGTATTTAGTCTCTTCTTTCGTTTCTCGGTATTTGGGACTCTATCATTTAACAAATCGTTGCTCAACAATGTGACTGGGTAACAGTAAGGCTGAAATTTCGTGAAAATGGCCTACAACACAGCATTTAAGTAATATTAATAATCTTAATAATATATCATATGATTATTTATATTTATTACCTATTTAAATTTTTTTCTTAAAAATATTTTTTACACAGAATTCGATAAATTTCATATATATGAGGCAAACAAATGAAATAAAGTTATAAGATACAAAAGAATTATATCTCATTTCTTTGCAATCAATAAATTAAATAATTAAACAATAAACGCGTTCGTATATAATATGCCGCATCAATGAGAAATTTTCAATTATATGAAAGTATTTAATTATTTAAGTATTAATCTAATAGCTCGTCCTAAGCTCGTCTTAAAATGACAAGTTGTGCCAAAATGTTGCATTAATATAACATATAAATCGATAAATAATAAATTACGCAATTCCATTTATAAGATAAAATATTTTGTTTTGTTGTGCCGTATATTGTGAATATAAAGCCAGTGCTCTCGAGAAAAAATATAGTTAATAAAATTATCGTGACATTCAATTTTCACTTATACTTTTTATTATATTTTATTGCGATTGAATGAAGCACTGCTTACTTATTACATCAATGCAGTACTAAGAAAATTCGCGTTAAAAATGCGAAAACGATTAAGTGAAGAAAGTTATTAACTCGATAAGTTATATACGCAATTTTGCAGTCATTAGTTTATATTTGCAGCGTGATTCATCTAGTGTATAAGATAAACCTACATATATTAATATGTAAGGTATCTCTCAGAGAATTGTGTATTTCCGCCGGTCACGTAATCTCTTTCTTTTTTTTAATCTCATATACATTTATTTTATTATTTTATTAACCAATGAAGACAGTTGATGTATTTTTGTATACGAAATAAATGATAATTGGAATTCAATCGTGTATATTCAAAGTTTTGTAAATATTTATTTATTGCTATTATTATTTATTTATATATATATTAAATAAAAACATAAACTTTTTTAACTAAATAATCATATTGTCGCCTTTTACTTTCGCCCGAACGGTTTGCCACTCGCTGTTAGGCAGTGCCAGTGGTCAAACCTAGTTCCCTAATGCTGATCATGTCGCGCTTAAATTAAATTTGCTCAATCTAAGCGTATGAAAATTTTTACATGTATACATGCATGAATAACTTAGAATCTAGTCTTAAATTAATTTTTATATACTTGGCAGCTTGCAAGTTAGTTTGGACGAGTAAAATAAATGTAACTTTAAATTCTCCGTCCGTTGTTAAAATCTGCTTAGATCGTCCTATTCTCGCATAAGAACAGAAATAGGCCATACAAAAAAAATGTCCACACCGTAAATATCTTTAAAAAAATATCTTTGTAAGACATTTCGGTATAAACATTAGCAATAACAATGCATTTATTTACGTATACTCAGGTATAAAAAACTCGGTCGTAACGAATCGTGTGTTCATGATGACAATTATATAATGTGCTACGATATGCGACAAGTCTATCTATACATGTGATTTAAAGAAAAGAAAAATAGCAAATCGTAAAACCTTCCGTTTCAGATCTTGCGCAAAAGCCCGTAAAATCGTGGAAACTTTAAAAGATGAAGGATATATTGGGAAATTATAAGTATTTATTTTCTTCCTTTGTGACACACTTTCCCCAAATTGTTAACGCATATTTTATACACATTTGCCACATCCGAGATAAATATTACTTTTAGCCTCCTTAGAGCAAATCGTTAACGCGATTTCTATCTCTAGGTAAGAATGTCGTAGCACCGGACGACTTAGTATCCTATAGTTCATAAACAATATATATGTAATAGTACTTGTGTTAATAGTGTCTAAAGAAAAACTTTTTTAGATCATAGGCAATGCTTCGTGATCCATTGTATTCGCCGACAATAGAATCCCGAATGCATTCGCATTACATCTCCGGAAGACAATTTGACGCGCCAATCATAGCTGCGTATCGTTTCCGTTATTCATATAATAAAACATTTCATTCTTATAAAAAAATGTATACTAATACAATAATTATGATTAATTCCAATAATTATGATTACTTTCAATTTTCTTAAGTTATTCTTTCTACACATACACATACACTACATACCTACGATTTTTATTACTTTTTAAGGCACCGGAAAAAATCTCCGTGAATATGTAACCCGTCTTATATCGATGACAAATCACTCCCTATAATTTTTTGCTGGTTTCATGCAATCTTTTGAGATTTTTATTTTTATTTATACTTAGTTTGTCTTTATGTATAATTTCTTAATGTATATATTATATAACTTGTAATATATATATCTTTCAGAGAGCAGAGTACTTTTTGTTTTCTTCGATGATATTCTTCTAAAATAACTGATAGTTAATAGATTTATGTAAAAAGAAACTTGTGTATATATATAAAGATAAAATATAATATAATACGAAATTAATTAATGTTCGGATAAAGTGACAATACATATTAGTATTTAATTAATTATTGAAAATTCCAAAATATCATCAAGAAACAAGAAAATTAAAATCGATATCCACGAAAGCTAACACTAAAGCTAATAGATTTGCTAATATCAGGCTATATACGTATTTTATCAGAAACGGGGTCCTCGGCGACTGCGATAGCTCGGTATCGTCGCGCGATTCGCAGGAAGACAATCGAACAATTAATGCCGATAGTTTTCTTCCTCCCCACCTCTGCATGCCGCGCTCGATTGTTCTCTCGAGTAGAGTATGATCGAGCACGCAGCTTCCCTTACGCATTTACGATACTTTGTACAGCGTATTATTGCACATTGTCTCTCCTTGAACGCACCTTTAAAGCTGATCGTCAGCCTCGCTCGACCGATTGATCCGCAGTTACCTGCGGAGCTACCGCGTTCGTCTGCTTCAGCTCCTCAGGATTGTGCGGAGCAGCGGGTCGCGCCGTGCAACGTACGCGTAGCAGACCGTACGACAGCCAGCCGTTGTTATTGCTGGTGTGCACATCGGTCTGATTGCTCTCCCTGTTGCTAGCGGTGATTTCTCGCTGTGCCTGCAGCCGATGCAGCATCGCGCCAGCGACGAGGGCGGAAACGACCGCCGAGAGCGCGACGATGATGAAGAGCGCGCTGAAACCTGGCATCGGCAAGCAGATCCCGTAGACGACCTCCTCGCGTATCCTACCCTGGAAGACCGTCACCGCCTCGGCGTGCGCATCCGGACTGAAGGCGAGATCAGCCTCGGAGATGACCTCGTAGATACCGCTGACGCCGACGTCGGCGCTACGCGCCTTCCGGTCTGTCACCGTCACCGAGCGTTTCCGGCGAGCGGTTACGACACTCCCGGTGAGCGGCGTCGCCGGCATCGCGTCGCCATCCTCCTCTAAATTCCGCGGTCCGTGCGGGAATTGATCTTGCTCACTCTGGTCATATCTGGTCACCGGCGACAGTGGTTCCTGAAAAGGGAGCGACGAGCTGTTTACGAATATGTTTTTTATTAAAGAGGGAATGCGACGTGTCCTGTCTAACATTTACCACAAGTGGCTTCGACAAATCGACCTCGTCTAGAGGGACCTCGCTATCGTGCTGCGTTTCGGCGGTCGACGGTAACTTATTGCTTGTCTGCGCCTGGGCTTTCGGAATAGACTTTTCAACGTCCAGGAAATGGCCGCCAATCGACGCCACCTCGTCGCCATTCTGTATAACGTCATCGTATAGAGAACTGTCACCCTGCTCCTCGTCCGCGCCGTCCTCGCTGTCCTTGTCCGCGCTACTATTATCGTCGCTCGAGGCAATAGAGGCCGCCGTGCTGTCTATATACTGCGGTCGTATCTGATCCTTCCTCTCTTGTATATAATGAGCTACGGAGTCGCTTAGTTGACAGTGATCCAGGCAACCGTGTCGACATATCTCCACCTTTGCATAAAAATATTTTCCAATTTGTTGGAAACAATATTTCTTGGCGGAAGAATTTTTAACAACGCATCTACACATACTTTGCATTTGATGTGAACGCTTAACGCGTCCGGGAATTTAAACGCATGGAAGAAGGCATAAGTGATGACGGTCGCGCGGTCGTCTGAGCCGCGCGCCTTCAAGAACCGGCTGATCATCTTCGGTCTCAGCACGCAGCCGAACTCGTCGCTGAGCTGTATCGTGTGACCGCCGCCATCCGAAGCCACGCACGACTTGACCCGCATGTCGAACTCACCTGCGCCCGGTTAATAACAGAGAATCACGTTAGCGTTTGTCCGCGCGAAGCCTAGCAAGCTATGAAAGCTCTATCTTGTTGTAGAGCTCGTTACCTCGATAATCATTTATGGCGATGACCAGAGTAAGAGTAGAGCCAAGGGGCACAATTCCGGACACGGGCGGCGCCCACGGACCCTTTCCGTGCTGAATTTCCATCCAGCAGTCCACGTTATCGCCTGCGAACGGGATAATGAGAAAAGATACGTTAATCGTAATGAAAATTTAAGATTAGGGCACAATTAAATGTCATTTGATATATAAAGCTGGAGTGATTTATATTAATGATATGCATTATAGTTAATGTGACATGATTGCAGCTCTCAAACCAAAAAAATTATTTTTTTTAGATATAAGAAAGTATAATCATTCCCGTAATTTTTTTACTGTTACGATTTTTAGTTCAATGAAATCATATTGAAAAATTTAAAATTAAAATTGAAGAAATGATTTTTTAACGGATCTTATATCATACATGTGTCGAAGAAATTTTATTTTTAAAATAAAATAGAATATATTGTTAGAACTTCCAATTTAAAAAAGGAATTTATCACAAAAATAAAAAAATTAACAAGATTTATGCAATCAAATATTGAATTTCTATTCAAAGCAAAATTATAAATTACATTAAAGGTCACTGAATATTTTTAAATTATTTATTTATTTAAATTTAAGTGTTTTCCACTAAATCCTACGTTGAAACAAATTTAAAATAGCTAAATTAATATGATAGATTTTATATAGCGGTTCTTTTAATTAGTAGAATAACCAATTGCAATTCTGCTTGATAATAATAGATTCATTATTTTAATGACGAAAAATTTTGTTATATTACTTAACATCCACGCAAATCATGAGTACGTGTGTATTATAATCGTTTTGCGCATAAATATCGTGTATTATCGCATGTGATGTGCTCGCTTTATACCGGCCACGATTTATGTATATAAGGTAAACTAAAATTAACCGATAAGTGTAACTCTGCGGTTTTCACCTGCGGTCAACCGCGAATGGGTGCACGAGTTGCAGTGTGTGTCTCGTGATCTCATTCGCTCGTATTAAATGCACCGCTGTTTCCTCCTCACGCTTAAAGGCAAAGTGTTCGTACGTGCTGCTTTAATAATGTAGGATGGCTGGGTATCGTGAAGCACATTACGGTATGAATTTAACCGCGATATTAGAAAGACTCGAGGGGACTTTAGAGAGAGCGATTCTCCCCGTTGTTTAAGATTGTTTACAGCAACAGATGGCAATCGCGAGATGCCTCTCGCGCACGCGGATGTCGCGCGGTGAGCCTCGATAGGATCGCCTCGTAAGAGCTCGTGAAATGTATGCCGATGATTCATCTCCATTAAGAAGTAACATCTGATGGCAGTATAATATCGTAAAGGTGTCCGTACCTCTAAAGTCCAGCTGTATGACGTCAAGATCCGCGATAACCATCGGCGGTTTCGACGCGGTCTTCTCGTAATCGTTGAACCATTCGCACCGCAATCGTTTAGCCTCGTCCCAAACCTCGAGTAAGTCCTTATCGTACTGGACCACCACGGTATTCTCGTAAAACTGTCCGTGCATATCCGGTTTCGTACCGCATCTGGAGAGTGAAATAAGAACATGAAGAAATAGAGATTCTTCGCAACGACTAATAAATATAAGCGTGGCTCATCGAAATGTGGTAAGACGCAAGAGAGCGAAACAATCTCGCGTCTGATTATTATATCGTCGCAAATATTAATAGTTTGAAATGAGATTTCCTCGGAGATAGAGCATTATATTCCTTGACTAATCGCGCTATCTACGGAATCGGAAACTTACCTCGCATAAGCTATCCGGAAGGAGAAGAACGTCTGGCCGGTAGACGGTGGGACGTAGATGCATCGTGGATCCGCGTGCTGACCCTTGGACGAAACGATACCCTCGAAGGGCTGCGAGAACGAGAGGTGCACGTCCATGTGATCTTTTCCGCACATCACCTCCAAGGACTGGATGGCCGGCATCCCTTCCGGTCTCTCCAGCGGCCAAATGTCGCTGTTGCTACTGACGCTCCTCAGGCCAACCACCTGCGCGTTCAAAGAATATTATACGTTTGTCCTTTGAACTTCCTTCTTATTCTTTTACTCCTCTCTCATGCTTTATTCCCTGCTACTCCTTCCTTTCCCTACTCATTGTCCGACACGCACGACTCGTGACGCTCGCGGCTTCAAAGTTACGTACGTAAAACGGCAAGAATATCGGTTGTCGATCCTACTCTCCTCGCGGCGCAAGAAAATTGCTCTCCGGTGCACAGGAGGGTCATCGGGTCGAAACGTACGCCAAGATTGCTATATCTGGCGAAAATGTTCGGCCGAGACGTAAGTCACGATCGTTGCAGATAATAATGCGCATAAATTTACATAAATGTATTTTCAATCATCATAACTTAATAAACATTCTCAAAGTTTCTCTCTCCCTTTCTCTGATTCGTTTAATATCGTAATATCCATGATTAAAGGAAATACAGATAAATAAAATAGTCAATAAATATTGTTAATACACAATATCATTGCACGGAATTACTCGACGGGGAGATAAGAGACGAAGTTCGATTCAATTGAAACGTCCGTTCCCCTCTCCTAATATGTTCACGTCGGAAATCATTAACCATAAATCAAGTTCATTATCGTACTCGAGTCCCTCTTTTTTGCCCGCGACGCGCTTAGAAAGGTCTACCGCGTGAGGATGGGGTCGTAATGAAAACTTAAGTACCCGTGTGTTTTCGCTCCGCCCGTCCATTAGACCCAAGATAATCCATACGATTTAACCGTAAATACCTCTCGCGCTCAATCGGAAACTGACAATCTCGCTCCCTCGCTTCGCCGCCGATGCCAAGGTAATCGCGGCGCGAGTCGCACGACAAGAGTGCGCATCGCGGCGTGTCCATCACGAATTAATCAACAACACGTACACGTATATATGTGTGTACAGCCTTTATCTTGCGTCACTGCGCATCCTTCCTGCTTCGAACACAGGTATTTTGCGAGCAGGGGCATCATTATACCCTTCTCCCTTACATACATATGTATATATATATGTATAAATATATATATGTATGCAAGCAAGTAATATTATATATGTATATATGGCAATGTTTAGCGAGATTACAAAAGTATTAATGACGATGATGTCGTTTTGCACGCCCTGTTTGACTGGTTCTCACGGCAGTAACGTATATCTCATAAATCGAGTCGGGGCGCGGCGATAATTAAATTTATTATCTCGCCGTATTTATTATCTTAATAATATGATACTGTTATTCATGATATTTATTTTCTTGTAATAACACTGCATTGATCGATAGTGCAATATACATACCGGCACGCTATGGGAAAGTTTGTTCCCGATGAGAAACCGTGCTCAATTCTAAAGTAAAATTATAAATACAATAGGGGGGATAAAACTGATAAATGAAAAAAAAAAACAAAAAGAGACATGATATATTTCCGGGATAAATGAATACATCCTCTTTTATGCATAATGTTTTTTTTTTAATTTATAACAAAAAAGAGCGCGGTAAAACGCTGAATGAAAATGGACGCAAGATTATAAATCCATTAATCGCGCGCGTTTGTGATCTCGTTGCGAGGAATTATTACCGTGGCAGAATGTATGTGTGTGTTCTGAATTTTGTACTGTATATACTTTATCGAGATTCATTTAATAGCATTATCATCGTATAATGAAAGTTTAAACACCTCGATACATCTGGTCTATTAAATCCGATCTAGATTCTACCATTCAATATTTTTTGCTCTTGTTTGTGTTATGATTGTATTGAATATTTTACGCAATCTCTCTCTTTGTGCATTATGCGGATAAACACGTTTAATTACGTTTATTAACACGTATAACATTTGCTAAAGAAACAAGCAATATTAATTATCTTTGATTAACTCGTATATTTCGAAAAGTATTGAATAAATAATAAAACTAATATGTCGAAATTAAAATTAAAAGAATTTTCGGATTTTTGCAAAAATTTATACACTTAGATTTGCTTTTACATAGATTACTGAACTAAATAGAATTAATATAACATGACGCAGATATGATACAATAGTCATAGAGGTAAGTAACAGTTATAGAGGTAAATATAACAGTCATAGAGATAAATAACTAATTTACAATTCCTTCCTGTACCTAACAGTAGATTCAACATTTCTGATATAAAAGTTTCTATTCATTTTAATCTAATAAGAATACGAATTTCTTTTGAGAATTGAATTCTAAACATATATTTAATTTCAAATGGAAATAAAATTTGTAATAGATTACATACTCTATAACCATATAGATCGACAAATTACATCAAAATAGCCTAAGTTACAACTTCAATTTCAAATTTCTCAAAATTATAACGCGATCAAAATTTCTGGAGGCAAAATCGTATCGCGAACATAAAAACCTACATAACTTAATACTTATCTTTTCTCTTAAAATATTTTTTATTAAACTATCTAATCGTACACGAAGAAGAAGATTCAAGCACATAACTCATTCTCAAATTGGGAGACCGTAAACCACCACACACTGTACGACAGACGTAATGATCGAGACGCTATTATCGATAGTCCGCGGAAACGCGTCAGACACACCTGACGCGTCTGGCGACACGTTTCTCAAAATCAAGAGATGCTGTACATACGGCAATGTATTGGTCCCCGATCACAGAAAATACTAGACGCAAGAGTAAGCGAGCGTTGCATCGTCGTCGAAGCGAGCAAGGTGTTCCCTATGTATTCCACGCTCGCGCCGTAACGGGAGAAGCGTCTTTACCGCTGCATTAACGGTCGCCGTTTTTCGCGCAAGTGAAAACATGTTTCTCTCTATGCTCCTACAATCGCACTGTTAAATGACAGCGTTTCATTAGAAATGATTACGCACCTGGCGGACGCCAGGACGCGCGTACCCCTTTTTGCCGCGCGCGTCGCGCCGCTTATCGATATACGTGCGATCGTTGACTCGGAGCTATTACCCTTCCCCTATCGCGGGAGTGCTCGATGGAATGGTCTCTCTCTATCGTCGATCGGATTCATCGCCGTTCAAAGAAAAAAAAAGGAAAAAAAAGCGAACGCTTTGTCGACTCATCGCTGAAATATTCTCCTTCCTGCGGCAAAAAAATGACAAGTAATATTCGCACACGTCTCGAGGCCGTGGTTTTACGACATGTCGGGACTCTTGGTTACGACCTTTCGCGCATACATCGGTATTCCAAGTTATTCGAGACGTGAGGCACACATCGGTAGGCGAGTTTCCCATCGCGGCATCGTATTCGCGTTCAAATACTAATGTCCGTCTGCGGGTCGATTGTACTCGTGACAGCGGAAATAGCCACCTCGCCAGCGGCCCGCGTGTCGATCGGCAGGATCGAGGTCGACACATTAATACAGAGGAGGCCTACGACCGATTTTACTACTGACCTTCCTTCGGAAACTTCTGTCGCGATTACATAACCATCGACGGAATTTGCATCAAACTATTGGATTAGGTCAATATTGTCAAATTTTTTAAGCATATTGATTGGCTGCGGGATAATAATTTTTTGAGTCTTTAGAAATCTTTTATTCTGCAGCCAACCAAAAAATTTAATTGTCATACGACAAGTGTAATATCAGCCTTATCCTCCGAACGAGGATCTATCAGAGGTCTCGGTCAGCGCAAAATGCGTATTCCCAAACTCAGGTAAAAAGTGGCGGATCGCCACTCGATTTTACCACTATTTCCTGAATTGCAGACTGCGACAGCCAGTGTAATATTACTAGTCTCGTCTGTCCCGGTCTACATTGCAAGAAATTATAGCGGTCTTGCGTATAATAATCGTCGAATGGGCAAGACGTGCGTCTACTTGGCGAGCAAGGTCGCGGAGGAGGATTTCTTTCTCTCTCTTTCTCTTTGGCACGGTACTGTCTCGACGTGTAGTTTTGCGCGCGCGGTTCTGAATAACCCGTGAGAAGGAGGAATGAGAGGGGAACCGGGTGTAAAGGGGTAACGGGAAAGGGAACCTCGAGACGCGATAACGGTATCTAGAGTAGGCACGAATATCCGCCTGCAAGCTGTCGTGGTGGCTCCCGCCACGTCATCGCATTGTCATCCTAAACGGAGACCGGCGAATTCCCGCGAATTATCCAGGCCCAGCGCTGGTCCCTTTATTTCCCGCGGAAAAAAGAGCCAGTTATCGCATATGCGATTATTACGCGACGCGAAGGACCGGTACATATCGCTGTGGGGCCGTTATTAATTAATTATAGGAGTGCGTAGATCACGCTATTGGCCAAACACGCTCGGAATTATGGGCCATTATCAGAATTAGACGCGAAGTGGGGTCGATCTACGTGCATCGTGCTCTAGGGCCTAATTGACCGACAAAAGAAAACCGCTAGAAGACGCGAGCGGGACGTAACGCAAGTCACGAGTCTCTCGTGTGAGTTCTTGTACCGCAGCCGCCGCTAGTCAATACCGCTGGTTCCCGTGCTCCCGTCTCCGCAAGCTCGCTCGTTATTAAGACCAGCGAATCTGATGTCTCGTATTCTCGACGTCGATAGCTCCGCGCTGATGAACCTTTCTAATTGAGGACGAACAAGGCGATATCTCAGACGAAGCGTCGCTGTAATTATTTAGTATTATCCCCGACTCTCGAACAATGGGAATTACGCGGAATTGGTATCGCAGACAGACATCTCACTCAAAGTGTGTTAAACGTTACATTAATCTCCGATGCGGAAATTAATCTCTCTCTCTCTCTCTCCTCGAGAATTAATCTCTTCGAGAATTTAGGAACAACGTTAGACGATAAATTATCTCGTAATTTCTAAGAGGGAAGGGAAGGGAGAAAAGGGACAGACGGGGGAGAATGTCGTCAGCTTGGCATTAATTCAAAATCCATTGAAATATCGTCTCTCATGGCGTGTAATACGGACTGGTTCCACGAGCAAGAGTCGCTAACGAGTCGAATATCGTGTCGGCGATATGCAATTCGCATCGATATCCAATTTTGTAAATTGCAACTCACCATATAGATCAGCGTACGTAGCAACTTCCACACCCCTGGCATCCTGGAGGTCCCAGCCTCTCGCGACGTAACACCGTCCTGCCCTGAAGAAGAAAAAGAGACGCAAACGCGTTAGAGTCTCGCATGAAAATTTCACGCTACAGACCGGCGGCGAAGCCGGATCTATTTTAATTTATCCGACCACCATGGTCTAGCGAGCAAATTAACCGGCCGTCGTTCGCGCAAGTCGCGCTTCGGATCCCAAGGAGGTCTCGGGCGCAAAATTGATCCGCCCGGCGGAGAATCCTAGTTACGGAGTTTCGAGTATGCGCGTTCGTGAAATTGGGATTGTGTAAGGAGGCGATGAAAAATTGGAGCGAACAATCCATACGTATATCTATTCGAGAAAGAATGCGTTTACAAATTTTATTAATAATTAAATATGTCTTTACATCGAAATACTCTCTATTGGTCCCCTTCTCTCTCTTCCTCTTGAGCGTCGAACTTTCCTTAAACGCGCGATACCTTCGGTTATCGCTCTTTTATCGCACTTTAATTAATTATGTAAGATTACCGCGACGACGCGTTATCGCGTGGAACGCGACATAAAAATGAATATTGATAGTCATAACGGTACAGCTTCGAAAGATAACTTAATCCTATGCGAATGAAGTGTTCAACCAGGAGATGACAGATGCAGGGAATAGGATAACGTGATTCTTGCGCACCCATTTGTACGTAGAATTACGCCGATACGGTAATTATCGTCACGGAATTATGGGACGAAGTATGACGATATCACGTGAAAGTAAAAAATCGAAACGATACTTTATTATTACGCGCGTTTGTTCTCATTAACGTTTACAACTTGTAATCTCAGATGCGCCTGTAACAACCGTGGCGACGCTATTACGCTAGCATGAGTTAACGCCGGCATAATTTCTGCAATTTCTCACGCATATATTTGCAATTCAGAAATCTACGCAGGCAAAGTTTCAATTTATTATTTCTTTCTTATATTAAAATAATTCTAGGAACTTTGAAACTTTATTTATAATTTTATATACATGTAACGTAGACAAATTTTTATTCTTCTATCTCTCTCTCTTTTTATATATTGATATTTATTTTATTTTATATTTTTTATTTTATATTATGTACTTCGATCTTTTCACTTATTATATTTAATGTGAATTATTAATAATAATTATATATCTTTTTGTACGCTTTTACATCGGCGCTTGGTTTTTAGCCTTCTGTAATTTGTTTTGATTGATATCTTGTGAACCTCTTCTCAATCTCATTTTATTTTTTATATATTGACATTTATTTAATTTATATATATTGTATACATATATAAAATAAATTATTTAATTTATTGTGGGTACATATATATGTGTACAATAAATTAAATAAATATATAAGAAGAAAGAGAGACAGAGAGGAGAATAAAAAATCGCTATGTCCGCGAACACTTGAATACGTTTAATGAGATAAGTAAATCGTTTGTGATTAAATCTTCTTATTGCGGATTTTACGACTTCCACGATTATCGAAATAATGTTGTCACCGAGGGATACCAGTCATTATAACGGTGCGTCAGCATAAAGCCGCGTCGCATATCTATATAATTGACCCGCAGGTGACATGAGGTATGCGGCGACGCGAGATCGTGAATGCGTCTCGCTATCGAGAGTATCGCCGCGTAAAATGGACATCAGGATAACCGTGGTTATGAATGGAAGATAAACGTCGCTTGCGCGGTGACAGTAACATACCAATTCCTTGTTTTACACGTTATATTCGCGCGTTTATACACAGTCGTTAATTAATTGTCGCGCAGACACAGTCTTAATTCATTATAAAATACTACGTCCCGTGATCACATGGCTCTCCTCATTAGCGTCCGTAACAGGAATGTTGTGCCAGAAATTTGTCGTAGGAAGATTTTAAGATATTGGCTCTTTCCAAGAGAATTTCACTAGCTGTTTCGCGATATTCTTATACACTGTCGCATATATAAGATTGATATTCTTGTTTTCGTACGCTTATTTTTTTTCCTCTCGTGTTATAAGAATGTAGAAAAAAAAACAAGCGGGTATAAGGTCGCGTCTTCATTTTCCGGCCTACTTAATAGCCATTACTCATCATCTTCTAAGTGACCGAGAAGTCGCTAATGAATCTGTAAGAGTGATGTTGCCGGTTGTGTCGAGCTTCTTAGCTCCCTCGACTGGCTCTAATAATACGCGCGCGTGTACACTTACGACCAGTCTAACCAGTATTTTCATTTGCAATAATGTCGCGGTAAGCGATCCGTATCGTTCGATCGAAATAAAACAAAGCTAAAAATTATCATAAATTGATCGATTAATAGTAAAGCATGGCGCTCGTTTGCGGTGTTATTTATCCCTATTCTGGCGAAAAGAAAAGACGAGTATGATACAGCCTATTATATACTCGTAAAGAAACTTGTTAACATTATCATATAATGTATGTATTTATCAATTAACGCTTAAATAGGTTGCAATGTGGATTTTACGAGTCTCTTGCCCTGTCTTTATCTCCATTCACTGTTAGTTGTTACTATTATACTATTCCACTACATGATTTTTGCAATTCGTTAAGACCATTTCTTGGAGCTGTTATGCTAATAGCGGAATATTTTAATCGCATTAAAGATTTATCTGGATACTCGAGTCTGAGGCGAGAGCGATACACGCGTCGAGACAAGACGGGGAACAGACCCAATACTGATTTCAAGGCTGTTCGCGGCCCATTAACTCCGCCGGAACGTTTTTGCCGGATTATAAACGCATCGCTGCGCCGATGCTTCCGACGGTCCCCATGTTGACAGCTATCGTCCCAGATTGCGATAAATAAACCGATTATTGGGCGATTCCGCTGCTTCCGTAACTATTCGAGCAATGAACAGTGCGTTGACTTTCTGACAAACGTGACAGTCGGATAGATTAGTGGATCTATAACTCTATCGAATGAAAATAATCTTACAATTAAAATGCTTCCGTGTGGTTTTAAAGTGATAATTTCGTATGCTCCGGAATTCTCGGTGACAAGATATCTCCGGTGTCATTTTTATTATGAAAGAGGCAGTATATTTAGATACACTTCCTTTTACATTTCTCTTTCTTAATAAAATAAAAAATATAGAAGTTAATAAATATTCTAGTAAACTGATAAACTAATAAATATTCTAATAAATTATATACTTCTCAAATTGAATAATGATACATATTTCATATGCGTTATATCTATTTGTACATAGAAAGAGATTGTGGCGGCATTTAAAAAGAAATTGAATGAATCAGCTATATCAAATGCGAATAAAGAGTATAAGCTTGTCGTCCAAAAATTTTCCAGTTCGAAATTGAACTTCATTTTTGGCTTAAAATAAAGTTTATGATGCGTAGATTACGAATGCAAAGTTCCAAATGGACCGAGTTATCGTTTCATTTCCATTCTTATAAAAATTTTAATTTTTAGCCCTATAAAAAAATACTTATTTTACCGGTCATTTTTTCTGGTACGGTAACTCTGGTCCATCTAGAAATTTGCATATTCGTAACCTACCTACGCGTCATAAACTTTATTTTAAGCCAAAAATAAAATCCAAACTCGAGTTGGGAAAATTTTAGACAAGATTTATCTGCACTTTTTAATATATTTCGGGATTCATGAATTTAACATTGCGCAAAGTAATTCTAGTTTTTTAAATTAATTCGATATAAGATAATTTACGATTTTACGATTTTGAGATTAAATTATATTATATTCTAGAGATTTAATTAAAAATTATATTCTATAGATTTAAATTATATTTTCTTCAACTCACACAAATTAATAATTAATAATTAATCTTATATTTTAAAAGGTTAAAATTGCTTTGAAAATTGATTTAAATTCGTGAATCTCGAAATGTATTAGATATATTAATTTTTGATATAGATTTATTAGCCGTTTAGTCCTTCTTTAAGTAAAATTCTACCTGAACCTATCCTAAGAGAAATCCCGTTGGCGCTTGAAGGAGGACATCCGCCGAGTCCCCAAGCCTCATAATTCGGAATAAGCGCGCACTGTCACGGTGTCAATTGTAATCCCGGCGCTGATCGTGGGAGACGAAGAAAGAAGCCAGTCGTTAAGTCCGCCCGGTAGGGCACACGTATTACGACTTTAATTAAAATCTAGTTAACTAGCATGTTGCTCGCGCTTAAGTGAATCGCGGACAATGTTTAAGCGCCGGTTTAAACGCTCGAAAATATCCGTGCGTGACGCCGTTTGCGGTTGCCCGTTGCCATTGTATTGCGAGCATGTAATTATCCGTGGTTGACCGACGTCGGCAAAGGTTAACGCCTACGCCTATTCCAATCTTGATTTATAATGACGGATATATCGGACAATTAGCGCTGATTGTTTAATGATTCGCGGCCTTCGGCGAAGCGCTATGATTCCGCGATTGTTGTACCGGAACAATTCTCGCTGAGGCATGCACCGTGAATAACCGGATATACAGAATGTACGAGAAGTATTTTGCATTAGTAGAGAAGGACATTCTTGTTTTGAAAATATCTTTAGTTTTAACATGGAAATCTTGAAATGAGATTATATTGCATTAATTAAAGAAAAATATAATTGCTTGAATAATTGCTTGCTTGAATGAAGCCATTTTATATAGTTCAATCAAGAAAAATATATTCTTATGATTTAAGATTTAATTTTCTTGAATGGAAAGGAAACAATGTTAAGTAGAAAATAACATTTTTAAATCAAAGATTATAATTTTCTTAAAGTAGAATTAAATAATTATATATAATAATTATTTTTAAGATGACAATTACTATATTGAAATAAGATTATAATATTGTTGAAATTTAAAATTATTAAATTCTTCTAAGAACATTATAGATTATTGCGTATATATGAAACAATGAACGCGTTAATTGAAGTATATAAGTATGTAAGTTTTGACACTTATTTTTTTCTGTGTATTTTGCATTAATATTAACACCAAATTAAGAAGGCATCAAGATTATACTTATCCATAAGGCAGGATTTATAAAGATTCTATCAATAATTAAGAAAATAAATAAAATATTGTGCGTAAACTGCATGTTTAAGCGTGAAAAGGAAGCAACAATATTTTCGAATAACTAAAACACTTGATATTATAAATAATAAAATTTGTAATAAATATTTGAATTTTTGCCAAAGAAACTAGAGGATTAAAGATATTGCGATGCGTATATCCTGAGATCCAAACTCGAGATGAATATATCAACGTTCGGGAAACTATCCTTCCGTTCTGCGCTATTAGTTGTATATAAATTGCATATGATTTGCGCATATCAAATGGCGAGCAATAACGGCATCGAATTTTATCGTTCGTAATCTTTGGAAATTTTATTCTAATATATTATAACATTTTACTAGAACACTTTATTATATCGATGGCCAATCCTGATGTCTCGATCCTGACTACGAGTCGTATCCTGTTTTTGCGACGAGCGTTTTCGCTCGAGCGTAATTTTCATAGACATCCGTGACTTTATTAACGACGAAACTTATACGTCCGCCTTTCGCATTCTCGATTTTTAATTATTTCCGATTGGATTGTCATATATGCCAATAATCATGGGATTTACATTACATCATTCTCGTTTAATAATTTTCATTTTACAGTTACATCGGACATGCCCTCTTTATCATTAACGAGAAGAAAAAAAAGAGAAGGAGAAGGATAAGCGCTCGCGATATTCCACGAAAAGTTACGCGGCCGACACGTTAATAGGAAGAGAGCAGGCCGAAACGGGTGGTCCCCCGATGATGGAAGGGTTAATCGGAGCAAGGAGCTGTTTCGTGATACACGAGTACCGTGAATGCTTTGCGTGTTTTTGATTCGCCCGCCTCGAGCATGCCGGCTCAGAAAGCATTAATTAGCTTGTGCATAACCGACTTCGGGCCGCGCGCATGACGCACAAGTACACGGATTTCATCGCCTCGCTATCATTTTCTCGCGTTTATCCGCGGATGCTAATGTACGTGCGCTCGCTCACGCTTAATTATCCAAGTAACCAAGGTGTGTAATAGGTAAAGCGACCGTAATAAACCAATTTGTAATTCAAACGGAACTCTATATGCAAGATAGGCATATACCTGCGAAAGGGAAATTTTCGCGTGGGATATTAGCATAGGAATCGCGCTCGCTTATCTTCCCGCGACTTTTCGAGACCTCGACGAAAGAGTACTCGATTCTACGAGGCATTGTGACGCCTCGATTCTGTTTGCCAATAAAGACGAATGGCCGCAGGATGATTCGCGCACAATATATTCCTGGAATGTTTCGATCGGCTGGATTATAAGTCTCGTAACGGTGTTTCCTGCTCGCGCGCAGTGTGTGCGATAGATCCCACGCTAATAATTCTCCCCTCGGCACCGTTTCAGGACGCTTTAATGTGACAACGTTGTCTCGCCGCCTTTCCTTACCTCGACCGACCCGAGCCGCGACGTTGGTCGTACGCGCATCAAATAAGGCGAATTACATGGTTCGACAAACAATAACTCCTTTTCCTGCCCTTTTCATATAAAAATTAGAATAATCACATTTCGTGGCACAGTTTTCTCTCTAGGTCGAGTGCAATTTCAACTTTCGAAATGTTTCATCACGTTTGTTCTGTTACAATTTTGAGAAATTCGGGGCTATATTATAAAAAGAACTATTTTAACATATATATATATATATATATATATATATATATATATATATATATCATCGTGTATAATTATAATTACGATATGTAATATGAAAAAATTTTATATTTTATATTATATTATATTTGATTATATTTTATATTTTATTATTACTTCTATTTTTTACGCTCTAACATCTTGCGCTACGGTCTTTTAACCTTTCTTTTTTATTACGGTTTATATTTTATTTTTTTCGTTAGAATTTCTTTCAATTCTTAAAGGAAATTTCTTGTAAAGGCTAAAATTAATAAAATTCTTCATAATTATGTATCGTGTATATATGAGACGATTGTAAATTAAACTAATGTTAAGACTAAATTTGAAAATAATAGAATTAATGTATGTAAATTATTATAATGAAATAAAGGTCCGTTAGATAAAATCAATAAAAAATTAGTTAAAAGGCTACAAGGACCAACGCAATGGTGGAATATATGCAAAAATTAAAACGGTTATTACAATACAATAAGCATATGAAAATGTTTATTTAATTTGAACATGACAAACGTCGCGTTTCAATCCAATTCGGATCCTTTTCAATGTCGAATAACAAAGTGAGTAATAAACATTAAGATAAAAGCAAAATTAACAGTTATAGGAGAAATGTAAATAAGTTTCGGAACAACGCAAAGTCAAAAAAGTCAAAAAATCGGAAGCAAGTATATGTACAATAACGGAAAATTTAAACCGTCAATCCCCCAAAAAAGGAAAGAACGCATCGCATTACCGTTTCGCCACAGAAAACCCGAAAGCAACTCGTACCGCATATCACCAGCGTACCGTTAAAAACGAGATGATCCTCTCCAAAACAAAAACCGGAAGGAAATCTCACATACAGGTCCATGACCATTTCCAAAAGAAAAAACAGTCAAAGATGCATAAATCGATGACCAGTTGGAAACTTGATGGTCCAAATATGTGCGAGTAAAAACTTAAAATTATGACACTCTAAACAAGAAAAAAACAACAAAAAAAAACAAGACAGAGCAATAATTTAACAAACAATCCGGAAACTACTTAAGAGAATCCTTCATATAAAGCAAGAGTAAAGTTAATATAATAAAATCACATACCGGTCTCTAAATTTGAAAGTGATCTCAAATCAAAAAATCGAACACAAAGGGAGAGCAAGTTAAGCACAACTTAACGTTCCAATCAACAGAGCCGAACTGAGGCACATGGAATCACATATAGCCAAGAACGTGAAACATCAAAAAGAGGGGGGGAGAAGGGAAAAGGAAGGAGAAAAACAAAACGTCACAGAAGGAAAGAAGACAGAACAAAGGAAAAATTCAAATAATCAATACGAACATTTTTTTATAATGGGCAAATACAGCTTATCCAAGAAATCGGTATCGCTCTGAATGTTAAGGCCATGATTCTGACTAGAGATATGTAACATCTCGGCAATTAGTCTCTTTTTATATCTAGGTTCCTCCTCCAAAATGGAAACATTCTCCCAATCAAACTCATGACCGTTCAATCTATGAAGGGACACAACTGAGAGAGAACCAGAAGATTTATTGATATCAGAACGATGTTCTTTAATTCTGGTCAGTAACTTCCTTTAGTTTGTCCCACATACGAAGCATCACAGTCTAAACAACTAATTTTATAAATGACATTCACGTGGTGGAATTTAGATACCGGATCCTTGTACAATCTAATAAGGAATTTTAATTTGTTATTGACTGTATATGCCAATCTTCTGTTCGCATAACTCTTAATGTTAGAAACAAAACCTCTTGGAAAGCTTGAGAAAAAAGGAATGGTGAAGAAAGGAATAAGAGAGGAGGAGGATTGAGTGAGAGCAGTTTCGTCATTGTTCACGTCAGAGATTAAAAACTTTAATCTTTGAGAAATAGTGTGAAAAATAAATTTAATAGGATAACCATTGCCTAATAAAGTCGAAATAATAAAAGAAAAATTCTCATTATGAAACCGTGGATGTGAAAGTTTAAAAATTCTATCAGTCAAACCAATGATAACTCCTTTTTTATGTGACAGAGGATGGTGTGAGAAAAATGATAGAAATCTTCCTGAAAAGGTCGGTTTCCTATACCAATTAAATTCAATATAGTTATTGTTGATTATGATAGTTGTGTCCAGGAAATTTATACTATTGTTGTTTGAATATTCAATGGTAAACCGTAGTCTTGTGAAGCGAATTAAAAACCTGGAAAATATGCTGGAAGTATTGTTTAGGCATATATTCCACCATTGCGTTGGTCCTTGTAGCCTTTTAACTAATTTTTTATTAATGTATGTAAATTTAAAAATTTCCGAATTTTTGTATGTATAATGATTTTTCAAATTATTAAGTACGAATTTTATAACGTTAAAATTCCTCCCAAATACAATAGAAATCTAATATAATGTAGAGTATCTGGATAATTAATTATAATCTTCCTGCGATATGATAGATTTAACACGAATATTTTATCACAAAATATTTTATTAATTTTAATCTTCATAACAAATTCTTTTTGAGGGTTGAAAATTCTTTAACATATTTAATTTTTATAGAATCTTTTAGGGCATTATACATACTATAGTCATAGGATAATAAATTATTTGAAATAGTCCTTTTATATATAAAATAGTGATTATCATATTATGATTAATTTTTCTTGATTTTTTATTATAAAATAACAATGTTGCTTCTAATATTACTTTAAACAGTAAGATAACTATTTATTAATTTCCCAAGAGTCGAAGAAGAGAATTAATAAATATTTTATTCGTTTGTATTTATTTATTATAAACTGATACTGTAAAATACAAAATTCTTGCCGTAAAGTTTGAACGAAACCTGCGTTAGAACCAATTTTCTAGTAGCATAAGTAGTTAACTGATAACAATAAATAGTTAATAATGAAACTTTGCGCGTTTAGAATTTCTTCGAGTGCATTCGCATTGTTTTCCGATACGCTAATTTCTCACGGTACCGTTTCCAGACGCATTAACTTAACACACCGGCCCTCTCATTCTCTCTTTCTCTCTTTCTCTTTATCAGCATCGGCAACAGTACCTTCTTCTTCCTCGGCGCGAACGCGCATACGGCGATTTGTCTTTGCGCGTACGTGCATCGCAATATCAAATCGGCTGCCGCGTCGTTTATGGTATTCGAAGCGACGACAGGACTCCGTCTCGCGTCTCGCGTTCTGGAATTCCAGTCGATCCCCGAGGTGACGGTCGTGATTCCATACATCGGACGGACGACGTGCATTCGCGATTTATCTAGAATTATCCGAAAACGTAGGCATTTCGTCGCTGACGAAATCGCGTCTCATTATGAGCATCTGAACTCTGCACCGTATCATTTTTTTTTTTTCGAAAATACAATATGTTGCCAAATTTTCTATGGAAGACAATCGCGCACATTCTAAAAAAATGTAATTGTAAAAAAGAGAAATAATTCTAAAGAAATGTTTCTCGCTGCTATTTGTACCAGAAACATCCGCTTTCGCACAATTATCAACGTTTCTATAGCAAATTTTTTGGTGCGCGGTATATTAAACATACGTAATGCCATAAATCTTTCGCAGGACTATAATTTCGGATTAATCGCGCGATCCCGGTATTTGTTAAACGTGATATGATCGAAACGATTATCGAAACCAAGTGCGTAAGAGTGTGTTAATTGCGGATTCATGTACGAAAAGAACTTGGCGAAACATTTGTCGGTGCGAACCGGGTCAAGATAGCGTTACCAGCTTCGGCTTCTCTTCTTCTGGCCGTTTAATGCTCGACAGCCGCGCAGAGATAAGCTTTATAAATTCCCCGGGGAACGATCGTGCAAAATGCGTACCGACAAACGTACCGCTTAGCGCCGGAGGTAATGACCGGTATTAATATATGGTAAATGCAACTGTCAAATTTTCGACCTAAGATATCATTTTTATGTTATACATTATTGGAAATTGTCATATTTATGATAAATTTTTTTTTCGCAATTTACGAGTCAACTTTATGCTTCTTAAATATATCGACGCTCTTTTGTATTCTGGAAGATGCCTATACATTTGTTAAGAATACATGTACATATTGACAACGATATTTTAAAAATATTCTACAGAGACAGACGCTTTCTTATTTCGACTGACACAACAGAAGGAAACTTTCGAGAAATTTTGCGGAATATTTCCGGAATGTCGGAGCAACTCCAGATTTTATACTACATTTTTATATATCGCGCAAATATCTTGTCTTGAGAACTACTTGCAACGCTCTGATGTATTCTTTCTTTATAACACTCGGGGCATTTTATATTCTCAGAGTATTCATTCTTGTATATTAAATTGTCATGTTCCCCTTGTCGATCGTTATTGAAGTAGAACCTCGACTGACGCTTAGTCAGGTACAATGCATCTGGACACAACCCGTGTTATAAAAATTAATATAATAAGCGCACGTCATGTCACGCTGATGTTGCAACAATCATATATGTATTAAGCAAAATGATAAAATGATAAACCGAAATGTGAGAAAAATATTGGCGGCATCGACTCGCGATGAGAATAGATTGCATCATTAATTCATTTCTTACAAGATTCGATTATGCTATGTACCGTTATATCTCATCTCTACGCAATTCTTTCTATATAAAATTGTACACGCGTTTGCGTAACGATGGCACAATATAAAAATTTTATATCGACTATATCGCGCGCGTGGCACTCAATTAAAGTTATATTATTATAAGGAAATATATATAAACGCGACACACAATTGATCGCCCATTGATCGGCCAATGACACCGAGACATTAGTTGAGATTTATCGTTTTCGCTCGGGCATAATCTTCGGATTACCGGTCCGCTTTGATCCTCTCTTCCTCCACGCTGTGCTCGGCGAATTTATTACTCGGCAAATCGCGAAAGAAGGCGGAGAAAGAAATCGGTTGATGCGGCGCTCAGTTGTAATTGGCTTTACGATCCATTCATCGCGAGATCGAGATCGGTTGTGTTAACATTAACGGTTAATGCGACCCGATGATAATCGTTGTCGCGACCACTCTGGCACGATTATAATTATCGCGTGTCCACCCCAACTAGTGCGTCTGTAGAGAGTGCGTGCGCCCTCACGCACGCGATGCGTCACGCGTGTGCACACGCGATGCCGATAAACATAGAGTAAGAATTGCAGTCGCTGGCGGCTGTGTAGTTATCGGCATCGCGACGATAAATGTACTTCTACGACCTTCCTATCATAAATATAAAAGAAAGTTGTACATTACATATACATACAGACACACGCACACGAGATGTGCATCTATTTCTTCAAATAATTATGTTAATCTTATTTGTTATAAATAAAGGTAAAATATTTTTGAAAATTGCAATTAAATAAATACATATCGATTTAATTATATATATAATATTATATATAAAATTATGTATAAAACTAAAATAATCTCGAATATATTTCGTATATACAGAGGCATGTCTAGAAGAATCGGTGTATTCGCCAGCACACGATTCTTAACGAGTCACGCTCCGCAGGATGTAATTTAGGCATGGACACCCGTTATAAAGTTCCGAGTCTTCGACCTCGTTAATATTGTTTCATCGAGAGCCGCTCGTATAGGCACATCTCGCGCCTACGTTATGTGATCGACGAGCATTATCGATTATCGCTTATCTTACGGCGGTTGTGATGAGAGATAGATGCGTCTTCGCACTGACTGGAAATTAATTAAGATCGCAATCGGTCGATTTCGTGCATTGCATATACTTTGTTTAATTTACTTATTTAATTGTGAGTCGGACTTTATTTCACGGGTTAGATAAAAATCTAGATAATTAAGCTACATAGACGCATTCTCATTCTTACATTTGATTTCATTACTGCCACTATGTGGCTTTATTCAATTTACGGATGGATTTCATCTTTTTTAACTTCATTCATTTGCCGCAATTGTATTTTTTCCGATATTTAATGCATTTTATACAATATAATAAAATCAAGAATTTGGGTTATTTCAATTTAAAAAAACGAAAAAGTAGAATTTTTAGAATTTTATAATTTTGAAGATATTTTTAAATTTCATTCCTCGATGTTGCTATATATTTATTATAACTTTTTGATTAGAATTAAATCAAAATAAAACATAGAGATGTAAAATATCTATTTAATTTAAAATTTCAAAGATTTTTTATAGGATATGTGAAATATGAAATATGTGTGTGTGTGTGTGTACGTATGCAGATTTCTATTATTACAAAGATAAAAATGTGAGGAGAGAAAAACTCAATTCCAGTTCTATATTTCAATTTTATATTTCAATTTTATATTTCCTATAAAAAGTCTAAAAAGCGGATACGAAAAATAGTCATGTCAATCCGCTAGGAATTAACACGCGTCTCTTTGGCAGCGTAGTAGTAACATTTGTAACCGTATACCATAAGCGTGTCGCATAAATATAAACGTAATATTACGACAGATAATGTATAATGGGATACCGACCTCTCTTTCTGTCTCTCTCTTTCTCTTTCTCTGTACGGTGAGAGATACCGGTTTTCAAGAGTGCCGGAGAGGAAACGCACGAATCATTCTCGCTATGCGCTCTCGTGTGCACCTATCATTGACTCGATTGCAATTTTTTCGATACTACCAAAAATTCTATCGCAAATTTATATTGTATAATGTAATGGCCGACCGAGATAAATGTAGGTAACTGGTCAAGGTATTGAAAAATTAGTTGTGTAATATATGTGCGAAAACGCGTGGTGATTCCAATCATATCCGTGGTTTAACTTCGTGATTACGATTCACGTGGTCGATGCGACCGACTTGTATATAAAGTACATAAAGTATCGTAAATTGCCGGAAAGTATTATAAACTACCGTAGTCGCGAGTATTATAAAATGCGCTAAAGCGTATTTCGTGAGACGTTAAAAAACCGGAAAACCGATGGGATCCATACACTTTTATGCGCCGATAGTCGTTAATAGTGTTCGTGTAAACATCCGGAAGCGATAAAGTATATACGCCGTTAATAGATGATTGCGATATCTTACGGCCACGTGGATTTGTACAAGCTTGTGTAATACGTGCACATTGATGTTATAATACATTAAAACGTTAAATTATTATTACAATATCCTAATCTAAAGGCTTTCCGAGGATAAAGATAAAATTATTATTCAATCCTCCACGTCGCATGTCGTTCTAATAATAATAAATAATAGCAGAATAATATTAGTCAATGTATAAAATAAAAATTATTAAAAATTATTAAAATTATTAAAATTATTAAAAATTAAAATTATTAAAAATTATAAAAAAGTATGTAAAAGTATAATTGCACGTTACATCATGTTTGTCTATCCTTAATCGTGAATGCGAAGATGGAATTTTTAACGCTATACACCTGCTGGATCCTTACGCAGACGGAGGAGAATCATCGACTCGCTAATTGCGAGAGCGTTAAAATTCTCGCGCGAAGGCGCCGGGAAGAGTCTCTCTCTCTCTCCGGATTAAGCCGTTCGTGAATGAACGATAGTTCCGAGAATTACTGCCACGGCGAAATATACTTAGGCGATCTTCATTCCCACGGCACCGTCCGTACAAATAGGCGAAGTCGCGCGTGGCACGTTAATGTTAATTCACCGAGGAATTACATTGGCAAACGAATGCAAAGTTATGTCAGGCGCGATTCCAAGACGTATTGCGGCGATGAGGTTGAATGCCCCGGTCGTCGCCGTCGACAGACGGATTAGTCCGGCCCCCGTACTAACGTAATCGTATGCCTGGTGAATATTTCATGAAGCGCGGAAAAAAGAGATGACACCTGTTCGAAAAACCGTTAGCGTACTCCTTTTGCCCGCCGGGACGGCGGGGAGGACGAACGGACGGCGACTTATTTCGATGCAAATTTCGGAAAGAATGCCCGCCGCGCGCATTCGGGGCTGGTATGTGCAACCCATCCCGGAAATGAAGGAACCCGGCCTAATGTAACGATGCGTTTGACGTTGCCGATTCGAAATGATTGATCACTGTGGATATTAAACCTTCCGCGCGGGATGCTGGATTAATATCTTTCTCCACTTGTGATACGCGCGGCGAACTTAAATTACGATTTGCCGCATCGAGTATCTCGCGTGCGGGTAAAAATGAAATGAATGAAGCGCAAAATCCGCTACGGCGTCTGTTTTCAACCGAATATTATTCCTAAACGTGAAATAAAGAGCGAGTAGCGCGCGCGAAAAAAAGTGCCCGACACAGCTTTGTACGCGCATGATTCACCCCGAGAAATTTCTTCCCGGATTGGCATGTACACGCGCTTTTGCTATTCGGAGTTTGGTCTGCGTACGCGCATTTATATCGCAAAATGAAACAGTTTTGATCATCTGCCGCGCAGCAGGCAGCATCCAATTTCTGAAGTTTCCGATCTAAAAAGAGACCTACAATCTACGTTTTTTCACGAATTGCAGAAAGAAGTTTACATTAAGCTATTTATAATTCGTGATACTTTTCATCAGGATCGATTAATTTTTTCATCATTTCGCCGGTTGAGTAAGATCGATAAGTTATGTGAGAGATTCACCGCTACGTGATTCTAATTCTCGTGTAATTGTTGAACTGCGCACGTAACCCAGCTGTGGACCCATCCTTCCTACACACCGAGAAAGTAAGGGTTGACCGACATTCACGGCGGATCGATGGCGACAGACACGAGGGCAACGACGGCGGTAGCTAAAGAAGCAGCAACGGCGATGCGATTCACCGGACCGCTAACCGGAATGCGCGCGCTAACTCCTCGCCGTCTCGGGCCTCTGGCCGATCAGTTCGACTCCGAGGAAGCGGGAGAGAGATAAAGACCGACGAGAAAGAAAAAGAGACAAAGGGAAAAAGAAAGGAGCGTAGAGAGGAGAGTGAAGCCGGTGATCCGCGGGAACGAAGTCTTTATCCGCATGTGCGAGAGAAAGATGCAACGAAAGAGCCGAGGTAGAGACGAACTGACGCGAAGAGACGTTGGCGAAAGAGGGACGGAGAAATAAAGAGAGAAAAAGAAAAAAAGTGGAGAGAGAGGACAGAAAGAGAGAGAGAGAGAAAGAGAAAGAGAGAGAGAGGTGGTCCGAAAGCACGTGGGGATCTCAGACACATTGCGTCCGGACCAGCGGCACGAAAATTTGGCGAGGCCTCCTTGCCTGTCGACCGACCACATTCCCTCCCCTCCCAATTTCCTCATACAAGAACCTTATCCGCCTGGTTGTTTCGGCCCGGTCGTTCTATTCGCACGCGTTTACATCGGTAAGCAGATCACGCAAACGCGAATCGTAATTCGTCCCCGTTCATCTCGCTCTTTTACATCATGCCAGACGGGATGTACTTCGCGACACGTTAAAACTGCCTGCAATCGACGTGGATTAGCCGATCCCGATTAACCTTTCGAGGATTGCCAGACGTCGTAATGTCTTTACGATGCACTATTGTTCATCTTCCATTTGCAGAGGTCCCGCAATAACATCGGATATTTCAATCTCAATTCGTCTAGTACTCTATGCATCATTAACTAAACAATATATAATGTAATTTTTACATTTATTTCTATTAAATTACCAAAGATGAAAAATTAACAAAGATGATTGCAATAATTATTAAAAAATTAATTTACGTGAAAAGCACCAGCACAAAAACATTTCGAATATTTTCGTCCATTGATCGACGTTATGATATGTTAAAAATTATTATCGACCCACTAGCATTCATCGCATTATATCTTTTAATATTACATTTAATTTTAAAAAAAATGGAGAAAGATAGATGCTTAAAAGCGCTTTTTACAGAAATGCTCCGAGCGAATGCTCTGTCACATTCGAGTCCGCAATAAGCAGTAGTAACAGCTCGCAGGAGTAAGACTCACCTCGCGACTGCAGAGTAGCGTGTGTAATCGCCACGTGTTAGCTGGAGCTCCGTTGGAACTCCTCGTGCAGCATCCCGGCAGTTCTTTCCTTCTATCGCGCCCTATTACTCCGCCACTCTCGTCTCTCTCTCTTTCTCTCTTTCTTGTCCCGGAAGTTTTACTACTCTAACGACGTAGGAGGACGTAGCACTCCTCTTCCTCCGGTTTTTCGATATCGAGGAACCGTTAGATATTCTATACCGCCGGGGCGTGCGTCGTTCGCCGTCGAGTGCACTGCCGTAACGATGCGAGATGGGCCACCTCGACGGCGGATAAGTTCGCCTTGGCGCACTTAACACAATTCACCGGCGCCGTGACCTCGTTGCCTGACGTTTACCTTGGCGCGGTCGCGGTCATCGTGCGATTGCAACTTACCAGGTCTGTATCGCGGATGTGTGTATCGGTATGTATCGTTCAAGTATCGCGTCCTATCTTTAGATTAAAAAGAAAAATAGATGAAACGCACTATAGCGCGTACTCGTTTCCCTCGGGCTTGCCTTTACCTCTCTCTTACAGGCGATCGTGATACGAAGTAACAATCCGCGAGTGAATGAGCTATCAGCTAGCATAGAGACATTAACGTTTCCACTCGCGATTCTTGAGTTCCTCGAGCTACACGTTACCACGACCGGGGCTTGCGTTTCCGTTCGCGACCAAGATGTTCTGCCGACTGATAACCCGCCGTCCACTTACCTCCGTCGAGCGCCCCTAACACGCCGAACTCCCTGGCACGACAGGTGCTCCGCAGGAGGAGTGGGAATGGCAAGAGGATGGTCCCGCGCGGAGGGGACTAGGGATAGTACCTCCGTAGCGGAGGTAGCGGCGACGGTGGTGGTGGCGGCGGCAGTCAACGACGAAAAGAAGAGGGCAACGACATTTCTCTCTGGTCCCGATACATTTACGCGAAAACTACGCCACCGCCATCGACGCCACTGTCGTTTCCACGACATTCTTCGAATCCCTTCGAAATCGATCAATCGCCCTCCCCGAGACGACAATTTTCGTCGATCGACGGCGCGTCTTCGCCCAACATCGGATCACGTAGACGCCGAAATCACTCGTCTATATTATCTATCTATTGGGTTCGCAACTAAGTAATTGCGGTTTTCTTTTTAACAAAACAAAAGACAATTTTTTCATGGAACAAGATAATTTTATTTAATAATGTATTGTCCGTTTTTATCAATGACCTCTTGCCATCTTGCAGGCAGCGTCATAATTCCACGTTCATCAAATTTTTGGTTTTTATCGGCAAAAAACTGAACTAAGTGCGACTTGACATCATCTTCATTATTGAAATTTTTACCATTCAAGAAGTTTTGTAAAGCCCGAAACAAATGATAATCAGATGGTGCAAGGTCAGGACTATACGGTGGATGTATCAAAATTTCCCACCCAAGCTCTCTCAATTTTAGGCGAGTCGCCAAAGATGTGTGGGGTGTGGGATCTGGCGTTGTCGTGATGGAAGACGATGCCTTTTCTGTTGATCAATTCTGGTCGCTTTTCTTGAATTGCGTTGTTCAGTTTGGTTAATTGTTCAATGTACACATCTGAATTGATCGTCTGGTTGCGTGGTAAAATCTCAAAGTAGACAATTCTTTTGTAATCCCACCAAACTGACAACATGACCTTCTTTTGATGAAACCAATTTTGACACTGCCGTTCTTTTAAGGCTTCGTCATCATACACAGCACATAACTTTTTGTGAGCTTTCGATGCGTTTTTTCCTTTGCGGAAGTAAAAAAGCAAAATATGTCGAAAGTGTTCGTTTTGCTTTTCCATTTTTCAACCGATGTTAATTGTTGAATGTTAATTGGAATACGAACTGTCAAACAACAATATGAGTTTGACATTTGAAATACGTGAACATATCCAAAATTCAACTAACACTATCTATCAATGAAATCTGTAATTACTTAGATGTCAACCCAATATATTTAATAAAATTAAGTCTATATTTAATAAAATTATCATTGATCTCTTCTATTACCTCTTTTGCGAATCTCCTAAATTTCGAGCAGAGAAACTTATTCTTCAACGCGTTCAAATTCACTTTGAATTATTCTAATCTCTACGTATGTCTCGATAATCATCCGGTGTATGAATTATCCATTAAATATCGATTAAAGCGATTTTTCACGGTATATTCTCGGAGTAGAAAATTAAGTAGAGAACATATATTTATCGAATTATTGAGATCATTATCAACGTCAGTTGGTCGTCCTCAATCGGCTTCCCTAGATTTGAATGAGTTATTTCATAAGCGGATTTCTTCCACCCTTGTCATTATCGAAGCTATTGCATCGCCTCATCTTTAATCGTTACCATCATCGTCAGCCTTTATATCTTTCTTCTTCATTTTTCTTCATCTTTCTTATCTTTGTTAGATATCTTTTTATTTTTGTGAAATATGCGCATAACTATTATGCATGCATAGTATGGTAATTACACATATATTTAATACTATGCATGCATTATATATGTATGAATATGAATATATTATACATACATTATATATATATATATATGTATAAATACTATACTGTACATGCTTACCAAGCTGACTTAGCTTGGTAAGCGTTGCTTTGCCACTCAGGACAAGCATCTTCGCAATCAAAGAAAAAGGAAAACAATTTCCGTTTTCATGACCGCGCTAAAAAACTCGCAATGCAGTTCTTCGCGCGTTCTAAGAAAAATCGGGGTCGCGGGATCGTTCACATAAACGCGTTCATGTCGTGCGAGAGGCAGAGCAGAACGCTCGGACGGATGGTCGATCCGATGTGAGGCGAGGCCACGGAAGGCGACCGGAGAAGAGGCGATGACGGAGGGACGAGGAAATGCCAAAGAGTCGCGCCGTCGTAGTCGTCGTCGTCGTTGTGCATCTAACTGCCCTAAAAGGCAGCACTTCTCTCTTTGCCATCTCTAGTCACTCTTGTCTCTGGGAGTAGAATGCCCTAGGGCGAGGTGTTCTCTCACGCAATGTGCGATCGCACGATTGCGAGTCGCAAGCATACACGGTATAATTCGATCGATTATTTCGAGACGTAACAGGGCTCTCAGCTATTTACGAAAACGCTCGGCAAATATCGATGATACGTTAAAGAGATGCAATGCGATAGAACGAGCGTCAATAATCATCGAAAAGGGAAGATCTCTCCGCCTCTTCGCCGCGGTATAATCACGAATTTATCTATTTATCTCGGCTACTATCCATCATTCGAGATAGTAATGCATGGAATGGCCTCATGCGAGAAAGGGCGCCCTTAGCCTTTCTCTCAGTGATCTTATATTGGTATCCCGCGGACCATTGATCCGAATCGCTGAACCTCCAGACGCGTTGGTAGCCGCAGACCACGTCCAGGCGCACGTGACGCGCATTTTCGTCCGTCGAACAGGGTCATACACACATGTCGCCGGCCATTGTCTTGTTCTCTTGTATCGGCGAGTACTCCCGAAGGCTGCCAGGCTGCATATCAATGAACATGGCCAATCAAAAGGCGAGCTGTTCTATCAAGTAACGAGGCAACGTCAAGGCAATTAACGTCGCGCGATGTATCGTATGTCAATTGCAGCGTTCAATAACAACGATCGCTCATTTCTGAAATGCTCAAAGCTTAGACGTCTCGCTTTTGATTGTTCCTGGTTATTCGTATTTAGAGGTAGATGCGAGTTTAATGTTTCTGATAGGTATGACTATCGCCTTCAGTTATAATTAATGGTGTCAATTCAAATACCGATCGATAGCGGCAGAACCTATGAATATCGTGTCGATGTTATTTTCAATTCGATAAACGATCGAGATCTGACGTTTCTTGCAGGAGTGACAAGTTTGTTTGAATATAGAAACTCGTCATCGTCCGATACATTTCAAAAGAGATAATATCTACTCAGATATTTTTAAATGAGCCCAATGCGAATGAGTCGACAAAGATGTCAAAATATAGCATGTAAAAAACATTTAATTGGAATGTAAAAGAAAAGAGACGCTTCTATTACTAGATTATTAGCATTTATTCGTTTATTTACTGTGATATCGTTTCATTTCAATACTTGCTTTAATGATTATATAATCGTTCTCCTTGAATATAGTTTTTTTCTGAATATATTTAATTATTTTAATTATAATCTTATATATACCAAGTAATTAAAGCTACGGCAAGCTATTTATACTGTACTCACATTTTTTGCGTTTCTAGGTCTTCTTAAAATTACGACGCGATAGAGAGCATTTAAGCAAAATTCAGCACAAATAAAATTACGTGGCTGTTCTTTTTTAAAACTTGTCTGTTGAACCATGTAAATATTAACTTTAATTGATTTTAGGTTTAAATATAACTTTGTACCGCGGTGTTTTCGACGACAAAAAAAATCGATAGCGGGGCTTGCTTTCTCGTTGAATTTCAGGTACATGCAGATACTTTATGCGGTACCTTTACCCCGGAGGTCGTGCGAGTATCTTTGAACTTTGAGCGAGATTTAGTGGCATCTCTCTGCCACAGGCCTCGCGCTAACTTACGGCTACGTGCTCCCCATGCAACTATACTCTTCGTTTTCAGGTCAAAAGTTCGAAAGTGGTGCATATACGTCGTGGATACCACCGGCTGACGTGAGCTGCCTCGCGTCGAGTCCATGAAGAGCCAAGCGATTAGCAATGGCACTCACGCCGGTACTTGCTCAAGCAAACATCCAACGAACCCTGTACAGATACGTTCGTTCGAAAAGTATATTAATTTTGTGTAATATTAATTCTTTAAGTCAAGAGACTCTTGCGAGTATTTAAATATATACGTAAGATATGTAATACAAATACTTGGTCGATTCCGCGATGGTTCTGAGATGAATCAAAAAATTTAAAATATCCGCTGAATCGATATTTACTCGCGCAAGAGTCTGTTGACCTCTTTCAATTAGTGGCTCTTGCAGAAAATCGATAAAGTACGTTAGGTATAAATATTTCACGTGTCAGGAGAGAGGGTAATAATGTCATTAGTACCCACAGGACCCATTCAAATCATGTCGGACGCTGACATGAGTTTGCACGCGAGTTGAATTCATTTCAGAGGCTCTTTAGCTAGTTTCTAGGTGAAACCGACGGAATACGGCGATACACGTCATATCGCGCATATTACGGATATTGCGATTATTGGTGCAGATCAACGAGGCTCCGAGAAGAGAAGCGAAGGCGGATAGAAAGCGAGAGAAACAGAAAGAGAGGGAAAGAAAGGAGACCGAAATTGTTCGAAAGATTCAAGGTCGTGCCTTCCCGAATCTCAAGCCAAGAGACGATAGTAACCATTATCGCGATAAATATATATATCAAAATAAATCGTGAGGAGAAGCATACTTCTGTTCTTGTCTTATAAAAATTAATTTTACTTTTATGTATTTAAAATATTTTTTTTTTTAACTCTTCAAAGCGTATGTCTATCAATAGAGAAATTTAATAGAAATGAGAAAAGTCGGACGATTGCAACTTAAAATCTACTTGATATTATGTGCAAGTAACTTAGTAAGCCGATGCAGTAATTTCGAAGATATACATGTGTCTCGAATCAAGCGAGATTGATGTACGTTGTACCCGTTACATAGTCTTTCAATCAAAATCAGGATTTAGGAACAGCCGGACGTTAAGCATGATACGCATGCTACGCAATTGGCAAGGCTATATGTAGAACGACGTGCAGTAAATTGAGCGCATTCCTACGCGTAAGATAGCAATTTTGTCTTACAATTTGTAATTGCTACTTCCCCACTTCCATCTATAAATAAACTCGAACGATAATTACGTCACGTATAATTAATGTGCATTCGTAGATGTTTAACATGCATCTACGGTTTAAATATCAAGTAATTGCGGTGCGTAAATATCAAGATATTTACGAGCGATGTCGCTATCTACAAAGATGACAATAATTCATGACTATTATTAACAGATATCGACGAGAGAAAGAACGCGAGTTGTATTTAAGGACCTGTTTCATGTCTACCTTCTTGTACATTCCCTCGCATCTTGTTATAATTTACGTTAGGAAAACATCATTAAAACACGATGCGTTACTACAGAAACGCAATCATCGACGAGAAGCAAATTTCAGTTAACCGCGGGAGAACCGTCGATTCTGCGCTTCTTTTCATCCAATGCAATGCTGCATGCTACCTGGAACAAACTGGCTTCCGTAGTTTCGCGTACTTACAACGACGTGCATCACGGGGATGTAGAAGAGAGAAGGAAAAAAAAGGAAGAGAGAGAGAGAGAGAGAAAGAGATCTTGGCTATACACAAGATCGCTATTCCGTATGGGGTATTCAGCGGACACGTACTCCGCGACTTGGCTCGAGTGGGTAAAACGCATCCTCCATTTCCGAGGCAGAGCTGAATTAGCCGTCCCGAGACGAGGTAGCCCGTTACCTAAGAGGACAGGGAGGAAAAGGACGACGAATCGATGGCCGTTGCCATCACGTCGAGTGCTGGCCTATTATTTGTTCAGCTCGCGACTCCGCTTCGCGTCGCCCATTACTTAACTAAGCATCAACTGTGACTCCGACGATTGTCGTTGTTGTTGTATCGTCGTCACGCGAGCTGTAGCCGCGCGAAAGAAAAGACGAGGGAGAGAATGCCTCGTCTCCTCGAGGAGACGAGGCAACGGCTTCTCTATAACACGGACTTACACGGAACAAGCCGGTGCCACGCCTCGACCCGGACCCTTGACACCGCGTTTCCTTCAGAACGCGGTTATCTCGACATTACGAGAGGAGCCATTCCGGCGCACGTACACCAACAATTATGCGTGCCAGACTCCTGGGTCGACTACCGTCTCCCAAGTAGAATCCACCTTGTTCTTTGTATAGAGTGCTAAATGAATTAGTACTTGAGAGATTCACGGCGCGTATTTTGGATAGAGTCAACACACGTTTATCACAGATCTCTACATGAATAATTACATGTTTGTACTTTTGCGCGGAGGAAAGCTACCAAAACATGCACACTTTTCTCAGCGATAAATGGCGATAGTTTACCGGAGCTCCCTAACATGGTCCGCTTAATTAGTTTACTCAACAGAAGTCCAGTTTGTATATTCATTTTTTATCGCTTTATGTGTTAAATCAGATTAGATATCGAGAATTCTTGAAATTATTCTTCCTAATTAAAATATTTTTTAACATGTAGAAAGAAATGAAGAAGTGTGACGACATTCCTTTATCTTTTTTATTGCGATTTATTGTGATCGATCTATCGATTTCGCGATTTCAATTCGCTTCTAAAAAAATTATTTGCTTAACAATTTAAGGATGCTTTGTATGTACAATCCCAGCAAAAAGTAGCTGAACATCAATATTGACGAATATATCCACTTTTGGTGTATTTTGAATATGAGAAATTGCGTGGAATATTACAATTTGATCTTAGCTACAGTGCAGAGATGTATTTTTTAATATTTATTGCGTTTTTACTGAAATATTCTGAATTTTGTTAATCGCAATGATTAACTTTTGGCAGAGAATTTCGCCTTGTGTCAGATACATGGCTAATTTCATTGAATTATATTTAATATCTTTTTAACCAGTTAGTACTTGTATAATATTATTTGACCAAATATTTCCTCTGTATCTAAACTACACTTTTGCAAATTTTAGACAAATTCTGAATATTATTTCCATGTGTTTTTGTCATTTGAATCGACGTGGTTATACCTTTCCCATAAGAACACATGTTAATTCGGTGCAAATTAAAATCCTTATAACTTGTGAACGCTTTAGTGAATCGATTTAAAAATTGTACTGAAGATTCTAAACATATGTAAGGACATTCTGTACAATTTTCACTAAATTCTCAATATTTTGAAAATAGGTACGAAACATCCTTAAAACAATATTATCAAGAAATCATGATAAAATATCAAAGTTAAAGGTAAAAGCAGAATAGTACGTCGATTTTGGCCGACTTTCTTTTATACATTGCTCCGATTTCATGAGGATAATAAGCAACTTTTGCTACATCCTGTATACGCGCGTGGGAAACATAAATCATTACTTGAGCGGGACCGATGAGTGCTACGATGTACCATCCCGTGATTAAGTATGAGTACACGGAGATACTTAATCTTATATCCCGAGTGCGGAATCGACGTGAGAGACTACAGGCGGTTACACGTTATTCCGTGTTATTTGCAAGTCGATCGAACGATCGGCGCGTAAGGTCTCTGATTTACGTAGGCATCGAGCGCCGCTCGAGTAAAGGAACGTCGCGGACTGCAACGCGATTATCCGGAAGCGAGATCTCGGTGCTTCGCGTAAGAAAGGGGGAGAGATAATTATACGTGTGTACATACACGAGCGTGAATATGATACGGGCTCTCGCACGTGCCGGCTGTCTGCCGTCTATCTATTCACGCAGCCGTGCCTATCTACTAAGTAGTTGAAGTGCGGTGGGTAATAGCGTGACAGTCAGTAAGACGGATGTTGAGCGGTAGCACGTGCGTGCGCGCGAGCGCGAGCGTCTCGAGAGCGTCATCCTCAATGGCCGGTCAACTTATAGACGTAGTGGTGGTGTATCCGGCGCAACGCGAACGCGCCATTAATTAGGTTCAGTGGGCATCGCGGTGGCTTTAACGGTATACCGGAGAGACACGTTGCCATTAACACGAACGCTTCGGCGATTCGACGCCGGTCGTGTAGAGGCCGGTCGTAACGAGGATTCGAGTTCTATGCGCTTATTCCGCGGGGTCCCTACTTTCCATGAAAGAAAAAGAGAGAGAAAGAGATGAGAGAGAGACGCCTCCCTGGAACGTGAGCCACGGTAAATATAGGCGCAGTCATGGCACAGACGCGACAGAAATGCTTGTCGTGTCTGACATAACAGTAAATGATTAGTTTACTTACGCGAACCGGGAATATGTCGGGTGTCGCCGGAATTTTTCGCGAGAGGCGGCGGCCCGAAAGACCAAGATTCAAGCTCGGACAGTGATTCAGCGAGTTTAATAAACAGGAAAATGGCGAACGCGCGCGCAGGAGAATCGTACGGTGGAATGTTGGATGGACAAACGTCCAGCGAGAAAATTGCGGACAGCGAAAAGCGTCCTGTTTATTAAAAAAGTTTTCTTGCTTATTAAATGAGAGACAAAGCTCTCCCTAGATATATAAAGCGAAGAGCTATCGCGGAGCAACATTTCGCTACACGTCGGTCCAGACTTGTTGCACCGGGTAGCAAAACCATGTAGTTTCTTGGAGAGGCCAGGAGCTCGTCGCTCCTTCCTGCGATGCTCGCACCTGCCAACTAGTCGAACCTGATTAAGCTCGTGTGTCGTATGAACTCCGTTTGTACGCTTTAACTTAGTCACCTTTGCCTTTCAACGCGAACAATTCTTTCGGCCGAACCGTCCGAGGAAACGGCGGACTTTTTCCCTTTCAAAGCTTATCGAGTCCCCTTCGCGATCTTTGTTATCTCGGAATTAGATCGGAGCATATTTTTCGGTAGAATTACGGTAGCATGCGGATTTTACTCGCGTATCTGGAATACGGGTTTTCCGTGAAAACGTATATCTTTGTTCTCTTCGCGTTTAAAATCGTCTCGATCGAGATTTTTTGGAGGATATCGCGCGATTTGCGCAGCGATTCCTCGATCGGATTCCTCTTCTAGTGGCTAGGGATAAACGCGAAAGATTTGCCGACGTAAAACGGCCGACCCGTTCTCTTTCCTACGCTTTCCGAATCGAATTCGGTTAAAGTAGGAAGCGATTTTACAGAGGAATTTTTTCACCAATTTTGCTATGTATGAGTAGCTATTCTAAAAAGCGAGATGCTATCTGAAGAATTCCTTTCGAATGTTATTTGGTTTCAACATAGTTTTGCACATGTGAAATATTAGTTTTGAGAAAAAAATATTACAAATCAACTTTAAATCAAGAATTGGCTAACGATAGAACCTGACTTGTGAATGGGTCAGAAATTCTACCGGCAATTCCAATGATTCACATACTAATTTCGTTACATAATTAACCGCAACGCAAGCGTTCAATTTGGTCTGACTAGATTTACTTCGTCTCGATACACGTCGACGACGTAACGAACGTGACAAAAAGAACAGTCGCCGTACACGCAAATTAAGCAAATGCGTTTTAATCGAGGCTTCTGTAGTTGTAGTTTTTACTGTAGCAAGAGACGCTCCCAGACTTTACGAGATCGATTTTCGTCGTTAACGTTATTGCATTTTTTTTCAGAGCGTCGCTTTAACAGCTCCGCAAAATACAATTTACTCGGAAATTCAATTTTGTTACGTAGATTGTCGTGCACTATATTCTCTGCGTCTACCATATAGATTTCTTGTTAATGAAATAACGAAAGATATAAAAAAAATTAATAAAAAGTGCGCGCTATATTTCTATTTAATAATGTAAGAGGATCATTCCTATTACTTGCCGAGAAAGAAGATATGGAATATGATTGAGCTATAAAAGCTTAAATTGTTAGATTTTTCTCTCTTTCTGCGCCTTCTTTTTTAAAAATAGAAACTACATTTAAACTCATATTTCTTGTCAACTAGTTATTTTAATAAGAAAAAATAATCTTTTTTTTAATTTAAATTTAATTATTCTCTGTTCTTGATTAGCAGACTAGTGAGTCTTCGAACTCTCAACGTACCGATATCAAGAACAGAAATTTTTATTTTATAATAGCAGAAATAATGACACTTGTTAATTATTTAGCATTCCATGGAAGCCAAGCGATTGCTTCGTGGAAACGCAACCCTATATGGTGCATCGATGCAACGAGCGATTCATCTTTTGGATACGTCAAGGACGGAAGGACACTCTTTTTATTCGATTCGGTCGGAGAATATCGCGAGAGACACCAGCTGCGAATATTTTCGAGGGAGCGCAGAACGAACTAAGCTGGTTCGATTTTCTGCAGCGCCAACACTATCTTTACATGAGTATTTAGAAAAAAAAGAAAATTCTTCAATATTTCATATACCATTTTGCAGATGTTTCGTTTTTCCTTTCTTTCGCAATTTTTCAAACGTGTATTTCATTTAAATTAAGTACGCAAAGAAAAGTTCGCAAGCGTATAATTTGTGGAAATTAATAAAATTCTTTGAAAAGACAAAGAATTGAACACACAAAAGAGTTAAATTAAAAATAAAATTATAAAAAAAGTACTTTATACAAAGAAAGAAAAATGAAATGAGTAACTGACTGTGTGAGATTTATAAGTACAGGTTGACGTTACTGTGAACCATAGTTGTTACTATTTTACTCGGAAATGAGAACGAGCGAAAAACGAGGCGCATTGTACACTTCACGAGTATACCTGCCCTTTTGCGATAAGAGTTTAGAACATGCGATATGTGTCTACATTGGATCGCAGGACTTGCTCGTGAAACAACATCATAAACTGATGTAAAACTTTACATTCAGACAGGAAAGAATCATATGAAGTTATATATAACTATCTTTTTGAGAAATAAAATTGAGAGAAATGTCAAAAGTAAAAAAAGAAGAATTTTTAATTTTCTTGTTTTTATCTATTCTTTTCCTCAATCTGAGAATTTTAATGAGAATTTTTTAAAATAATAATATTTACATTTATTGTAAATTATAATCTAAGTGAAAATTCCATAATATATTTAAAATCAACGTACTTCAACTAAAGTTATTTAATTAAAACCTCTTAAATATTACATGATATTTTATGATTTTAAACATATTTTTTCACATTTGATGAGTCGCAATTGAATTGATTTCTAATATAAAATTAAATAATGTTTTAAGACAATTTCTTTATCTTCATTTTAATAGATTTTAAATTTTCGCGCTTTTTGAATTTTAATTGCGCTGGAAAAAAAGATAGAATTTTCTTTGATTCTTATCAAACATTAATTTATTGCATTGAAAATCCTTTATAGTTATTTTTATATAATTGCACAACTTTTATTATCGCAATTGTGCATCATATTTGACATTTTTTATTGAGTATAAAAAATCTATAAAAAGGTTCAGAGTTATCAGTCTATGTATCGAATTTTATACAATGTATAAACGTACAAAATTTACGCATTTAAATTGACAAACAGCAGATAATAAACTGTGTGTGCCGTTCATGTTGTTTGAACTAATTAAAAATGAAACAATAATGTAATTAACATGTATATTTCAAAATATTAACTCTGACGCTTATCAAATTTAACTAAGCATAAGATTTGAATATAAATAAACAATAATGATATCCTGTAGAGTGTCTATATGAATATATGTAGAGAGATAAAATAAAATAAAATAAAATAAATTATTCTTTCATTTTACATTAATATTATATATATATATATATATTTGTTACCTTTATTGTATTCCCGCATTGATGCATATCACGTTTTCATCACACGTAGGAGTGTACCGACAGCGCCATGCGACATAAACTCTTTGAACTAATGATCAACATTCCGAGCATTTGCCGCTCGTTTCGTAAGATGGCGTTTCCTGGCTGTTACTCGACGCATTTCTTTTGAATCGCGGCATAATTCGCGCGCTTCTTCTCGCATTGCTTTTCCATTCACGTTTCGCGTTTATTTTTTATAAACTATACATGCATTATACCGCATATAAAATTAGTTATTTACAAGTAAGTAGTGTGTCTTAGAATAGTGTGCGTTTTGGTAAATCGCCAGCGAATATCGGCCAATATGCATCGCATCGAATTTGTTACGCCATGGATACGAATGCGAGCGAGAGAGGTTAACATACGAAACGAGAAAAGACTTTTAAGTGTGGTGAGTACAAATCCCTAATTTCCATCATTACATTTCTCGTAGAAGATAATGCAGCATCGTAAACGTAAAAGTGTGATATTTACAATTTTATATATATCGTAAAAGAAAATATATACATTTGAAGGAGATTTATTATTTCACATTTATGTTAAAAATAGTACAGCAAGTACAAGTCTTATTGCAATCATGTTTGAAATAATTATTAAAATTCTGCAAAGAAACATTTCAAATTAAATTTCTATTTTTAATTATATTTAAGATAATTTTAATTAAATAAAATTAACACAAAGCACGAATATATACATATGGTCGAGACGATGAATTTAAGGCGGAACCGTGGACCGAGCGATATGCGACGACGTATTTTGACAATCGCAAGCGTGAGAGGAGAATCGCTGACGTGGAATCGGCGTACGATCGTTTGCACGACGTAACTCCCTTCGATCCGAGTAAACCGCGATGCGATCGCACCAAGCCAAGTCTCATTTGGGCGGAGATACACGAGGAGAACAAACGTCACGCCGTGCCGATGACTGCTAATCACTGGTACAGTCGACCGAATAGAATCCAAATCGATTATCCGGACATGAGATTTGCTCGATCGAGCAAAACCAGAGACTTCTATAGCCGGAATACAATTCCCGATCTAACACCTGATAGAATGAAACGAAACGCTCCCTAGGTCTTTTATTACCTTATGAAGTCTTTCCGAAGCGAAATTTTCGTGTTCGAATTTTTGTTTCGATATAAAATACAGTTAACAGGACGGGAAAAATCAATAATTAAAATTTGCACCTATACATTATAAAGAAGCTTTATGTTACATTTTATTTTTATTCAAATATTGTTATAAAATTGATAATATTGAATTAATTTCGTGCAAAATCTATACGACTATTCTTTCTCGTTTTCATCGCTTTTGTAGGAATTTTTTAAACGCGATACATGCTACCGTTAGCACTTTTACTGACGCTTTAAGCTAGAATTAGAACAAATGTTTCGACACGGTAAATGAGCATTTGACGTATGGACAGGAAATGCCAGTGCAATTGCTAATTAATATTAATGTGTCATGTTGTGTTTTCAAACATTGGGTAAGCGTGTAACAATATTGACAATATATAGGATTTGTCCGGGAGTAGAAACGGGTAAAGTATGATATGTCGTAAACCACGCTCCCCCAGATTTATAGTCTCGCATGGTGCTTTTGATTAATGAATTATTTTTGTCGCGGTACAAAATGTACACGCACTATTTTTCTATCTCAACAAGAAAAGAGATGTTGTGCATGTTTTACATTACATTATTCAATACGCCACATACAGATTTATTAAATTTAGCAAATGTATATTTCATTTATTATTACATATTTTTACTATTATTATTATTTCATCTCCCATTTAAATGCCGCATAATTTTTTATCACTTATTTTATTTTATTATATCTTTATAACGATTTAATATTGCAATAAGATAAGATAACATTATTACATCGTGTATCTCGTGCTTCGTATACGATAAAAATCGGATAAGAGAAATATTCTCCTCAGATAAGTGTCCCCTTATATCTCCACTCGAGTAAACTTCAAGGCTTATTTTATCTAGCGACTAACTTATATGTGCCATCGAGACCTCAGAATTTTTTGATATTATATCATTTTACTCGCTCTCGTTGCTTCTCAATGAATTTCCCAGCAAATTTAAAAGGAGAGTTCGATAATACTATAATTGAGATCTAGCGAGATTTTATATGCGCCCCCTCATCCCCTGATCTGTTATAAATGACTTTTACTATATCGAGAGAGCTCCTTCTTAGAGCAAAATACTTTTAGCCTCCGCGATGCAATATTCCAGTCTCGAGCTTTCGCTTTCTCTACTATTACGTTTGAGCGTATAGTTCGCTATCAGGATTTATATCTCGGATAGATCAAGGAAAAGAATCTTACATACATAAAGATGAAGTGTAGATACGTAGATAGTACCACATAAAGTTACTCTCAAGACTTATATATCGACCGACTAGTTTAAATTCGATATTCTTAGCTATAGCTACTATATTCACGAACAATCTCTTTTTATCATGCATGGTACATTTTTAATAATTGTATTCGCGAAGAAAATCTTCAAATTTACGGACATTTCGATTATTATAGATATTGATAAATAACCGGAACCGTTTTTGATAAAATTTGATAACATTTTCGCATCTTGAGTTATTTTTTATAGCATTGGCATTTTTTAATGCATTTTTTTCGAATGCATTTTTCTCGTCTTCGATAAAAATAGTTCTGTTTCGTTATTTCGTATTTTTCAAAGCGATTCGCGGACATCTCTCGTATCCCTAGATGTTTCTATTTTCTCTGCCGTCTTCTACGCCACTTCGCGGAAGCAAGGTTGATACCCGGGATTGCTTTACTTCCGAATACTCAAAAGGAAATGCCACGGAAAGAAAAAGAGAGGAAGGAAGGAAGAGCATATGCACACAGACACGTATAAATTTCCGTCCTCAGCTTGCAACTCGGCATCGAGTTTCACGCGAGATCCTTGAAACTCAAGACTCGGAAAGTGCCGACTTTAGCTGGCGACGTTTGTGTCAGAGAATTTTTTCTTTATTTTTTTTCTTTTTTTACAGCCGATATTTATATACACGTCTCGCGAGAATAACACCCGGGGATTTATGTCGCGTCCCATGATGTTACGAACAATCTTCGTCTCCGTTCGACACTCAAACGCCAAAAGTATTATGTCCCCGAAGACGTAACCACTTAACATCGGGTGGTATGGTCAATCGTTCGAAATGGTCAATCGTTCGAAATGGTTTTTGCATATTTTATAAAGCAGGCGTTTCTCGAACGGAGCTACGTTGCTATAATAGAAGACGTGACGCGAAGGACACGCAATCGAGTAAATAATAGACGGTTGTATCGTTAGACCGATAGCGAAGGATGAGACTTTATCCAGACGGAGGTACTATAATCGGAAGCGACACGAGTTTTAAATTTATAATCGAATACAGAGAGCCGCGTCGCGTCTCGCGATAGACTTTTTTTTCCACGAAAGCGCGCATATTGTTACTAATGCATTCGGAGAATAATCACAATTTCAGTTGTTCGAAAAAGAACTTATGTACGTTGCATTTAATATTAAAGTCGCAGAGTGACACGGTTCACGTCACGTCACGGTTCTCCGCGAATTATTAATCGCTACTGAGGACTTTGCGCAAATTTATGTGCATTTAATAGGCGGTCGACATGACTCTCTTCCGCTGTCGGTAGTTAAATCATTAGAGATACGAGAAACGCGACATCTGTTCGCAAATCGTTGTTTATTTCCGACTCGTTAATTAAAAGTCTAATTAGTACCGCGTCAATTAATGAGAATTCCACGTTTGCCGGGCTCTACGTGGCCGCTCCTCGTTCGCTTGGAAAAAGAAAAAGATCAACGACGTTCTCGTCGGTTCTGGCACTGCGTGATGACTAGCAATTACGGACTCCTCGCAATTTTTCTTTTTGCTACTTATTATTTATTTATTCTATTATTTATTTATACGATGCACACACATTTTCTCGTTCTTAGAGCAAATTTTCTTTAATTTTTTTTAGCAGGGTTTAACAAGACTATGATCTTTAAATTCTTTTCAACACATACTTGTAACAATTTTTAATTCCCGTTAGAAAAATCTAATTAATATTTACTAATTAAATATATGTCTAAAAACTATTAAATATTAGGCTGGTTTTTTGGCCTTTATCGAGGAAAATGCTTCAACTTTATAGTAGATGAGTATTGTGGCAAAAACCTTATTAGATAATTTTAAATTGGTTACTCCGTCGTATACACTGATATTAGCGAGCTCGTCTCCGTTCCCGGTTTCGGGACACAGTTAATCGAATTACCTTTGGTACCGTAAAGTAACGTAGCCGAAAGGGCTATATAGAGTGTGACCCCATTAATAGTTGCTCCCGAGAAGTTAGATGCGTTTGCGCAGTGAAGGCGAATAAATTTTGGCGGTTACAAGGGGATCGCGAAGTTTCTCTCGAATTGTTTTATAGCACCCGACGGACTTTAACGGCTTCTCTGCTTGGGATTATGCTTATTATTATATCATTTCGTTCGCGTCTCTCGACGCAATCACGCAAGTGGTATCTGTCGCGATCGCGATAAAAACGAACGTAAACGTGCAATTTTATCAAGCGATTCTACTTTACTTTAGTTACGTAACATACTCTAGTATAAGCATAACTGACGTCATCGATCTAGTTGGCGCGTTATTGATGTTAATTAGTGGTCATGCAGGTTTCACGCGGGTTTCACGCGGGTTAATTATTAACGATATCCGAATCCAAAGTTCCATTTTCCGATGCTTCATCGAACTACGACTATAATTCAGCGCTCGTTACTCGACGCGAGCTCGATCGATGATCGGTGTCTCTCCCGATGATTTTAGATTCGCTTTCTATTTCCGTCAAATCCGCAAACCGATAATTGCCGCAACAACAGTTCGCCTCGCGCCAACGCGAGATGTATACTCCAAGATAAATACTGCAAGCCGCAAGTATTCCAGCTTCATCCCGCAACATTTTTCTCGAGCCGACCGCGCACGGTGCAGTAAATTTCCGGTTCGCAGACACGATATCGCGATACATGACTCTTTCTTTTTTCCCTTTCTTTCTTTGTCATGGTTCTTTTTGCTCTCAGAAAACGGAGTATATATCATGAAATTCGTTTCCTCGTCACATTGCTAAAGTATATCAGATAGATTTACGGTGCGTCATAAATTATCTCGCAATTCGCTTCGAGATATTTATCCTTGCATCTCTTTGCCGAGTCATCTATTTGCAATCTGTGCTCATCTATCATATCAAAGATAGTAAAAGTTAAATATTTACGCGAATGAAAATCGCGCCAAGCTTGTGTGAAACAATCGTATCTTCTGTTGCGAGCGCGCGGTATCTATAAATCCAGCGCGAGCGTCGTCGTCGCGATCTAATGCAGCGCGACATGGCCACGATAAATGTCGACAAGACGTGCTCCGCGTTGCCGATTTCGCTGCAGGATCATCGGGAAACGTCCCTTCTGACTGATCGCGACGTTAACAAAATATTAGAGCGTAAACTCGGCAGCGGTAACTTCCGACTCGTTAGCTGGAGATTGGAATCCCTCGGCGACTCGAAAGGCTTCCTCGGCCAATATTATCGTTTGCATATTACGGCAAAATGCGGCGCGGACGGAGACGGGACGCAGAGTTTGCGGTTCTTCGCCAAAACACCACCGCCGTCCGATAATCCGCAGTTCGAGTTCCTGAAACGTTACGATATATTCAACAAAGAGATCACCGTTTATACGGATCTAATGCGGCGTATGGGCGTGGGCAAACCCCCGAAATGGATAGTGGAGTGTTATTTCTGCAAACAGAATGTCATCATCGTCTTGGAAGACGCGTCGTTAGACGGCTACGTCACGCCGAATAAGTACGTGCCGTTGGACGAGGACCACTGCGTTTGGTTACTGAGGACTCTTTCCAAGTTCCACTCGAGGTCCCTGATACTGGACGAGAAACTTCGCCTTGAAGGGAACAACCGGACCATCCTCGATCTTTACGGACACTTGCTGAACGAGGTTCTCTTCGCCGATGGAGACGAAATATCGGAGAAGGTCCTCTTCTCCGGTACTATGGGCTTTTACGCGATGATCGATTGCGTCGAGAATTTCGACAATGATACTAAAAACGACATTAAATACCGTTTCACCATGTGGTCGCAAAACATTTCGCGATTATTGGCGCCGTCCGAGAGACATAGAAACGTCATTTGTCACCGCGACATTTGGACGAATAATATAATGTTCCGTCATGATCCGGACGGGAACACGAACGGCTGTTATATTATAGACTGGCAGTTTCTCTGCTATTGTCCACCAGCGATCGATTTTGCGTGCTGTATATATCTCACCACCAATCGAACCACCAGAGATCATTATTTTGATACTTTTGCCAAACTGTATTACGATTCGCTCGCACAGAATCTAGCGCAAGAAGACCTCGACATTGACAAACACCTACCGTGGACGGCGTTTTGCGAAAGTTTCGCGGAGGCGCGAAACATAGCGCTCATTTACGCAGCGCTCAATCTGCACGTAATGCTGATGTCTGACTCGATAACCACGCAATATTTTGACGAAGTCGATAAACTGAAGCAGGCCTTCTACGGTAACAAGCGAGGGGAAATCGTGCGACATCAATGCGAAGCAGTGCCCGAGTATAAAATGCGTATCCTGGAGATTGTACTCGAAATTAAGGATCGTCTGCCCGAACATCCACCGAATCCTTAATTCTGCGATGAAAAAACGGCGTATTCGCGTGTCGTTGCTTTACCTGCTTTAGGATCTGAGAAAGACTGGAATCGCGCCAGATAACGTCGTCGGAATCTTATTTACGATTTTCAATTACTCACAAGTTTCGAAAACTGTGTATCATTCGGAAAGAATTTTGTTTGCGTTCAGTTAGAACGGCGAATAATAATGCGCGCAATAAAAAAACATTACGCAATAGCAAACATAGACATGCGCGAATATCCTACGTTTGCTATTGCGTAATGTTTTTATTGAGATTCGATAAATGAATTATTTATAAAATGATTGCTAATTTTTTTTCTCACAACGTAGAACATTTACATTACTTTGTATGTAATAATTATGTAAATGAATTATATTATATTCTTCTTATGTAACAAATATCTCCGGATAGTAAATAATAATTTACGTCAAGAACGGAAAAGAGATTTCAAATCTCAAGATAGTTTGGCATTAAGACGTGTATTGGATGAGTAAAGAAATATTGGAATTTCTGCTCTTTAGTTATAATTGATGATGGAGAAACGCTTCTGATGCAAATAGATATATAAGAGCATTTCCATAGAAATATCATTCCGCTCATTTTTCAAATGTCATCATTACATCTCGTTTCTTCTTCGTGAAAATTTTTCCTCCACCGTGCATATTCATTAGGACACTAACAAAATGAGCAAAGTACTACTGTCATGTTTTTGTTCAAATGTATTTTTACCATTTTTATTTCTACAATTAATAATACGATTTATGTATTCACTATCAAGGAAAATAATTGTTTTATCTTCATCCCAGTCATTCGGTCGTCGTCTCAATCTTTGTTAAATGTGCGGTCGTCAGAAAAGCTAATTCTACGGTTAAAACCATTGTGTGGCGTAGCGCTTTGCAAACTTAAACGAGACCATCATTCCGCGTTACGTCAGACGAACTTTGTCATGAAAAGAAAAAGGAATTACGTTGCGTAATAAACTTTAGAACAGTCAGCCGGGGGAGAAAGCGCGAAGAGAAGAAAGTCTCTGGCTCTTGAAATAAGTCATGTCACATTCGTGAATAGTACACTTTTTTTATTTGCATGCAATAGAAAGTATTTAATTTTTTAATTTCCAATTTAATCATATACATATTGTATACAAAAAACATATATATAATTATATTTAAAAAAAATCATTACAAATCTTATTCCTGCAAATACTTTGCTTTTCTATATATTTTCTATATATTTTATATAAATAAAAATATGTATTTGAGAGTAAAATATGTATTTCATATTTTAAATAATTTATATTATTTAAAATAAAATTTAAAACAAAATTATATTTATAATTCTAATATTTATATTTTAATATTTATATTTATATTTTATATTTATATTTATATTTTTGTGCCGTGTTTTATGCAAATAACATGAGAAATTAAAATACACATATATGAAATACATGTCAGAATAAGCAATTCGTAAAATTAGAAATAAATTTCTGTTCTGAATTTCTATCGCAAATTATAGATCATGTAAAAAATAAATTGTATTTAATAAACATTTATAAAAGATCGTGTAAAATATATATTTTTTACAGTATGTGGCAGTGAATCGAACGAATTCAATTATTGTGTTCACGTAGCGACATTATTTAGTGGTATTCGAAGTCGCTCGCCGGCGCGACCAATGTACCCACGAGGTTTCTTGGCGATAAAATGATGAAGAACGGCCAAGTTTAATGGGCTGCGACGTTATATCGAATTAAAGCGGGAGTTCTTTTTATTGGCTATGCGAGACGTTTGTATAATCATTCCGCGATATGTACTCGCCGACGTAAACTTTCGATTCGCCAGAGTCGATATTTATAGATATTTACAGAAATAATGATTATATTTATTACAATTTGATTGTGATTATAGTCCTGATAACGATTGGTGAATTCGTGGATCAGACCTGATCTATCTCACTTGATTTTCGCTCGACAGCGCAAAGCCGCTCCATCTAGAATAATGTTATGATTCCATTATACGTGGCAAGGCGCATCTACCTTTATCGTCGTGGTAAAGAACTCGATAATCTTTCGTAATAGAAATCGCGGGAGTGCATTAACTGTCATATACATATGAATATCATCATCGATCCACTGTTCTACGCTGCTGCGCTATCGATCCAAGTACAAATAAATTTCCAGTTACGTAACAATGTATGTAAGAATATTTTTGTCCGGCGACTGCATGTGCTCCGAAAATGTTTGTTCCGACAAACCAAGCGAGTAAACACTTTCGATCGCCGATGGAAATAATTCGTTGCCTCGTCTTCTCGAATGAAGGGATGAAGCGTGTAAGGAACTTTCGACGGTGCATTCGTCTTTCGGAATACCAGCGTGTGTCGCGGACACACGCTGTTTATGGGAAGTCCTGTGGCTCGTGGCGGCGAGAATCGAGAGCGCAGGCGTCCGGAGTCCTGTGGCGGCAAGCGCGGACTCGGATATTCTCTAGTGTCGCGTCAACTGCCGCTGGAGAGTCGTGCGCATCGCACCCTCGGCTTTGGCTGTGCCAAGCTTGCAACCCCCTTTCTTGCTTTCGTGGCTTCGTCACGTTTCGTCGTCGCCCGACATTAAGTCCGGAATTAAAAAGTACTTCCGGTCAATCGCGCGAGACTTAAATGCTCCTCCTGTTGACGTCGTTTATAATTCACAAGTGCAACGGGGTTCTTTTCTCGAAAGAAAAAAAGAAATCTTTTCGCACCGATATGAGATATACGTACGCGTCGCGATATTCGTAATCAACTCGGCATCGTAAACGATCAACGATGGTGAAGGCTTCTTGATCGGAATTCCCCCGATCGAAAACTGGGATAATCGATTTCCGGGAGATCGTGAAGAGTGCACAAACGTAACGCGCGCGTTTCGTAGGAGCGTAATCGTTCAATGTGACTGGCGGGCGAATTCGGTCGAAATAGCGTTCATCCCGAGTTCCATTTCCGGTCGTCCGCACGGAAGCGTAACGTATTCGCAAAGAGGAACAGTGCATCCATCGATCATGAATCGGCGCGACGTGCGAGCGCACGCTGATTCGGCCGACAACAAGTCGTCCGCACGTCAAGGAATGTTCGCGTCGGACGCCAAAGCATGAGGGACGCCAAAGCATTGACGTAATGGTGAGCTCGAGGCTATTATTTCCTGTATCCGAGTTAGCATGTTATGCATACAATTCGTGAAAACAAAGGAGCGACCGCAAAGATAAACGTAATCGGAACGCGTTCGCAACAGAGGTATCTCATGTGCTTTAATGCATTCGGTTCAAGATAAGTTGAATGCTTTGCGAATATTTGCTGTTGCGAAATAACGTTTTCGAGCGTAAGAACACCAGCTGACGTACATGAATTGATCACGCGCGAATGAAAAATCATAAGCCGCGCAAAGTGCCAACTCGCGTGATGAAACCGAGGGTAGGTCGAGAGGAAAACGCTATACGCGCGATTTACGTAATATACAAATTGTTATCGCGACAAGGTTCGCGTTGGAGGAGTTGGCCTTTCATTGCGGAGTGGAAGGATGGAAAATGGCGTGAGAGAGAGTTTCGGAGCCATCAGCCATTAATGGCACGTGTCGAGGTGCGCAATCTACATACCTAAGTATGTACATAAGCGACACAATGGTGTGTTCTCGCGATTTCAGATTCTACGTTATTCTGTTTCAACTCCACATACATTGTTACATAGTAATCGGCGATCGGCGACCGATCGAATTAATTATCCGATCGATTGTTCGTACGTGACGCGTACACGGAATAATGCCATCGTCCTTATGTTCTTCGATATAAACTATTTTGTCGCGTTCATATGTATTAATATTATTAAATGTACATAGCAATATTTAATTATAAAAGTAGAATTAGCTTTTATAATTAAATTGGATATGTAAACCATACAAGATGCATTAGAAAAATGACCTTTAATATATGAGTTTACGTGTTTATACTTTTTGAGTAAACAGCTGTATAGTTGGTTACTCCAATATTTCTTCAATCTATTTGTAAAAGTTTTCGAATCATTTTTGAAAATTTAATTTAGCCTTGTAAGAAAATTTATAATTGATGATTTCTTAGAGAGTAAAACTTTGATATTTCTACTTTTGACGTTATTTTCTTCGAGTTACTTTAGTTTCGTTATTTCTGGACGGTTTAATAAAATGTCACTCTCTATAGTTTATTGCAATGTGCGTGTATACGCGGCGTTGAATCGGCAAGTTTTAAGCTTTCAAAGCAAGAGATTCGGCCGTCGAGCAAACAGAGGATATCTCTCGTCAGCAATGATTTATTCGACGTTCACAGAATGACAGCAGGTGACATTCGTGCAGCATCCGACATGCGTACGACGTATGCGTGTTCAAGCACGTGACAGGGATCATCATAAGCCATGATATCCGTTGTACAACTGCCTTTTCAAATATGATGCACATATGAAGTATGATGTGTGTATGAAGTTGACAATTTAATGCAATATATATATTTTTTTAAATACTCCCGCTTCTCTATTTTTCATATCAAATAATTTTTTTCTCTTCGAAAGTTTTATACAGATTACTTATTTCAATTAATTTCATAATCCGCTTAGTCCCGTGATTTATAAAAATAGAAATTTAAGATATTTTATTATTGCATACACACATGATAACGTTTAGAGAGACTAGTTTTAGAAGAATGTCTGGATATAGACAAGATTTTTAATACGAAAGAGAGAGAGAAAATTGGTATGACAGATGCGTTTCGTTTATGACCGGGTAAAATATTAAACGTGCAGAAATTGCATAATAATCTTAACGGCTTGTCAGGCAAAGCTGTGTCAATTTACCCCAATGTCTGGTATCCACGAGGAGGTTACGTGACATATTAGACTTTATACACGTATAGGTACTGCATATGCATGCAGCGGTTCGAGATAAAGCGCTACGAGCTAATGGCATTAAAATGTCTCACGTCTAATCTCATTTAGATATGTATGAGTATGTGTATGCATGTGTGCAGGATAACCGCATTTCAATCCGAATATACGTACATACATATATACAAAACTTCGACCTTGTAAAATGGAAAAGCATGACAGGCATGAGTGAGACACACTCGCAACGTCACTTTTACAAACCGCGAGATTTTATTTACACTTTCGTGAGCGCGCGGTTCCGTAGTCTCGTACGGAGATTGCATTATCAGTCACGCTGACGCATGTAAACCGATTTCGTTGGCGTTCATGTACCGAACGTTGCACGTGCATTTACGACCGTCGCAGACGCTGCAGGCGTCGGAGCTCGTGGATATACTGTTTCCCGGAGATATGAGCTTGATTCGTATGAGGCAAAACGAAGTCGTAAACCTTCTCCGACTTGCCAATTCGAGCTTCGAGTGATCGATAAATAAGCAAGTGTAATACAGAAGAGCAACTAGAAAGTGTCACGGCTAGAGATCAAGAGTAAATTATAGCCGAGAGTTGTAGGTATCGTATCTCTGTAAAAATCTATTGTCCCATTTGTCGAAATGTCTCGTCAAATTACACAGTTTGCAACGAAAAATAATTTATTTTTAAACTCAAGAAAAAAAGAGAAGAATTAAAAAAAAAATCCTTATAATAGTTTTGATGCTAAATACAATTCTGGATTTTCTATCGTATTACGGTATTAATAAATTTAATTTAAAGTTGTAGAAGATTATTTTAATCATCTCGCAACTACTGCAGATATTATAGGAAGGAATTTGTTGTAAAGATTAAAATCAACAAAACTTTTGTAATAAAATATTAAATCTATTGCGGAGAAGTTGTAAATTAAATGATTAAATATTAATCATTAAATATATTAAATATTAAATATACAGATAATCTACTAAATAATTTTCATTTTTTGCTTAAGCTCTCTCTACAAGTTGTTCAAAAAAGACTGACTACAATTTTTACGTCAAAATCACTTAAAATATTAAAATTGATAAAGATATCCAATTAAAATATTTTTGAATTTTTGCAAAATTTTGCATGTATTGGTTTTCCAAATTGTAAATATATAAATCCGATGTTAAAATTAACGAATACAACATACGGCGTTCATACAATAACTAATTATAACGTATTTATAATAATATTTAATTATATCATAATCCTATTAACTTTAATCTTCTTTTTAAATCAAAACAAAATGTTTAATTTTGAATGAAACCATCTTTAGCATGTTACCGTAACTAACGTAGTGAATAATGTTAAAATAATTTTTCTTTACAATTTTATCCTTAATTTTTTTCAAAATTATGATGCGATAAAGCATCACTTGAGGCCAAAATTATATATTGCATCAAAAATTGTAAAAAATAAATTGTATTTCTTTTTGAATTTTTTTCGTTAAACTGTGTTATAAAAGTTAAGTTTCGTTGACGTGGTGTGAAACAATATCTTGAAAGCTGGATCTATATGTAAGATGGATCGCTTTGCTAACGAGCTGCTTCGGGATCACTATCTAGACGATTGATCCCTTGAGAGAGGTACCGAGGTGACACGTATATCTCGTGCGATGCGACGTTATGCAATTAGACATACACAGTTGTATATATCGCGGCCATATCGGTAAACTCTCGAAATCCAGCATCCAGCGGCTGGTTCATATGTTAGCGGGATTCAGTTTGAAGCCGTAAATTAACCGTAGCCAGCAATTCGCTACGACAAAATCTCGGTGAAATATCCGCCAGAGTACCAATCGGCAATTTGAATGGATTTTTTTTTGTTTACGCCAAGAGACATTTTATGACTCATATATTTTAAATTTGTTTTCGCACGCGGAAACTATCGCGTAGCGACGTATCGTTCCCAAGTCGTGTATAAGGTGGAGAGATTATCAAATTCCCCAATATCGATTTAACGAAAGCCATCAGCAGCGACGAAGTTACATAGAGTGTAAATTATTTTCCTTGACGAGTATGATCCAAATAAAATTATGCGATTTTTCGCCTATAGAATGATAAGGTTCACTCCCTCGATATTTTTCGCTACCGAGCGACCGAGAATAGCTTCTGCATATTTTGCTACTACGACTCTCCTCCTCGACAAAACAGCGACATTTGAATCGTAGAGGTTGAATCGCGAGCACCCAACGCGAAATTGTATCCGGTAGACTAAAGCGTTTCGATTCAATGAGCAAAGGGAAATTAAAATCTGCTTCTTTGACCTATTCTAATCTCTCGAACGTAACTGGACGAGATCAATAAAGATTCCGTGATTTCTGACAGTAACTCAAACTCAGTTTTAATGCCAGGTAACGGCCGCGTTCGATAGTGCAGTATGAAAGATGTGAGAGGGTCCATTTGCGCGAACTATATGAAAATGAATAGCTCGCGAAAGTAATCGCCATTTATATCGACGCGAAGGGTACATATACCGAAATACGAAACGCTACAACAGCAGACGCGTCTACCATCCCCGGTGCATGTAATATTTACCGCGATGCGACGACTAGAATACAGCGCGACAGCCAAAGGATCGATATCTAACAGCCTTTCTCTCTCCCTACGGCTTAGATTTTATATTCTAAATACGAGACGCGCGAACGAACGAAACTCGCGCTGCCCGAGGCAAAGCCGGAATAAAGTCTGAAAGAAAGATAACCGACGGAATGACGAAATCGCCGTCGCGTAGAGTTGCACGAAACTTCTTATACAACGTGAAAACATTTTTGAGACTCTACACGCGATAAATTAAAAACTGTACGAGAGTTTTGACGGAACGGCCAGCGGACACGCATGTAGGCATAAGCCGCTCGCGGTTTGTCGTATCTGCGAATTATCGTGCAAGAAAGAAGCAAGATAAAGACGCGTGTTGCTTCGAATTGTGCGTTATGGGCCGCGATAAGCTTAACAAATGGTGCACGAGCGCGAGCGCGCTGTTAACTCCACTTATCACGTCGTTCCGGCTTAATCGGCGAGCTCGTTCATCATTGCGGCTACTTGCGATTTTTAATTCGATAGCGATTAGGGGTCGACGTTGTGTGCAACGCTTGCGTATGTTGGAAATTCGCATAAAATTGAGAGCCGCGAGCAAAATTCGCGAGAGGCGAATTCGTGTTCGCTTAATGGCGGTCCGTGATATTACAGCCAAGTCCATTGATACTGGAAATAATTGACGGAAGCGAAATGTCGTTCGTGTCCAATAAAATGTTACCCAACGCGATATACTCTCTCTGCGCACGTGTGGGATCGCGCACGTTGCATTGTTGGAAGGTGAGAATAATACATAGAGACGGAGTAAGGGAGAAAGAGTAGGGTGGAGTTTGACATAATACGTGCGAATGCAGAACAACAACGTGTCATTCGTGACAATGGATGCTTTCGATATTTTTGACACTATCCTAGTATACGCTGTATATACTACTCACGTGCATCGGACATTTTTATCATTCGTATCCTACCTTTCTGTGATGTGAACATGTCATTGGATATTTATTCTTGTAGAATACTTAATAATGTTATCAACTCTCTTGAGAATAATTTCGTCTGTAATTAAAAATGCATGGAACATGTTTTTTTAATTACATTAATATGTAAATATGAATGTCGGGATGTAAAAAGCATTTATATCATTTACACTATATCTGGTGTAATGTACTTGTCGGATACAGAAATGTCATCATTAATGAGAAAAAAAGGAAGCTTTTCCGTTCTCACGTACAAAGGCTTTCTATTTGTCTAATTAATTCAAATCAATCTGATCAATCAAATATATTTTAAAGTATTATTTTTAATGCAATAATTATAATAATTAAGATAATTGTAATAATTATAATAATGTAAATAAAGTAATTTTTAGTATAATATTTCAAGATAATTAGGTTTACAAAACATTTGATGTATTATTCATATGTTATCTTTATTCCAGAGAGTTGAGGCTATACATATATTATTATTAATATGGTAAAAGCGTATCAAAAGTCGTGGTCAGCGTGCACTGTGAAAGCTCACGATCGTAAACATGCTTTTAGAACTTTGTGGTCGCGTGCATCGTATCTAGAAAGCAGCAACATAATTTGAAAAAAAACACGTTTATGTTTGAACTAAATATGGATCGCGACTTGGCATGTAGGACACTAGGGCGTGACTTACACGCATTTGCTTCTAGAAAATTCCATTTTGATGCTAAATTACCTTCATTCTTTACAGATACACATATAGATATCATTTGTCATTCCTTTTAATTGATCGCTCGTTAAAAAATTATCGGCACAATCTAGTGTTAAAAGCGCGATTATGCTACTGTTATTCTACATTTAAAATATTTCCTTCAGCAAATCGAAGTTGGAAAACCTTTTTACGAGAGAAAAAAATAGCGTATACACGGTATACGATGTATTATAAGATTTAAAAGGAGTACCTGTCTCTCGTTATATTCTTTTAGATGCAAAGAAATACTCGCGTAATACACGCAAGTATCCATCAAATTCGCGCACGACCCTCGTAACGCATCTGCACTGTTGCTATTTCCGGCTACTCGATCGTACAAAGTTTTATGCAACGATAAAAAGTCCGACGAATCGTGTTATTACTGAGGAGGAAATTCGGCTCCAATCTCAAATTTATTTAATTTTACGATCTCGCGTATTTTCCTTCATGTTTCACATACGCGCAAATAAAGATATTTTTTATTCTTTTAAGCTGCTTATTAATGTCTTGTAATATAAAAATTGTTAGCAGTTTATTTCAGTCAATTCGTCTTATGATTGTATTAATTACGAGAGTTAGTCCATTATAATCGACCTCTAAATTAAGTAAAAATGTATGAAAATGATTTTATACACCCACAGAAAAAAAAGACATTCTTGTTTTGAAAATATATTAATTTTTATCATGGAAATCTTGAAATGAGATTATATTGCGTTAATTAAAGAAAAATATAATTGTTTGAATAATTGCTTACTTGAATGAAGCCATTTTATATAGTTCAATCAAGAAAAATATATTCTTATAATTTAAGATTTAATTTTCTTGAATGGAAAAGAAACAATGTTAGATAGAAAATAACATTTTTAAATCAAAGATTATAATTTTCTTAAAGTAGAATTAAATAATTATATATTCTTGAGAGGTAACAATTACAATATTAAAATAAGAAATAAAATAAAATAAAATAAGACTATAATATTGTTAAAATTTAAAATTATTAAATTCTTCTAAGAAGATTATAAATTGTTGCGTATATACGAAAGAATGAACGCGTTAGTTTAAATATATAAGTTTTGATTTGACACTTATTTTTTTTCTGTGCATATATACGAATCTTTAATCCGTGGGTGTCTTTTATATACGCAATATATACGTAGGAAAATGATATAGACGACTACGTTCATTAGCTATTAGGGTTTTGTACGTGATCTCCTTGAATATGATACGTCTCTGCGCTGTCATGATTCTCTCCCCGCGATTATTCCATTTGAATCACAGATACGAGCGTTCCACTCAATAGCTCGTGAGAGCGGGATAGATTACACGGTAGGAGCTACAAGAGTCTATCCTCAGACTCTATATATGTACCCTTACCCAAGACGCGTGTATGCATATGGAACGCTATGGAGCAGCGTGAAATCTCCTTATACTAAGCTACACTTGCTGCCAAAACTAACATGTCTAAAACAGGTATATGAAGTTATCGTGCCATACATGTAACTACATTTTAAGCTATAAGAGCTTGCGTATATTACCACATTTATTACCTAAGAAGATTATATTATATATAGATATATGAAATAAATGTATACAACTCACATGCATATAACGTATGATTATGAATATTTTTCGAGACGCAACGTATTTGTCAACGCCATCGTAAACTACGAACTACATCCACATATTCCTTCAGATATTATACTGTTTTGTCTCTCCGACTTGATTTCTTTCAAGATACGTCTTCGGTCTTTTGTATATTTCGCATAGCACATATGTGCACATGCGACTAGATTCATATGACGTATAGAGAGACGGAATTTCCTCGCGCTATGTCACCGGTGTCAGAACCAAACACGTATGAAGGACGCCTATGAAACCATCGCAGAATAATGGCAACCTCTTGTCTCGAGGGCGATATTATATAGCTTTCAACGGCTTCAAAGAAAGTAGATTTACACAATCAATCGTTGCATGAGCGAGTGCAATCAGAGCGGCAACGATGAATACTTTTACAAAATTCATCGCCATGAATTTTTCACTGGGATAAAGCCAATAATAAAATACTTTTATCAAAATGTATATTTTATATCAAAACACTAAAATGTGCTGAATATACATAAATAGTATACAAATAAAAAGCGCTCCCCTGACCCTATACATATTTAAAGAGATTTTAGAGGTTTCTTTTTACGCGTTCAATGTGTACTGAGAAGATTGTGTCTCTTCTCTACATGAAGAAACCGGTATTCAACGTGAGGGAATGTACTGTATTGCATGACCTTTGGATTCTTCCCTTACGAATGCTTTCACAGTTATGCCGAAGTTATGCTCAACTATGCGACTATACGAGGCGATGCTGCGCATCTTCGAATCTCGTTATCCGTACTTCCACTTGGCGCGGCGACGTTAGTTCCATTTCGAATAACTTGGTAGTACGCTTCGACGATTGGACTGATAACGCTTTGGGAGTGTCGTGTATTCGTTAATTAATGTTCAAGGAGTAATCTTTACGTTATTCTTATGCTTTCGATTTCTTTCTTTTTTAAAGAGAATCTTGAAGAAAAATATGATAAATCTTTAATATGATAAATAAATACACAACAAATTGTAAAATACATCTTGCAGCGAAATCAATAGTAGAATTATAAGAAAAGTATACATATACGATATAGTATTATTAGAGGGAGATATTTAGATTGATAAAAATCGAAACTTTATTCGCACGAGGCCGACTCATTTCTCCCCCAAGGTTAGAATGATGACGGACGATTTAATATCGCCGGAGCTACTTACTCCGAACTATGAGCAGACCGAGATCAGAAAAGATGTCGGTCGTAAATGGATGTCTTGTGTTGTGGAATAACGAGCGAAAGAATGTGAAAAAGAAAGAAGTAAGGCCGTATCGCGCGGAGGGATAGAGTAGAGATTCCACGCTATAGCTGGTCCGTCGCCGGCCAAACTCGCAGCGAATCGATCGCTACCTCTTCTCCTTCCGGCTCGGCCATAAATCACACCGCAATATGTCGGTATTCCCCTGCAAAATGGCCTTGAATATTCGGTAGCTGTCGAACGGCATGTCGGAATGAGAGGGCGACGAAGTGCCGGCATCGAATAGAGACGTCGACGAATCTTTCTGGCAGTAGAATCGTGTTGGTCCAGGACTCGATCATTTACGACACAGGATGGATACCTCTCTTAATGGATCCGGCTTGTGTTTGTTGCGCCTTGTCTACGCAAATCTGTCGATCCCTTCGATAGGGCGCCTCTATTATGCAAATGAGGTAACGCGGTAGACCCGGTGTAGGTACATGCTCGACAAGTTCGGTGTATCTTCCAAGCCGGAGGAGTAATATCAGACTCTAAGAGCTTCCGGCGAACTAACATACGCGATCTTCGCTATCTTACTATATAAACTTAACTTATTGTCTCTGTGGTATTTTCTTGAACGGGAAAGTGTAAGAGAAATTTTAAGATAATCCCGCGAGAGAGTATTGACTGTCCGTTTCGAGCAGCTCGCGGCTAAATCAACGAGGAGAGTTTCGGATGGAATGAAACTTTAATACGTTTTTATTAGAAATGGAGAATAATTTCCCTCTTTATTTATTTAGTTTGCATTTTCGTTACCGCGAGATATTCCGTCGTAGGCAAATTATCGGGCCGAATGCGATTCCACGTGAGGGGGAGAGGGTCCTGCAAAACCGCGCGCGTCCCCAAACTACTACTGGTCATAATAAATCAAGCGTTTTTGCGGCTCGATGTATTTGGCGTCTAGCTCAAGCCACGAATCCCACTAACGCCGCCCACTTGGCGCATCGCCAAGTTTTGACTAGAATGCCCGTTTCAGCAATGACAAAATATGCGTTATTAGCGTTATCGAGAGCGCGCATCGTAGTTCGTTTTTTGCGTAAATAATTGCGCTCTTGATACGATAGAATCGACCGCTTGGAAATTAAGTAACTTGAAGAGTTACGCACACGCGAGCTTCCGTTGAAAATATTAATTCGAGTCGTGGTCGGAGAGAATTCTCTCTCATTTCACGCGCGCGAAAATTACTTCTGACTCCACTTCTTTGAATCGGAAACATTTTATCGCGATATTTAAAGGTATATTTTCGCGTAAGAATGCTACATCGCATTCTTTCAATCATCTCGAATAGATTTCGAAACAATTTAACAGAAATTTACCTCAGCGAATGTCAAGATTATCCAACTGCGATCGGAAACACATTCGCTTCCGAAAATCGAGGGTCCGATGTAGCCACGTTTGGCTGGCTGGCTGGCTAAACAACGTGTTTACTAGCAACTGACAACGCTAACCTCTTCGCGGCATGTTAGTCCTGATTGCAGAGCACCATGCGACCCAGGTTACAATGTTCCCACCAATTGATCGCAGCGATAATTACTTTTTGCATCTACATGCGAAATTGCAATCAGCGAGCTATCCTGTGAAAACGCTCGTTAAGGCGGGGCATGAAAAAATGGAATTTTCGTTAGAGCGATTTCCAAAATCCAAAAGAAACATATGGATTTTAAAAGCCCGTTATATGATTCTGTGTGTGTGTTTTACCCTGTGAAAACTCAATTTTCTCTATCACTGGAAATGACGTGATGTTTATCGAGTAAGCTGTGGCTCGCTAGTTGAACATTCAAACACAGTCATGCATACATTACACGGAAACTTGTTTGATTTTCGTAATTCTATCAGTTTGTAAAAAAAAAATAATCCCGCTTTTGTAGAAACGAATGGATTATTCGCAAAATGAAATTTTTTAATAAAATCTATTCCTACATTTTTCTTTGGCCTTTATTCGTAAAATGGTACAAAATTTATTCATTATTCGTAATCACACTGCATATTTACGTGTACGCTTAGTATACTACATGGATTATTTCGTAATTGGAATAACCGAGAAAATAATGAATCTACATGAAAAAAATAAGTTGAAAAAGTAGAATATTTTTTTATACAAAACTTTTCGAAAAAATTGAGTGAGAAAATTGTGAAATTATAACGTATTATTTCAAGCTTGAATGACTCTTAAGGATCTTGCGTTATATGCATTATCAAATTTATCTCACATCTATTAAAATATGTATAAAAATTTCATTTAATTCAGATTTTTTTCTATTAAAACAAATAAAATGTCTCTACGTATTTTTATTCACAATTTTTATTCATCAAAACGCAAATTATTTTAAATTATTTTAATAAATGGAATATATATATGTATGGTTTTATTTTTATATTTATTAATAGTCGCTCTCGAAATGTGAAATCTTACATGAAACAAGTTTAGTTTACATTTTTGATTGATTTTTTCGCGTATAATTATTATTTTCGATTGTATTGCAAATATATATGTATATGGAACATATGTATATATATATATGTATATGTATTGATCCCATTTCTAATAAGTGGATGGAAAATCGATATTCGCGGAGTTTCTAATACCTCGGTGAAATCTCTCTCGTTGGTCTGCCGCACGTTGCGAATTCTGTTCCCATGCGTATTGCATGGGAACGCATTTATCGAATGGTTGGCTATCTCTCTATCGACCCGCGCGTGTGTCGCGGGAGCGTTTATTAAACACCGTAGCGCTCTTATCGAGCTCCGAACGACTGAGCTGAACGTTCGTATACCGAAACACGACGCACATAGAGAAAGATAATTCGCCGCTTCGTTTTCGTCGAAAATAAGAAGCCGGACGACGTGGCGAAGATTTATGGCCTGACGTTTAAGGTTCACAAGTTTCTTCCTCCTCGCGTTCGAACCGTTCCATTTCGCGCGTACCCGCCACGGATTGGTGAAGAACCGAGCAGTCTTCCAGACTTTTAACCCGCGAGCGCTATGAGGTCAGCGTTTGGATAAGAAATTGCTTACTTTTTACATAGACGAGGTCGCAAGAAAGAAAAGGAGATGGAGAAAGAGACGTCGTTTTCTAAGTAACTTTCCCCAGACGATATAAATGTACAAATTAAAATCACATGTGTGTATTTGTCATACTGATCAGCTGACATCGAGAAATTTTCAATAAGCGTTGCATTGGCATAATTGAATATTTTATATTTCGCCTCGCTAATTCTCTACAAACGCAGATAGATTCATCGCGCTCAAAGCGCGATATGCTAATCTCGTACATACGAGAGAGACTCGGGGAAACAAATTTTTCCGCGTGTCCGGATGTGCGGACCGTGTTCTCGACTCCGAGATTTTCCATTAACCACGGCGAAATTGGATTCCCGCGGATTTGCGAAATGGAAAATGCGTTCGAGAGGCTAAATAAATCTGGTATAAATCTGACGTCATAAAGCCGCGAATTGCGAATCTACAAGGAAGAGAGCAGGGAAGAGGAACAGAAGGACGGATAAAAGGCATTTGTTGCCCGATAGGGTAGAGAAAAGCCTGTAATTTTACAGAATTTATCTTACAGGATTTTTATCAGTCCTATGTGCGAGAAGCTGCGAAATCGAATAGAGCGATGACGGCACTAAAAGCTCGAAATTTTTCATTCGGCGATATCGCGGGTGAGAGTTAGCGTTCTGCTTTCCTCTCTCAAAACGGAAAAGATAACGTTATATCGAAGTTCGCGGACCGACTGAGCGATTGGGACGACTTGAAAGAGGCGGGACGTTGAAAGTTTTCAGTCCAATTAAATTTTTCTCTTGTTTTTTTTTCTTCTCCTCCCCAAAATCGAACCAACGGGATCTTTCCGCTTACGTGGATCGATTGAAAACAAGTTTTTCTAATTTCCAAAGACGATCGGATGTTTGTTCGGGGCCCATCGCGTTTCACACTCCTTTTTTCCGAAGAGTCAGTCGTGAAATGCACATGTGTAACGCTATACATTTATCGTACCATGTAGATTGACACACGACAGTCCTAGTATATAAATCAGCTGCGGGAGATGATGGATAGAAATTTGTGTGTATGCATTCATCATTCGTAATATCTCGTAGATAAGCAAAGAGCCCTCGAGGATCGCTTTGTGCGTGCAGCAAACGATATTATTTCAGATAATATTTATCTCTCGAATTAGTGTAATAAATTATGTAATGCATGATTCATGAGGTTTGTAAGATTTGATTTTAATGGTAACGTATGAGAAGCAAAATCCTTTCAGGAGATTTTATTCCCTTCATGGATTATCTTGCGTAATATTAATGTATAACATTATAATATATATATTTCGTATATATTTCGTAAGAAGATTATACGACAGAAACATCAATTTATCAATTCTTCTCTAAAGAATAAGAGAAGTTTCTCTTCTCTTTCGTAGAAACTTCGTAATGATAAGTATACGCATAGTTGCAAATGAAAATACAATTTCAATGTCTCGATGTTTCGCGCGGATACACATAATGGTTCTCAGAATGAGAAGACCAAGGCGTTTTCCGCTTCGCTTTTGGTCCGCTTTAGTCGCATCGACGAGGTCTAACGTGGTCTAAAAACTTGGCGAAGAGAAATTCAGCGAAGTATGCGGGATTTCCCTTTTAGAAAGACGCGGGTACGGATGCGATCTACGTGGCCGATCTCGAGATAGAGGCGCGCTCGTTTCTTCCCTCGTTCCATCCAATACGACTGGTCTGACTGGATTATGCGATATACGGCGATCCCCTCGACTTAATTGATCCAGGACTTATGACGCACGCATCATTCTCCAAGTCCACATATACATGCGTAGTCCGTTTAAGCTCTTTTACAGTAATCACATCATGGTAGGGGGAACGACATCGGTGTAGGGTATTATCGGAGGCTATATAATTTTCTTGGGGGTGCGGGATGTATATGTACGTAGCGTATTCCTCATTCACCTAATACGCCCGAAACGATTAACGTGCATCGCTTACGTGGAACGCTTTTACGATAATTGTTATGATAACAGCCGCGTTCCTGCCTGCTGTTTCGGTACGAATTTTACGTTTCGGGGAGGATCAGCCCCAACGTCTTATGCAAATTAACGCGATTCCGACTTAATAGACCCGTGGTACCAATTACCGCCAGCATTGTTCTATTCCTGACCGTTTCTGTTTCGCAAACACGCTCAGCCACTCTAAACGGTCACAATTGCTTTGATTTGCCATACAAGAAACTCATATCGCATTCCAATAAGGTGTGAGGATGATAATGTGTGCGTCAGCATAGAATCAATTAAAATGCCCTTAGTATAATATATATAAAATCAAATTTCTTTTTGTTTATTTCTTAATTAATCGCGTGTCGAATATATGGATACTATGAATACGATAAAAAAATTGTATGTTTTCTCGCGATTAATAAAAATTATTAACGATATGGCAATATAGAGTGCGCATCTGAAATTATGATTCGTGAACAAATAAATTGTACATGTAAAGTAAAACTTTTTTATGCACAGTTTTATTTTCTACAAAACGGAAGAAACAAAATTAAAGAAGTGTAACATATTTTCATTATTTTAAGCGTAAATAACGCTGATGTTATGCATTATGAAATTCATCTTGATCAAAATTATATAAAGAGATACAATTTTCTGTTGCATAAATAAAAATAATGTTTATATTTTAAATAAAACTTTACCGGTAATTTAATTAAATTATATTGAATTAATTTACTAAATTGTATTGTATAAATTTACATATTATAATGTTAGAAAGAAAAAAAGAGAGGGATAATAGCCACTGCCAAATTTGACGATATATTCCGCATGCTTGAAAGAATCTAAATATTAAATTTTCAACCCCTAAGTTTTAATTTTCTCGCAACATCAAGAAGAGAGTGTCTTGCGTAAGAAAAGAATCTCTTCTAAAATAAAAATTCATTTTGTTTTCGCGTGCAAAGGAATCATCATTTTCCTGCTTTTGTGCTACGATTATAGAACGCATCTCGTCTAAGGCGGAAACGTGACTCATTTAGCGTAGTAAGAGCACTTAGGCGTGCGCGGCGAACGTACGACCGATTATATACCGCACGTAAGTTGGCGGTAAACCAGAATCCGAGCGCCGAATCTCGCGGCACAGGCAGAAATGCGTGGCCGCATTCCGTATTCTGCGAACTACTACCCTGTTAACCGCTGCAAAACTGGCCATCTCTCCCGGGCCCGAGGCTCATACGGACCGGGCACGTATGGCGCTTTATCGGCGGCGATTTCACCCCCGTTGCGCGTAAATCCGCAGGTTTACGATGTTAATTCAACTTTTACGGGGGAGATCGCGAGCGTGACAATTCCATCCTCCAGGCGAACTGCGCTCAGACGGATAAACGGATCAGAGAAATAGAGTCGAGCGTCCGTAATACTGACATGATACGCGATTAAAGAGGATTTACATGACGCACGATACACGTGGAGGCATGCAGATATAATTCGTTACGCACATCGTTCTGCTTCCTCCCATAAACTCTTCTAACTTCTGGATAGCTCAGTGATCTAGAGCAGTTGCCCGGAAAGCGAAAGACTCGGGTTCGATTCCCGATCCAGCCACTTGCGCCTCACATATTTTTCTAGTCTGCGAATATTGTTTTCTAGCAATTATTCGTTAGGCTGAAAAATGTGTGAATGCTCTCTCCACAGGATATGCGTCAATGCCGTTGCCACGGATGGATTCTGTCGCTCGTTGATCAAATGGGCGTAAAGACACGTCCGACCTCCTCCCACATACATCCCTATCTTTCTCTGGATCTTTACTCTCTATTACCAATTTTAAAGCTGGATATACATACATGTGTGCGATGATCGCGAGTGAAAGTGAGCACTGCCAGATATCATGAACGCGAAATTTGATCGCTTTTCTATCTGTATTTATCGCGGATCGATATTTATTGCGGTATGCGACGTTCGCGCCAACGTTACAGATGCATCGCATAAAATGTATGACTATTAAACGCGGAAACGGGATTATTATTGTAAGTGGACACGCTCATAAATGTCATGTAATTCGCAATGCAATTTGCCGGCGCCGTACAACGTCAACGAAATTATTAATCGGATCATCCTTCTGACCATATGAATTTTGAAGTAACAATGCGTTCGTAATATCAGCGCGTCGTAATACTCGCTTTTGTTCGCGTAATCCCTGCGGCTTGAGAATGAGAATTATGGCGCATAAATATACAGTAATGACTTACCGAATTACACACGCATTATCGAATTATACAAATATTCTAAAATATACGTGTATATATATATCAATTTGTATTAATTATAAAAAGTTATACCGATTTCATTTACATAACAAGTGCTATACGATAAATTTGAGTTTACATTCCTATAGAAAACACATTTATTCCGTTAATTCAAAGCATATTTATCGTCTAATTGTGTACATACATGCAGTAAATTTATAAAATATACAATTCCAGAGTGAATAAATTTGGAAATGGACGAGGGTGTATTTGTGGTTACGTTGATAGCAATTTGCGAAATTGATTGCAGAAAATTATGGATATGTGAAACAGGAATTAATTAATGTCGTACTTTTAGTCGAATCCATTCGTGACTGTACACCATTTCAAAATTAAATTACATACGTATTAGATAGATATGTCATACGTGATATAACCAAACTGGTTTAAGTTAACAGATGATATCTTTGTTATTTATCTAAATATTTGATATATCGACGACTATGTCTTGTAAATTTAAATCCAAAATAATGAATCACCGTAATCCATAATAAGATAAACTTGGTTACGATTGAACTTTTATTCAAGTAGGACATCATTTAAGTCAGCTAAGCTACTTTATCAAAGTTCTTTGCACCGAGTAAATTGGAATCACGAGACTTCTCAATCACTATGTATATATCGTGTCGTCTGGGTCTCCAATAAAGAATAAATTTACGTAACATTTTCTGGCAAGTACATTATGTTCGTTATTATAGTATATGAATAAAAACGCGCAGCTTTAAAGTACGATACATGGATTTGAAATGAATTAACTTTCTACAATATTAGTAGTCTGTATTAAGACCACAAAACAGTTTTAATCAATTGATGTATTGCCGCGAAATAAACTTCAATTTAGTATTTCCATTAATATTCCATAGTATTTCCATCAACTTTCGATACTCAATCAATTCCAACTTGATTTGATCCTTAATAATTATTCTACGTATTTCAAAAGATTCCCGGAAAAACTTTCAGATTTTATATGAAAGTTCTCGATAGAGAGAGTTTCTGGCAGTTCCGTACTCTCGAGATTTCCTTGTTCATTGCCGAATGATATCGACAAAGCTTCGCTACGATCGGGAGAAGCTTATTAGCGTTCTCTGTTGTATTGTATACTGCGATAGAAATCGGTAGTAGTTCGCGACGTATTCTCTTCGTTCGAAACAGTACGATCGTAATTGCTCCACGGATAGAGAAACTCGTTGGAAATTCCCGGCCATGGGCGATCCCTTTGAGGAGAATTTTAGGATTCTAACGTGAGCGCCCCATGCAAGGCGACCGACAGCCCGACAAAACGGTTCCTTTTGAAGCATTTCACCTTTGTTCAAGCGGGACCTCATACGGTAACCTGACTGAGATAGAGACAGCGTGCGTTCGATCCCGTGTAAATCCGGATTTTGCGAAGCGAATTGATTGAAGGAAGAGACGGAGAGTACGATAATCAGAATCGTTCGAAACAAACAGGACAGTTGTCGAGAATCAAAGATCGAATCTCAATTTAATTATTTGGTAATTAATTCACAGATTCCATAATTGCATAATAAATAATCTATATAATCACCTGCTTTATTCATTAATAATAATCGCCGGTATACTTTCATCATTAAAATAATAACGGCGAAATCATCATCGCCATATCGTTAATAAACAGTTCGAAATCACGACGCGGGTACATTTGCGAATTCATTAAATCCCTCGAATAATCGCGCAATGCACCGGGCATCGAAAATGCGACGATCGGTCGTATTGCTGTTTACAACCCGTCTGGCAATTTCGTGAACACGCGTGAGTGCTCATAGATCAAAGATTGAGATTTAATACAACTTGTTTATTGCCTAACAGTATCCATAAAGCTTCGCTAGAATCGAGGGAAGCTTTATTAACGACGACTAACACAGTTGCGAAAAGATGTGTTATAATTAAAGAACGTCATTATTTGCAAAAGTAAATTTACTTTTACTAATGTCTAGAAAAAAGTAAAAAAATTGCGCCAATATTAAACGTCATTTGTATTACTTTGCACGATAATCATTTTCTTCCTCTTGCTTTATTTCTCCTTCTCTCTCCACGGGAAGAATATATAAATGAGCTGCATAAGTATATGATAGCGAATAATAATTAGTGCGAGCAAGCTGCCATAAAACACGAGCGTTGCGAAGATATGCGTGGAATAAAAATGCAGCAGGAGAATATGCATTGGGATACTTGAATATCTAATTACTTATTCGCATAGTTTATACACGTGTCCGTTAACACGGGCCCGGGATATACGCGATAATCTTCCTCGGACTTCCTCGGAAAGCTCGCGAGATTATTCTAAACCGACATTTCTTGCCGACGAATTTTCTCTACCTTTAATAATTAATAACTAGCATTTACGCGTGGATCCTGTCAGCGAGGGCAAGGGCAGGGAGGAGGGACATCGTTCTACGATCAAAGATTCATCGCGCTTAAGTTAAGGGATACATTTCCCAGCGCACTCGGGCAGTTTAAGACGGCTTAGACTGACTTCGTAGCGAGGTCGGGCATATTTCGCTGTTGTAGGACGACTAGGATGAGCAGACTCCTCCGCGGAAAATGTTAAGCTGCGCTTTTATGCCGGAGCGATAATGGGCAGGAGAAAAAGAGAAAAAGAAAGAGGGAGAAAGAGAGAAAGAAAGGAAGAGATTGTTTCCTTTTATTCTCTGGATATAATAATATAATGTCTGCCACGTCGTTGCACCTCGAGGTCTCGGTCGTCGAGACCAGCTAGCTAGTACCTCTACCGTCTCTACTACGTAAGGAAGCTATTCATTTTAACGTGAAACTTTAAGCCACCACGCTGTAATAAGGGAGGAGAAACTTTAATAGACGCGTTTTAAGGATATGCCCCGTCCTTTTTCCTGCCGCACGGAGACGTTTTAGATAACCTAAGGAAGCACGCTGGAGCAGACTTTGCCAGCCCGTGCCGCTCTTTCAATTTTTGTCCATGTTACTCAAAAGCTTCACAAACGATGTAAATTAATTGCAACCTATTTATTTTGAAAATATTTCTCACACACTAATACATTACCAAAATATATCACGTAATTATGTTATTCGAGGAATAATATCTTGCAGAAGAGATTATATTAATATTTATGCGAGCAACCCCTGCATACACAAATTTATTCGGAATCATATTAATCTTCACATAAATATGACTAATATAGCTTGAAATATTAGATGATAAAATGTAATTTGCAATATTCTCGGACATTAAAGCGCATTTGGTCTTCTGCATTCTACGTCGGATGATTAATGAGCTGCATATCGATGAATCATTATTGCAGTAGTGATCAAAAACGGATCTACTCTCTAAAAGAATACCTTTAAATTTTTCTGCAGTATACGAAGCTGCTCAAAGAATTATGAGCATGCAAAAAATTACTGTATAAGTATGTCACTTTGATTGAATTTGCCAAATTATAAAAATCGTGATTAATAATAATTTTTATGTAAAAATATTAAATGTTGAAATATAATCATAAATTATGAGAGCAGAGTATATATTATTATTATTGTTAAAATATTTAAAAGTAATATATAATAAATAAATATATAATGGATAAAAATAATCTATAATAGATACAAATTTTTTATTAATTTTAATTAATATTTTTATTTTTTTAATATATACATAGTATATAATTTTTAAAAATATTTACTTTTTAACTAGTTTTTGGAAAATTACTTTGCGACTCGCACAATTTCACGCCGTGCATACTTATCTACAGGAAACTAACTGCGCTATACATTTGCCTGCGGAAGTAAACTCTTGCGGCGACTCTTATTTATGACTCGCATTTTTCGAAACCAATAACCGACTTTGCGTATATTTTTAGCGAACGTATAAGAAATTTAATGTTATAAATTTGTGTCGCTTATGAAATTTGTGTTGCGTTATGAAAAGGAAATATAAGTAAAAATGAAGATAGAAATCTCCATTAATCATGACTCTTTTCCCCTCGAAAGAAATAAATTCAAATATTTCACATAATTAGATATTAATTTATTGCCAATTTGTTACTCTAATTATGATATTATTGCTCCTATAATAAATAAAAATTTAATTTGTATACAAGTAATAAAAAGTTATAAACCTTTTAAACAATACTGAAATATTATATATATATTTAAATAAGAGAGAGAGAGAGACTAAAATATTTTATATATATGCCACATAATAATGTAAAGTGAGTTTCAAAGATAAGCGAGCAATAATTTTATAAATAACAAATAATAATTAACAGATTTATTATTACTTTCTCTGTTGTTATTCGATGTCTCCTTCTTCTTTGATGTGCTTGTTCCAATTCCATCATTCACACGACACTTACTCGCGAAAACGTTAATTACGATCGTGCACACCCCAATTACTAGGATACGACGATTACCCAAGTCTTTACATAGCACTCTCGACGTTAATCGTCACGACGTACATGTAATTCTAAATTGCAACGGGAAAACGCGAAAATCGCAATTGCACGAAGTTATGATGCACTTGACACTGAAAAATGACTCTGGTCGATTTTACATGATGCCATTTCTACTATTAACGAATGATTTATGAACGAATTTTACGGTAATTTTGCTATCTCTTATTAGGTAGACATAAAATTTAATAGATACACAAGTAAAATTAGAGATAAAATTAGAAACAAATCTCCACAGAATATAATCCAGGAATATGATATTGCTTTGTCGATGTGATTGATCTCCATAGAATAAACTACATGAAATATGCGTTTCAACAAATTAGCGATATACATGTGTTGAATTTATGCTAAATATTAAAATATGAGCTTACTTTAATAAGTGTTCTTATTGATTAAATGCGTTGGAATAACGTATATGAGTCACTTTATATATCTGCCATATCTTTTTAATGATTGAAAAATTCGCATTTAGCATCTCCGAGAATAAATCGCAATCATACTTCGAGGGATGGCGACGATAACACTGTGAAGTCTTTTACCTGAGAGTCTGGAATCACTGTATGTAACAATGATCTTGTCGTCATTCGCGAGATTACATTCCAAGGAGCACAAGACGCTCAGTGTCGTAGTTACTTTCGAAATACTATCACGACAAATATCAAATGTGTTTAATTGATAATATTTCCAATCGTGCATATAATAGTATTAGTGATTCCCAGTGATCATTATATCTGATCTTTATCACGAGACATCAAATTCGATGTAAGTATTAATTTTTTAACTTTTAATTATATATATATACTTATGTATTTTTTTACTAGCAACGAATTTCTCTTATTTCTCACACTTAATTTGAAATATTTAAATGGAGAAAATAAGATGAGAGAAAGGATATTCATGAACTTTCTTATTAATAAAATAATTTATTAATTTATTATTTTTGTCGAAACTTAAAAATCCGTATGATTGTATATTAAAAGTTATTTAAGATTTATTGTTTATGAAATATACAAATTAATTTCATTCCCTGCGCGATTAGGGAAGGAATTTTGCTCCTTTCCTTGCACCCTTATTTCCAAAAACTTTTTAACTTTATTGTATTGTATATTACAATACTCCGTATCATTATAAGAGTTTTTGATTTATGAAATACATTTATAATACCTTTGTGCAATTAAGTACCAATTAATTTTAATATATTCGTTTTATTTACGATTCGCTGTAAGTATTATATTTGGAAATGAGCTGGCATAATGTTAAAGATTTTAAATATCAATAGCTTTTTAATTAATAGGAGCAATAAATTCGGGAGTAACCAATTAACAATAATTTTTCACTTAATTATAGCACATGTTCGAATTTAATTTCTTATAGTGAGATTAGATGAAAATGCCAGATTATATGACGGCAATAAGATCGAGCAAAGGTTGTAGTCTCATTATTTCTCACTTTTAAAATTTTCAGTATAAAAGCACGAGTCTGTGAACAATCAATATTCGTTAACGCCGTTCAGCGTTAGCAACGGTCTTCGTCAGATTGTAAGAGAATATCAGCGATTGTTTTCCGATAATTTTATGCGGCACATTGCAAACAAGCAAGAAAATAAAATTTGCCCGATAGTATGATTTTTTATATGTAATAAAATAAATTATAATAAACATCTTTGAATATTCTTGTATAAACGTTTAGTAGTATATATATAATTGTTTAAACAAAGTCCAAAACGCTATTTTGGTTTGTTACTGCTCGTGAATGTTTGTTTATTCGCGGGTAGCTTATTTCATGACATAGTCACGCAACAAATTTGCTATTCATTGCACTCATAATTACGTACGATCTAATCTATTATCTAGCACCAGAAATTAGTTAATTATATATAATATTATAAAATGTGCAAAATTTCAAAGATACATTTATTTATAATCCTTAAGAAAAAAGAAATTGAAAATGAGTTTGAAAAATTCAGTGAGTGAGGAAGCTAGAATTAGATGTATTAGAAATCCAAATTAAAATTTTAATTCCGAGAATCGGGTTTAGCGCAGGAATAAACACAGAAAGCTTTCCATGTTACAAGACATTGCCAAGCTGTGTATGTATAGCCGCCAGGGATAATGAAGGTGAGGATTCAGGTTGGTATATACGTATATACTGGGTATTCTTGGGTCGATAACAGCATCTAATCCTAACTTGGATTCCAATGACCTCGGATAAAACCGTTAGCTCGTAAAGCACCGAAGCGATAGAAACGATTACTTGCCCAAAGTACGAAAGTACGAAGATTATCGACAAGTAGCATCGTCCTTTCCTCGATCGACTGCGAACGGTATCCGTGATGGGAATCTACTACTTCCGATCGTTCAATTATTAACGTCTTATCAACGGACATTTTCGTGTAACAGGATGAACTCTTCTCTCGACTTAATTCTTCTACGGGTTATGCGTTTTTTTTTACGCGCAAAAATGCATTTTCTCATCTAATATATATAATAATTTAACGAAGTATGAAGTCACGATCCGATGGAATAGCCGAGAAATTCAATTATCCGCCAATTATTATATCTGCAGATTAATGATGTACATCAGGTTGTCAAGGACTCGACAGCGAGAATCGTGCGAGATGCAACTTACTCATCGCGATAATTGTCTATGCGTGGGAGTAGTGCTGTGAAGCAAGAGACAGAGGGAGAAAGAGAGAGAGAGAGAGAGAGAGAGAGAGAGAGAGAAAATCGATTTCCATTTTCCGGGGCGCGTTTGCCTCCCGGTGCCTTATTAGTTCCTCGCCAAACAGCACGGTGGCTTCTTTTTTTCCTCCTCTTTCGTTTCCTGCCTTTATCCGCGTTCGTTCTACATCCCTCGTCCCATCCCCGAAACTCGTCTACCATGTTTTATTTCGTAGCAGAGATCAGCATTGTTACGGAAGTGTTGTACGTCCTGTCCTCCGTTCTGGCACTCGCCATCGCTCCCGCTTCCGTCCCATTTCTCGAATCCTCGTGGACAGAAACGATTTCTTTTCTTTTTTAATAATGCTCATCGTATTCCTTATACCTTGTCCTTTTGTCTTTCCCTGTGTACAAAATGTATTCGAATTTAAATAATACAGGAAAATAAAAAATACATAGTCGCGAGTACAATTCACTTTCAAGAAATAATCCTAGACGTGTATATTTTTCACGTGCGCCGCACATGGAATATTTGCTTTGCACTCAAAAGCTTTGAGGGGTTTTCTGCGTGACGTTTCCGATAATATTATCTCTTATCCCACGCAGCTCCGATATCTCAGATTGGACAATTGAGAGACACTTGAGACTCTTCGATTGTACACGCTATAAGCGAATTCTAGACGTAGAAGGTTACGCTTTCTCCGCGCGAGTAAAACGGGAATGTACGGGGCTCGTTATACGACCCCCAGACAGAATCGAGAATACTATTGCGCCACTCGTCCATTGTTGCGATACCACGAACAGAAGTTCGTAAAGTCCTCACCTCCGGCTAAGAGAAGTGGAAGTTTCAACGGCAGACACGAATTCGTGCTTTTTTCCCTCCCTTCGGTGCGCATTCGTTTCCGCGTCATAGAGTAGCCGAGCCCTTCATTAAAGTTTCTATCGTCCGCTTTTGTAGTTTTCAACCAGCGGTAGCTGGACGAGACTCTTTCCGTGCGCACGTATCCCGCGCGATCTCGTGTGCATATCAAATAAAATACTTAGAAATTAAATCTACTTTAGCATGGATTCACCTATAAATATTTTATTTTATTATCGAGATGAAATTATGCAATTTCCTTTGTTTGTACAATTTCTAAGTGATTATCTTTCTTTTATAAAATGCAGCTCCGATGTATGATCGATTTTCTCCTTTTTACTTTGTTCTTATTTCTAGACATCGTGTACTTCCAAATAAAGTGCACTCGTTGTATTGATGCGGAATTTCCTCGCAATGCAAATGTATTGTAAAGAGAAATAAATGCAAATTTCTTAATTATTTAACGCAAACAAAATAATGTAATAAGCAAGCGGATTTTAGCATAACTGAAAAAGGGAAAATCTTTCTCCCTATTAGCTTCTCTCTTGAATTATTCCAAGCAAGTCCACGTGCACGAACTTCATCTTAAAAAATGACGGTGTATCTCATGCATATCTATAATAAATTTTGTTTAATTTTTTATTGATTCTATATTCAAGTAAATCGATATTAATAATACAATTTAACAAATTAGTAACTTTTTTCTTTTATTATAAGATAGAAAATATAATATTTACCGTATTTTCATTTTTGATGCAATATTTCGACTTCCAAATTGCTCCATGTATTTTATTATTTAGTATATGTTGTATAAAAATATATTAAAATATATATAATTAATAAAATCAATAAAATATATTTTTGAAAATTTTAATCACAATTTTCTCAAAATTGTGACATAATAGAATAATTTAAAAAAGACCAGAATTATATTTAACATCGACAAAGTTATAGAAAATAATCATCCTCCTTTTTATATTTTTCCTTGTTGAATTGTATAATTTATAACTTGAATTATAATATATATCGACAATTTTATCGTAAAGGAACGTAAGAGTAAAATCACAATTTTAAAAGAATGAGAAAAAATATTTTAAAATTCGAATTTTATATTATATACATTTTAAAGGAATACAATTTTCATCCATTGAATAAGAAGGCATTACAACTACAGGCATATTTCTAGATTTTCAAAATATTAATTCCTAATTTTGATATTGAAATTGGGGATACGCTCTTCTGATGAAACCTTTGATATATATAAAAATATTTAATTCTTTATATTGAGATTGCTACGCTGTAGAAGCTATTTACATTAATTATAATTTTTACAAATCATAAATGATTTGCGACAGTCTTTATAAGAGAGATGTATAATTTTTTATACGTACTTTATTATACGTATATACGTACTTTATTTTTTCAAATGTTTTCAAATATATCTGTTATATGCGACAAGTAAAGTTACAAATAGATTCTGTTCCGAATTCTGTTGTGAATCATAGATCGTCCAAAGCAAATTTTATTTGAAGTAGCGGTCCGAAAAAAAGGAGAAAACGGAAATCAGATATTTTCATTCTCTGGAGAACGTAGCATTTTCGTAATGTAATAAGCAAGCGGAAACATCGAATTTCTTCTGCCTATATTCTCCCTTTTAACGAATGTATGAAAATCCGCGATGATTCAAGATTGTTCTTTTTTCCTCCTCGCTTCTTCATTCTTTTCGAACGTACAAATAATTCATCTCGATAATTCATTATCCCGATTTTCTATCGCACTTCTAGTAGCGATAAAAAGAATAATTGATGCGTAGCAAGCGATTCTTCCGTGGATTGCAGTTTCACGAGCGGCTGCAACTTGTTGTTGATTTGTCGCGTCGAATTCCATAGGAAACCAAAGATGAAAACGAAAATCACGGGACAATATGAGCGTAATTTCGATATAAACCACGAGATAAAATACTCGCAGAATGTGTCAAGTACGAATAGCGGAGATTCTCGTTGCACGCGAACGTTCAATTTCATTCCTGCACGATGTCCGATGTTTCGGATATTATTGCTGCAGGTGTGCGCCTAGTATATATAATTTGGACCGCACCATTTCGGACCATCTCGCGATTATTCGGGTAATTGCGAATTATTTCACGGATATTCATTAACGCACGGGTTTTGGCTGAAAATCCACGGCTTTTGCGAATCGAGCACAAACCCCGGACAGGTGCAGTCCTTTTATCGTTATATCGTGTCTGCCTACATTCGGATTATAATCCCAGGGATTATGGTATCCTGGCGCAAAGGACCCTGTGTTCGATTTTGCGTTAGTCTAACATAGCTACTGTATGCAAGCACTTACTAATTCATGAAAATTGGAAAGTAGTTTCTTGCGTTTGTTGTTCTATTATGTATATGTAGAACAATCACAAATTTTTCATATAATTTCGACTTGAATTTTTATTCAGCAAAAATTTGATAAAGAAAAATGAATTGATTTTTAATAATTAATTAATTTTTCTATTCTTGATTATCTATATAATACGTACTCTAATACGTACCGAAAAAAGTTCAATAGTAAATTTTTATAAAATATTTTTAGGATGAACTCTGTTTCTTAGAGAAACAGATGTAATTCTTTTTATATATAAATTTTTTATTTACGTCTTCTTATTTTTGTCTTCTATCATACAACTTTGCTACAGATATAAGCTTAAGAGACATCGAACTATATTGAGTTTTAATATTGCAATCTATTAATAAAAAGAATATTGAATTAAATTTTACTCTCTCAAATTAACGATGGATCATGAATAAGAAACTCGAAATTTTTGCAGATGAAAAGATAGCTAAGCTGCACCCCATAGTTATCCGAGTTGATTGTTCGCATAGTTATTCATCACGTAGAAAGAATAAGAGAGCAAAAGACGTGAATGGCATACCATCATTATAAAATTAAATATATTCATTGCAAATGTGAATAGATACGCAGCAATAAATTCACATATTTAATCGTTCAAAAAAAGGGTTTTAACAACGCTTTATACATAGACATAAATTATAAATATAACATTTTTTAGCATTTTAAGTTCACGGTAGTCGCAGGACATTAAATATAGAATTATCTCCTTTCCTCTCTCTCGCTTTCTCTCTCTAAAATTTATAATTCTATTTAATTCTTTTTTAAGTACTTATCTCAAGACTCCTTTTTTAACTGCCTTCCTATCAACTCGGTAATTAAAGCGGACAGCTCGGAAAAATGATACCACGGGACTTGTATTTCAGTCTTGTCGAGGTATTAAAAGTGTCTTGACTAGCATTGGTATCGTAATTATTTTCCTCTCACCCATATCTTTAATTCCGACAGCGGATAATCGTGTCACTTAATTCGAGGAGTTCTATTTTCCGATCTTACCTACCCTGCTCTCTCTCACTTTATTATCATATTATTATCCTTTCCTCCGCTTTCAATGCTGTATTATCCGTCTTAGCATCGAGTTCGTCAAACTTCAATGGCCCTTCGAGGAAAAATCATCGCATATTCAACTCTAGACTTACAGTATGATCAGAAGTAACTACGAAACGCGAAAACTAGCCGCGGATGTTTTCGGAATCAATCCGATGTTCTCTACATGACTGCACGAATAACGCGCGCACTAGTTTCTCGGTGATACTTTCTCGGTAGAAGTTTCAGTGGAAGATATATTACTTTCATAGATAAACCCAGAGATCTTCTCTATCTATGTATTTTTGTTTGATCAAGTTGAGTTTAGTACACCAAACGTATACACATGTACCGTCATATTCATATAAATCCTCGAGCTTTACAGTCGATTGGAATTGCGCGGCGGATGAATAATAAACTCGCGAGAGATATTAATTCTACGCGCGCGAGATGTGATAGCAAGTTTGCCGAATGAATGCTCTAACTCTCGGGTTTATGAATCTTTCTGCGACGCGAGTTTCTATTCCATCACACGCGGCCTCGCTTTTCGATTTTCGAATGTGTTCTTTATTAGCTGGATCAGCGAAGTAAGATTGATCGCTCTCCATGTTCCGGAAACAATCGCGCAGAATTGCCGGTCGCTGCACGTATGTATCTGTCAGACCCATACAGTTTCGTCCGTATGCAAGCGACTACTGCGAATGATGTGGTAGTCTCATTGTCGTTCTTACTTTATGATTTAACGTCGTCGCGCCGGAGTTTATGATTGCTCGCTCGTGCCGAAATGGAGCTTTATACAGGTACACAGCAACGGAAGCAGCATCCGTCACCGACCCTCATAGCGCTGCGATGCTAAATCACCGTAATACACGCGTGTCCGACGAGAGCAACGACCGCCCAGGTATCAAGACATTAAAAACTCTCCTCGCGAGAGTTAAATATAAGTTTAATAACGCGCGTCGCACCCCTTTTTCTTCCACTCGCTCGTAAAATTTTGGATCGATTCAACTTTCGATCTAAACTTTAACCCAATATTAACTTAATATACGATATATATATATCGGATTTATATATCTTGCGACTTGACGATTTATACATCTTGACTTCGCGTTAAGCTATCGTGAACTCTTTCGATTAATTACATCTTCTTGGAAGAGTCTGCGGCCGAAGTTTTCCTTGATCAGGAACATGTAAGATTATTCGCGCTTTTTTATCAAAACTCTCTATATTTAATGATTTTACTCCAATAATTGTGGAAGCGCACATGGCTGTTGTATTTTGAGATAACTGGACAGGAGAAAAAGTTCGGGTTTCTCTCGCACCATTAGATTAGTTTTACATCAGCAGTTTACATCCGTTGTTGCGGCCGGCTGGCCTCAGGGATGTTGCCGTTACACTTTCCACTGCTGCAGGATCTGCTATTCGAATTTCTTGCGTGCGCAAAATCACAGCTGGACAGGTTGCGAACGAACGGCGGGCTTAGGACGGGAACTTTCAACGCGACGAACTTTAGCGCGACTCATCTGTCTACCGGCAATGCAATCCGTCGTGCATACGCCATACACGTAGCTGTCTGCTCAAATTGCTGCTTCGTGTTGGAATGATTCGTCGTCGCGCGAAGCCGGCGGCGCGGGCTTGTAAAGCAGTCGGGAATCGCATTAGCGCTTCGCTGTAACTTACGTGTCTCACGTACAATGCCTGAGATATTGTTAAAGATCTCGCGCGACTCCGAGTTATGTCTTACATCTTATTGAATAACCAATTTTAAAGAGCGTGACATGACTTGCCGGTTACTTAATTATTCTTGCTAATTAAAGCTAGTGCGAGAATTTCTCTGCGCACCTTGTCATATTTCAAATATCACTTTTTCATCTGGAATATGAATGTATGAGAGCTTTTTTCTCCAGATAAAAAACGTTGCAAATATTTATCTTTTCCTCTTAAATCCTAATTTGATCCTTTCAATCGTTCGTGATGAATATGCGATAATTATAAATAATGTATGGCGAAATTAAATATCCTATATATTAGCTAAGTATATATTGGCTAAGATCGCGAGTGCGCAATTTGAATTTCAAAGCGGGTGACCTCGTGCGAAACTTCGGCGTGAAATTCCTGGATATTGGCGAGAAAGCGCAAGGCTCATGTCTAAAAAAATTTTAAATACTCATTATCGGAAATTTAGTCGAAAACTCTCTAGTATTATATTATAGAATATTTGTCTACGTTCTGCTTAGCGTTCTCATTTTCTATGACCATCGGTGCTCTTTGAATTCCTTGTCCTTGTTTGATCATGTCATGCGCAACAGATTTGCGCCTCCGAATAAGTTCAAAGTTCTCTTTGCTAGATTTCGAATTGCAGAAGCGTGGCTTTTGTACGTGTCGGGGTATGACATTCCGACGAGCAACAGAAAACGATTGAACTGATATTACGGATATTTACTTACGATCTTTTGCATCGAAGATGATGCAAAACGTCGAAAACAGAATCACACGATCGCTCATAAGAAATTTGTAATAGCTTTCTTTAATCTAAATTATATATTAATACTTATTTATATATATAAAAGACATTGTACTACTTTGAAATTTTTTATTATAGACTAATAATCCACGAGAGACATTCGTGCAGCATTTTTCTCTTCCTGTTTTTGTCATAAAATATTTTTATTCGTTCGTAAATGTAATTGCTGTACTCAATTGTCATAACATAGTCACGCGAAATCCCTTCGAAATATCTATACGACTTTTTTCTACACAAGAAACCACACCAGAAACAAAGCGATGTCACGAAAGAGGTTTATTATTTCCGTAAGTGTTCGTGTAATGCTTTTTATTCCTTTGTATGCCTTCCTTATTTGATCAACCATTGATCGTTGAAATATGTTGTATATTTAGAACATGCGATTCGCGCGCATAAACATCATTAAATGTTACTTGAATAACGAAGCGCGCAGCAAATGTCGCACGCGGTTTGTTTGCAAAATGGTGCAGCATCCAATAATACTCGACAACAGCGTATGTATAATAATGTATCGATATAGTATTTCTCTGAAATGCATTTTTTTATAACAATGATGAAATAATATTAAATAACGCGGTATTTGTAATCATTTTCAGAATGCATTATTGTAATAAACAAAAACATTAATTAAATTGATTTAAAATATTTTGCAGAAGAGAGGAAGAAAGAGAGAAACGAGAATTTTCTAATTTGATTTTTAATGATATCTGGCGTAAATACAGAAAAGCTTAATTTTTTGTATCAACAGAAAATTCCAATTTTCTGCTGTTGAATTACACAGCCACACAAAAAAAATTTTTCTTTCTGATCTGGGGGTCTGACCATGTTTACTATATGTTTTGGAGTGATATGGCTGAATCCGAATCCGAGGTCTATTTAATCCCATCACATCAGGATTTTGCCATAACCTCAAAAAACCCATAATTTAAGCTATTAAACGCATATAACCCTAAGAATGAAGTTGTAATCTGAAAACCCAAGCTGTTAAACTCCATAACCCCATAACCCACTTAACCCCATAACCCCATAACCCACTTAACCCCATAACCCATTTAACCCCATAACTCAATGTACATCAACTCCAAAAACCACGTATGTCAGACATTTAAATTGATATATACGTTATTTTAATAACCGCATAAATCTGGTCATTGCACCTTTTCTCGCACAATTTTTGTTTTGTCTGAAGCACCCGAAACATACTGTTGTGTCCTAAAAACCCCTTCACCCTAAAAGTCTATATTTTTACGTTTATTCATTTAATGTTAGTTTTTCAAATCATTGGACTGTCGGCATTGGCGTTTTTTATCCGCAGCTTTAACAAACAGCCCTTTTAAGGGCTACATGATGTACAAAACCCGATCGTGCAACCTCCCCGCGGTGTACATCGGGTAACGCCAATGCCGACGGTCCAATGATTTGAAAAACTAACATTAAATGAATAAACGTAAAAATATAGATTTTTAGGGTGAAGGGGTTTTTAGGACACAACAGTATGTTTCGGGTGCTTCAGACAAAACAAAAATTGTGCGAGAAAAGATGCAATGACCAGATTTATGCGGTTATTAAAATAACGTATATATCAAGTTAAATGTCTGACGTACGTGGTCTTTGGAGTTGATGTACATTGAGTTATGGGGTTAAATGGGTTATAGGATTAAGTGGGTTATGGGGTTTAAGAGCTTGGGTTTTCAGATTACAGCTTCATTCTTAGGGTTATATGCGTTTAATAGCTTAAATTATGGGTTTTTTGAGGTTATGGCAAAATCCTGATGTGATGGGGTTAAGTAGACCTCGGATTCGGATTCAGCGACCCCAAAAACATATAGTAAACATGGTCAGACTCCCAGATCAGAAAAAAAAATTTTTTTTGTGTGTGGCTGTGTTATTTACTAAAAGTTTATAGAAACCAAAATTTTTAATTTTACTTTTTCTCTCTTTCTGTTTTTCTTACGAATTTGTATTTTGACAGATATAATCATCGTTTTTACCAAACATAAACAGTTAGTGAAACCACGATATTTTGCATATCCTTGCTTTTTCCAATAATTCAGTGCACAAATTTTCAACTCGTTTGCTCCGCAAAACTTCGTGTAATAATAATAAGCTTATTTTTATAAGGTATTATAAGGTTTTAAAGGAATCGAGGCGCAGCTGATATGAAATATCATCAGCTTTATTTTAAGATAATACGCCAAGTTTTAATATTAGTCAGTCTCTTTTTGTTTCTTCGCGAACTGGAACGGCGCGATTCGTTTATTGGCACACGGCCACTCTGAAAAGTGAAAGAAAATGAGATACAATATTTCTGCTCGTTTGACATGCCGTATCATCTACTATTTTATCCGGCACGGAGCTTCATGATGAGAAGTCGGCTCTATCTAACATTTCTGTCTATATAAGGCGACGAGTCATAAAGAGGTGCCGTCGAAGTAGGTCACCCAATGTGTCAACGTGAAAACAGTTTTTCCTGACTATAATAGAAGGCTTGAAAGAGTTGACGGACAGCAATCCGGAGTGATTTCTTGACGTTCCCTTGTCAGGCACGTGAGTTATTGCGTATTTTGGGGTGTCATGGATATTTCCTCTAATTCCACATCAATCTCTTCACATCTTTTCATTTTACGGAGATAGGTTTTATCCGTTCTATTCAATCTCACCACCAATTTTGTCAGACCGAATATTTTTTAATTTAAATATATTTTGAATATTTTAAAGAAAAGAAAAGAAAAGAGAGAGAAAAGAAACACCTCTATCGATTATATTCTCGCATAAGTAATGTTATCTTTTTATTTTATACACGTCACGAGAGATAAATAAGGTTAAGACAGTACGACGATCGATCCGTTGGATGAGTCATATGTCTTTATGGCATCTTCATTATATTTTTAACAAAGACAGCTATACGCGATTGGGTCGAAAGCTTTTAAAAAGTTACATTCGTCGAAATAGAATAAGACCGCCGATGACATTGTACTGCGTCGATGCGTTTAGATGAACTATAACGATGCGTTTTAAGCTTTATTTTGATATGACACGGTGAAAACAGCTTGCTTCTGCTTGCTTTTGCAACAAATATGTAATTAAAAAACAGTTTACTTTTTATATCAAGCAAATTTATAAATGTTTTTGTTTTATTATCTTTTTTATACATATATATATCTACTTTTATTTTATACACACATACATAATATACGTATAGATTAATATCTAATTAAATTAATATAAAATTAATATTTTATAATATTAATATTATTTTATATTAATTAGATTAATATAAAATATCTATTTCACGTTAAAATATTAAATCAATTAATCCAAAAAATTATTTTCATATTGAAACATGTGGAGATATTACTCACTTACTAAATTACTCACATAACGTATAAGAGTGATTAATAGAATATTAATTGCGAGAACATCAAGAGAACTTACGAACTCATTTGATCGGCCATTCCATGCAACCTAGGTTACAGCGAATCAACCTATACGCTCAGTGGAATACAATCGTCAGTGCACTTTTGACCTGTGCGACCTTTCGGCCCGACGCGACCTTTCGTGCCTATCTCTCGCAAAATGAGATTAATGCAGTTCATCAATACTGTGAATATTGAGTCATTATTTGCCATAATACAGCAATCTATTTTGTAGAAGTATTTAAAAAAAGGTTATTTATTTATATTTAGATTTGATGCTATATATTGCCATAACGCGATATAAACTGTTCCAGGCGAAGTATTTGACACTTTTCATTTGCATATCGACATAAAGATACCTTACTGCGTGGTGGATTTGAAATGCACAACATATTCAAATCACAAGCGCGATTCACAAATATCGATTGTATTTTGTAATGCACGAGCCAGGATTTCTCTTATTTACATGTCAATATATGACTTTTTCCATCCGCTTTATTAATCTCGTTCATATTACATATCACTGCATGTACTGTTTATATCGTATATATATCCTATACGCGGAAAAAATATTAAAACCTATAAAAATGATAGATTTTGATGCATATTTCGTAAAGATATAAATCTAGTAAAAAGAGATAATTAAAAAATACTTATAAAGGTTTGCCATAGGATACGAGATAGCATTTTTTCCCTGAATGAAAATTAATCAAAATATCGTTCCGATCATCGGCACTCCGTGTTGCAATTTTAAATTTCCTCACCTAACTGTGTAATATCGGAATCTAGCTGAAAATCGTTTTGCTCACGAGACACATGGAATTCGCGAACGAATCGGGTCTCTTTTTATTTTTTGGGTGCACAGTTAACGGAGAGACGAATTGCAAAAATTCGGTGCAAATACTTCTTGCACAGCTGCCTTTGTACCACGCAGTCGTACATGAGTACATCTCTTGTGACAAGCGCACGCATACGTCGAGTCTATTTTTTATTAGCACAATGAACAGTAAAGGATTGCCTTTACTCTCTCTTTCCTCCTGCCTTGCTCTCTCCTCTTTCTATTTTTCTCTCTCTCCTTGCGCATTTACCATATGTAGAACTTCTCGTTCCTCGCAGGATTTCAGATGTATGTAACAAGCATTAATAACGCCGTGGTTATTTTACATTATGGTCTTAACGCGCGTGTGAAATTAATTAATATTGAACATTTCACTACAAAACGAAGAAGTATGAAATGCAAAATATAATTCTATACAACATTTAAATTTAAAATCTGTCTGAAACTTTTATAAAAAAAAATTAATTACGAGGAAATAGACGCTAAAGTTATACAGAATCGTATAGAACGTTAGTTGCATCCATATAATAAATTAATTGTTATGATCAAAATTAGAGTAAGAAACCTATCCGTGTTCTCATGATGAACTTTGACAGATCTAATTTAAAGAACTTTGAGCTGAAAGATCTTTCTTAAATAAAGTTTGACGTACAAAACTACCATTTATTCTCGAAAACTTCGCAGGATTCAAAAAGAATTATACGTCTTGTCAATTAAAACTCACGTGAAGTTTCCGTAAACTAGAAATGAATATTCGTTAGCTACTTACACTCTTGAAATTAGACTCGCGGACAAATTAAGAGATAATTTAATTTCCAATGATAACTATCTTCATAATTATTAATCCTAAAAATCAATCTTAAGTTCACTAAAGGCCCATCTACATCTATCGTAACGTCTATCGTAAGCTTCTTACGGCGATCGTAACGCTCGTTGTAACAGTTGTCGTAAGCTTATCGTAAGAGTTGACTCAACTTGAACTCTTACGATTGCGACGATGATTGCGACGCTTGTCGCTTGTCTGTCATAAGGTTAGATGGAATCTATAAATATTGCGAGGTCGATTAATGGGCCGAATCCACCATCTTCGTTTTCATTTTTGTCGAATTTGTATTAATAAACATAATTGTATTATTAATACTGCAGCACATAAAATAATTAATTTATTCCTATTCATGATATAAAACGGTTATCTGTTACATTCTTACGATTTTATGTAGACAGACAATGCTTACGACAACTTTTTTCTTTACGATTACGATCGCTTACGATGAAATGTTACGATAGATGTAGATGGGCCTTAAAGGATCTAAATAAAATTGATGAATTTTTAGGACATTTTTTGCCATAATTTTAATTTCATAGCGTATAGATGCGATTTATGCTTATAAACATTTCACAGGCGTTAATTCTGATTTCAGATGCAGAGAGCGGTGCTACTGCTCTGTTGGCTGCCGCTTCTCAATCACTGCCACGCCGTAAATCCAGGTAAATATCGATTTATTTCTAAAACGGCGAGCGCGCGCATATCGCAAACAAGGGGGACAGGGGGGGGGGGAGAAAGAAGGAGGGTGAATATTATCGTCGTGTTACCGGATTGCGAAATCTCGCAGATTCCAAAGGAGCAAGAGAGAGAGAAGAGAAGGAGATTTTATTATTCCGCAGATAGGCGATTCCTTCCCTGACATGCCTCGCCAAGGCGGATTACTGTTAACGCGAACCGATATTGCACACACATGTCGGTTTAAGGATCCGTTATCGTGCGCGGACGTAAGCCGCATTTACGTTGGCGCATCGGGCTTAACGTATAGCCGGACGTTAGGTACCCGAACGCATTAGTATCCAGGCAACGTGTCCGACAAAAACAATGCCCCTGTTACCATGAGCCGACCTCGGCCTCGACTAGCCAGTACCGTTGGCAAAGTCACGAATTGTGAGGATACACGCTTGTTCTCTCGTGTATATTATACGAGATACGGTGTAGCTGTTCCGATAACACACTCGTAGACATAAGATTGTAGAAGAGGTGAAAGGTTATAAGTCGGCCATTCCGAATGCAAAGCGTGAAATTAAGAGGGGAAAAACAATTGTCGATTATTTTCACACTCGACGGTATAACACAGTTTAACAAGAAAGTGATTATATTATTGAGTTGTTTATTTAAAGCTTCCCTTTTTATAATTTTTCCTCACATGAGTACACATATTTTTGCAAAAATCATATTGAACATAAAAAGAAACAGAAAATAATCACTCTTTTTATTGATTTTTTTTTGCGTTACATTATATAACATTTTACATGTTTTTCTATATTATTTAATTTTTTTTTTAGCCAGTACTGTTCGAGTATGCTACTGAGGAATATAATTGTTAGCTTGTATGTACATGCAAAGTAAGATTACTTTAATTAGCACATTTTCATGATAATGCACGAGCAAAACTACTGTTATTACAGTCATACTGGGCATCGCTTAATACGGGTGTTTTATTCCCATGCGAGGTGAACCATATCGAATTTTACGCTCTTTCATTATAGTAATAAGAACAGTTTATTACGTCGGAGTTTGTAACATTCCACATACAATCCGTTTGCATGCATTTCGAAGTTGTAAGTGAGCGATTGTAAAAATTCATATGAGAATGCTATTCGGGGTAATATCGTGTCAACCATAATGTAACCGTATCGTATACACATACATACACCCGTATATATTTGCATTTTCTTTGCATGGGCGAGCGCAGAGATGACGCATGAGCGAGACGTTTACAAAAAGAACGGCGTTTAGTTATACGTAACGTACTACGTCATATGACGTCAGATGCAGACGCTGAATTATATTCGGCTTGATGGATTGCTCAGTGCGATTCGGGGTATTCATTGCTTTAGTAGTCAGCTCGGAGGCTGACCCATAAATCAAGAAAACATCGATACGATGTAAAAGTCCCTTTTACAGTTGAAATTTAGTATCGTAATCGTATCGTCAGTTTATCCTTTAATAAAATAATATATTAAAACGTATGTAAATGGCAAGACTAGTATGTGAAAAGCTAATATGAAAGTGCTTACTTTTATCACAAATTTGGAATTAATAAAATATTTACTTGTCACGCGTGTAAATTTATAATTGTAATTTTATAAAAAATAAACAATAAAACTACTAATAAGACAAAAAATAATACAAAAGACTTGGCGAGAAAACTGCGAATATTCGTGCATATATTTATCTTATGAATAATACAAATCTCGAAAGTTCTTAGAACTAGATCAAGAATAATAAACACAGAACAAAAGTTCTTAATAAAAAGATAATTAACAAAATTCGAGAGTTTTAAAAATCTTTTGGTCTTTGATTTTATTCAATAGAAAATAGAAGTGTCAGTATTAAATGATTAAAAGTGTAAAAATATAATTTGGAATAAAAAACATTATATCATATTAATAGATATTTTTAACGAAATGTCATACGAGATTGAAAATTATCACCCGTCACAAAATTTTCCCAGGAACTTACGGAGAAAATTTGTAAAACATTCAAGCAAATATCTGAAATTAAATCATGATTGAGTAATGAAAAACAATAAAATTTTCTATAAATTAAAAATTTTATTATTTATTTTATTTTATTATTTTATTATTTATTGTAAAATTATTTAGTTTTATTAAGAACTGCAAGAATTCTACTTATTATTTTTTAATCTGGTTTTAAAAACTTGTGAGATTTATTATTCGTAAGATAAATATATACACGTCCATCCGTAATTTGCTCTTTTTATTATTTATTTGTTTGTCATAAAAAAACTTGAAAGCAATTATTCCATACAGTAAGAAAAAGAGGACAAAATGAACAAACATAACGCATGCGACCGAGCGAAACTTAGAGCGAAAAATTAAGCGCGGTAACGCGCTGTAAATTTAATTACTGTACGTAGATGAGTGCCGTTAGAGCGGTGCTGGCGCGGATCGCTCGCGCCGCAATTTTTCTGACAATAGAAGAAGAATAATGAGGTGGTAATATGCCGACTGGCGGCGTATAACTGACCGGCGTTACGTGGCGGACGAGTGTATCACATTTAATTTGGTCGAGCCGTGAGGGACGCACGGATATTCATTGCTCCGGTTGCGCGGCGTCATCGAGCCCGAGTTACATAGACGCGTGCGCATCGCACATGAGGTTAACAGCGCGGAACAAACGGCTCTCCCTCGCTTTCTCGCTCCGTCAGTGCCTCTCCCTTTCTCTCCCCCATCGTTTTCGCGCGTGCGGAAATATTTCGATGGTTTTAGCCTGTCAACGCGTCTAGCGCAACGTTCGGGTTCATCAAGCGGAATTGGCGAAAATTCCGATGCTAGCCGAAACACGATACGTTAATTTCTCACTATCTCTGTTTCTCTCTCCCTCGCATTCGTTAGTAATGTCCGTCGTCACGTCCGAGCGTTGCTCGATATCACGTTTGCGGGAGCAAGTTTAGATCTAATCAATTGGACCGTGAATAATTTTGCTCAGTTTCCTGCTGGCGAATGGGCTGAGAAATCTCGACCCGGCTGCGCGGGGCAAAAGTTCGCTATTACGATCTTAGACTCAAGCGACTCCGGAATACGCTCGCTTTCGGCTTACCGGAAGTTTAATAATACGGCTCGCGGAAAGAGGCAAAACTTGGGGCTCCGGTCTATATCTCGTCGGATTTGCCCGGGTACTCATGTTACACGAGCCAGATACACCGATCCAAGAGTAATATTCATTAGAGGTCCGACGCTGTTATGCGCGAAAAAGAGAGAGAGAGAAGGCACTTGTAAATTCTCTGGCCGCGCTAAAGCGCATATTTAAGTTGTAATCGTCGTGCAATTACAAACTTTTCCGAGTTTATCTTTCCGAGTTCTCCGGGACGAGGGTGCAAGTTAAATTTTCTTCCCCACTCGATGCTAACTAGAGCTGCGAAAAACTGGCTACGCAGATCCGGAGATCAAGGAGAGTGCCTCTCTCGCGACTCAACCTGTATGTGCGATAATTAATGCGCGTCTCTGGAATTTTCGTTCTTCTGTATACAATTAGTATTTCCTCTTGAAACTTTGGTGCCTCTCTCTTACAAGCGCTACGAGCAAAGTAAGAATAATAAACAGCGGAATTACAAATTTCCGCCGGATATTACGTATCCGCGTTTTCTGCATGGAAAATACGTGAGTTAAAGTTCGACGCGATTAATTCGTGTTTAACTGCACTTGGGTCGAACCAGAAATAACTTGCCGAAAAGATAAGCTTGAATTTCGCCAGCTTGTACAATTGCGATAATTTTGATGTAGCCTCGCTTAGATTTCCGCGTGACACGCATGTAATATGTGGGCAACACCAGAGAGCAGAGTATACTTTTAACTGCCTTTCTCGCACCGCAAGTGCCGCCGCCGCCGTAACTCAATTGTATGTAAATTGCCGACGGTGTAATCTCGTAAAGCGGCTTAACGTTACGACGAAAGTTTGCCGCAACATGTCAAGGTGGGGCGACGGCGAAGGCTGAAGGCGCCCAAAACTCGGGCGATATAAATTGACGTAATTTTTTACCCCGGGGTAACACCTGGAAAGCGGGGTCGATACCTTTCAATTGATCTCGGGCTATACTTCTTAGCTCCTTATCGTGGACGACCGCCCCTATCGATCCTGGCCGAGTAGAAACTATCCCGAAGACTCGAAAATCAGGACCGATTCGATCAATTGGCAATAGCGCGGTTTCATTGCGGACTGCTACCCCGATTGTTTGATGACCTCATGCTGTTACCCAAGTTGCGGCAAACTTTATCTGGCTTTCGAGTAATTTCGGTGCCAGCTCAAAGTTTATCCTTTGTGTCTGCCACGTTGAAAGACATCGTCGCGACTGTGTGGCTCAGACGAAAATGGCATCGCGCAAACCTTAGTATTCCTTAGTAAAGTATTATAATTTCGTTTATACACTTCGTTTATGTAATGAGTCAGAAATGGACTTGACCATCCGTCGTCGGCTTTTATTTATCTATTTTTTTTCCTTCGTCTTTTGTTTCTCACTCGTTTTTCTTCGCTTTTATAATCCGAGAAAATTCTGTCAGAGTTTTACAACTTCTTTATTTAAGAAACAACGATAAGTCTTATTATGATTATCGTCATAATAAAAAGGACGCGCGTGTGTAACGGTCCGAAGAAACGGGGATTGCAAGGTCCGATGAAATATACCAGCTGACTCTGGCGCTACCCGGAGTAAAAGCGCAAAGTAATAACGCGCGAGATTCGGGCATGCCAGATTTATCGCGGCAACACACACCACTGACGTGACGGGAACGGTAACGAGGCTCGGTAACGACAGCTGGTGTGCACACGGCCCACTTCTCGCAGTCGAGAATACATATACTATACATCTGACATCCCTCCGGTTGCATATATACATACGCTGATCGTGATCCTTCATCAACGAGTTGGACTGTCAGCTTTGCGATTTCTCAAACAAGCGATTATCATCGTAATCGCATAAGACAGACTCAAGAAAAGCGATCGCTTTTATTATTTCTTCCCTTGTACACAATCTAGAAATTAAATCGGAAGATGTTTGTCTGTATACATGGTTTGTCCCGAAAATATCCATTGTTTCATATGCATATTTCATGGTACAATCAATGATATTCATTAAAATGAGACGTGTAGTTTTTCTCTTTAATCTTTCATTTATAATCTTGTAAAGTTTAGTTGCTTTTTTTCATTTGCTGCGACAAAAATGAAAGTATCTTTTACGTTCGTCGAATAATATCGATAAAGCAAACATTAAATTTTATGTTAAATTAAAAAAATACTTTTCCAAGACACAAAATTATTCAATGACTTTAACAAAGCGTTAGAGCTTAGTTGAAAAGGAGATAAGAGAGCCAACACCAAAGAAAGCAAAAATTCGAATGCAAAAATTGAAATGCGAAAGTCACAGCAATATTCTTTATTTTTTTTTATTCAAGCGGTTTATACACTTTTAATATTTTTTTATTCCCGAAATTGAAATTGAAATTGAAACCGAAGCTAGAAGAATAATGTTTTAACACAATTTCTGAAATTCAAAAGACTTCGACCGAGGCAATTTCCGCTGTTACAAAAGAAGAATATCAGGGATTTTCAGAAGCTTATTATCGCAGCAAAGAATACATTTCTCCAAATGGAATGTATTTCAAATAATTATACATTATTTCAACAGAGCATTAGTTTGCTATCGGTAGAATAACAATTCGATACTTTTAAGACAGACCGCGTATAAAATCATACACATTGCGTATTTGTGTCATGCGCACGCTTACCCACTACTCTCGATGAGCGAAACGTCAAAGAGATACTCGATGAAACAATCGATCCGTGCGACAAATAGAGTGATCGCCATGAAATTCTGTATATGCAAAAAAAAACAAGAAAAGAGAATATGAATGTTTTGAGGACGTCACGGATTCTATGGACTGTTCTATATAACCATCTCGCAGTCCTCAGTGAATATCTGTCACTGCGGAAATTCAATTTCAGGGATCACCGCAACGACAAGATTAATAGTCGGCCGTTTTGCAACTAAGTCGCGAAAAAATGAATTATTAACGAAAAACGGAACCGCCGATACCGCAACGTAATGGCGATGGAAAGTCGATATTTCGAATGAGTTGCTTTCCTTCTATATCTCACTCTCTTCTCTATATAATTCTTTCATCGCTACACGAGTGTAGTGTCATAATTGTTTTTATCGTTAATATGTACGGAAAGATATAATTGCATTGTGCAATAGCTACAATTTATATTTTTGTATAAGAAACAGATTGACTCGAATCATTCAAACCAATGCTTTTAACAGTTTCAGGGAAAAGATATCGAAATTAATACATAGATCTTCCAACCCAATACATCTCTATTTCGTAGCAATTAAATATCCGAATTATAATGAATTTAGTTCATTTACATATCAAATAATCCTAGTTCGTGCAACCGTTTATTTATGTTAAATTAGCTTGTATTGATTTCTTCTTCTGTTGAAATGTGAAAATGGTTTTTTTCTGTGACTTTCTACAAATAATATATAATTTAATTAATGATAATATTATTTTTTAAGATTAATTAGTCTATATATTTATATAGATTTTTAAATCTGTTTTAATCTTGCTTTCATCTTTATTGTTTTTTCCGCGGTGTATGATTAAGAAAATTAAATTAAAATGTTTCGCGCAAATCGACATATTCATAATTGTGGTTTGCATCGTCATAAGCTAATATTTCGTTTTAAAGTTTTAATTTAAAGATATGTGAATAAATTGTGGTTAATTTGATCTATATTTATTTTTCATAGATATCTAACATAAAAGTTTTTCACATTAAAAATTTGAAGATTAAAAAAATTTAATAAAAATATTTTAAAAATGTTTATTTTTAGAAACAAATAAAAGACAAAATATATAATTTTTCATTTTACATTTGATAATTTTAGAATTTAATAATTTATTGAGGTACTTTTTTACCTTTCAGTTTTGTGCCATATTATTGTAACTTTTCAGCGAGTATATTTCACAATCAGTTTGGAATAACGATTTCTCGGACTTCAGTTTACAAAAGTTCATTTTTTATTGAAAGTTCAAAAAAATACTACCAAAACTAGAGATGCAATCTGATGAAAAGAACAGCTTCTATTTTTTGTATATTTTTTTACATATTTGCATTTAGATATTTATTTTAAGTTTTCCACTAAATGCTGGGGAGTACACAAACAAAATGTTGGACATATATATCGGTTTGATATGTGCTGTTGGTCACAAATAAATTTTTTTCGCGAAATCAGAAAACCTTGTGTGTTTAGCACATAAGTTACAATATCTAGATGACATAAAACATTACAATGGCAAAGAATAACGTGGGTGTCCCATCTCTCGCTAAACGAGAGTACCGGGAATTAGTTTTCGTGCTCTTTCACAAGGACAGTTTCATTCTTCAAGAACCCGTGCAATCTTCCGTATGACTGAAAAAGATGAACGAGGTGTTGGCACGCGGCAGTGAAATTCTCCCTGTGAAAATTACAAAGCTCCCTTCAAACTTTCTCGCAGTCGACACATTTTTAAAAAATTAGCGACGTGAAATATGTGACATGAAACGATTTCTGATGGCTGATATTTTATGAATATATTCGACGTATTCCATTTTAATTTTTTTCACGTGAGCTTGTCGAATACAGCATTGACGCCACGACAAATAAAGGCGGTACGGACAGTATTGGCGACATTTCGCTCAATTGGACAAGGTAAAAGAAGGTTCCTTCGCTTTTTTGAAATCATGCGATAATCTTCGCGGTCAAAATCGAGGCTTCGTGTGGCAAATCAGAAGGGACGGCACAGGAAGTAAGATGTAATGCGGTATAAAGTCTAAGGGAAAAGTCGAGCGGACGATAAACTTTCTCAAGTGTCTGCTTGCTCCATCTCTTACTCTAAAACGAGGAACTTCGCTTATATCATCAAACATGACATTTTTACAAGCTCACAAGTTTTGTCGTTACGTTTCTTTGAGCAACACTTTTTGGTTTAGGTGTGTAGGTGTACATTCCGAAACGAAATATCGTTCGAGATTCCATTCACCCGAGCAAGCAAAGAGGTCTCACTCGGTCGGCATCATAGTTCTTAAGTCTCTCTCCAGTACTCGGGATTACGCTGCTGAGGTCCCCGGTATGACGCATAATACCGGAGAGAGATTGGAAAGAACTTACGGTAAGCCGGGAAATAAATACAGCGGTTTCTCTATCTCACATTCCATGGCGCGTATTTTAACAAGAAAACGAACGTACATATCTTTGCCGCGTTTTCGAGATTTCCATGCGCAGAATTAAACGTATTTCTTTTTTAGATCAGAGGAACGGGAATTTTCAGCATGTAGTTTATAAAATATCCGATTCATGCAAAAGAGAGACGCGCACGATATTCCACTTAGCTGAGCTTGGATAAAAATATGATTGATTCGCAATTCGTTGCTTTGAAAATCATTGCAATGAAAAAAACGCGTTCTCCGGTGGTAGTTATACTTGATAAAGAATATCTAGAAAAAAGATTTTTTATTTATCGTGATTCAATAAAATCCGTAAAAGGTATCCGTTAAAGGTATTCGGTTTCAAATATCGTGATTAAAAAAATAGCCGCTGCATTAATAGTATTAATGAACAAAGTAACACTTTTAGTCTTGTTCCGGGCAGATCATATTGTAGCTTTTGAAAATTATCCATATATGGAGAAGCCTGTCACTAACGCAAGCTGTCATTAGCGGAAGAGATTGGGGGTAGATCATGGATATGACATTGTAACCAGTTTATACGAAAGCATTTCCGCGCTCTCGATAATCATCCAACTGATGCTATCTCCTCAATTGCTTTTAATGGATGGCTCTTATATGCATATGTCGATGCGCGAAATCAATCAATATTCAACCCTTTGTGCGTCGATCGGAAACTCGGTAGTTAATCGGTTAAAGTCTTTTGCTCCTGGCAACGCGCACGCAATCCATGTGTATCACTCAAATTCCCCTCCGGTCAAACCGCTCCTTTCTTTGCTATCTGATATTTATCAATCACGAAATACACACGTGTGGCTCTCATTGTCAACGGAGTATTTGAATTCTAATTGAAAGAACAAGGTGTATCGCCGCTGACATTCCTCCATATTGGATATTTAAAAAATTGCATCAATGTGCAACTATATAAGATTTTTCAGTCTGCAAATATATACATATAGATATTATACATATACAGGGTGACCCATTTTAACTTAGGCAGCCAAATAACTCGAAAAATAAGCAAGATAGAGAAAAATGTTTTAGACAAAAGTTGTATGGTTTCGAGGGGGCCATAAGATGGTATCATTGGTTTGACCTTGAAGAGTCATTTGAAGGTCACGTGAAGGTCACTTCAATTTTTTTAAATGGAACATCCTATATATTTTTGTACATTCTTGTAGCTCATCTCGAGAGCTTTCCAAAACACTATAATTAAGTACATTTTCGTTAAGTACTTTTTGAGTTATGAGGCTTGAAATAATTTCTTAATTTTACATAAACCGTAAAATATCTTGTAAAATATTCATTTTTCGATTACCTTACCTTAATAGTTTTATGTACAAAATAATGAGAGGAATCAATTGGTGTAAAGAAAACACATAGTTGTTTCGAAGAAAAAATATGTAATTTGCAATTAACAATTCCATATTTTTTCTTAAAAACAACTATGTGTTTTCTTTACACCAATTGATTCCTCTCATTATTTTGTACATAAAAGTATTAAGGTAAGATAATCGAAAAATGAATATTTTACAAGATATTTTACGGTTTATGTAAAATTAAGAAATTATTTCAAGCATCATAACTCAAAAAGTACTTAACGGAAAGGTACTTAATTATAGTGTTTTGGAAAGCTCTCGAAATAAGCTACAAGAATGTACAAAAATATATAGGGTATTCCATTTAAAAAAATTGAAGTGACCTTCACGTGACCTTCAAATGACTCTTCAAGGTCAAACCAATGATACCATCTTATGGCCCCCTCGAAACCATACAACTTTTGTCTAAAACATTTTTCTCTATCTTGCTTATTTTTCGAGTTATTTGGCTGCCTAAGTTAAAATGGGTCACCCTGTATACAAATAGATATACAAATAGATTATATATATAAATATATACATATATATGGATATTGAATTTGATGCTGACCGAAATTAATTGAGTTTTAGTTGTACAACCTCGCTATCTCTCCCCTTTAATTCCTCAAAAATAAACGATAACGAGATAGCAAATGCGAGGCGGAATTATTATGTTTTTCGCTCGCCTCTCTTTTCCGCTCCTCTCCGCAGTATTTTATAAATACATTTTCATTTTGTATTTTCACATATATATCAGTGCTATAAATGTCATTATTATTATCGTTAATAACGTCGTGAACAATCATTATGTCATCGTAAATACAAAGCATACGTTATAAATTTGTAAAACAATGACAGAGAAATGTAGCTGACGTGATAATGTACGAACCATTAACCGTGACCGTTTTGCTTACTGAGAATGTCAGGCGAAAGCAACATCGTGATATCTCGTTTCGAGATGAGAGAAGCTTGGAGAGATAGACATCGCGAAACGCGTCACGTTCGTTACATGCATATCTGTAATTTCTTCCCAAATGTCTTCACATTTCGCGGTAACACGAAAAAAAAAGAAAAACATATTCTCGTGTAGTGTGCTTTCTCCTTTTTTCTTTTCGCAATGGGTGTTATCTCCGTCTGTTATCAGTGAGAAAGCTTCTAGCGAACATCGTGTCCTCTTATGAGCGTTCTGCTCTTTTGCGCGGTTTGTGCACGACTGTAAGATATAATTTTCTCGTTAGAGGAAATGGCGTTTTCGCATACAATCTTCTGACAGATTTCTCGCGTTGTGCGATAAAAAATGCAGTTAAGCGAAATAATTGTATCTTTCATTCAGAAATGTGAAATTGAGATAACTCTCTTACAAAGGGATTAAATAATGCGATATAATTAAATTTCCTGTTATAAGCATTAAATGTGTATCAAAATGTGTATACCGACATATATATATATATGTGTGTGTGTGTGTGTGTGTGTGTGTGTGTGTGTGTGTGTGTGTGTGTGTGTGTGTGTGTGTGTGTGTGTGTGTGTGTGTGTGTGTGCGTGTGTGTGTGTCTACAAAGCATATACGTAGATATTTGAAATTGCTTTCTTAGGTTAAAGTCTTTTGCCGGGTCGTAACTGGTCTTCCGAGAGCAAAAGATACAATGAAAGATACAATAGAACACACAGCATCTCATTGAAATATGTATAGAAAGTTCACATACAAATAATATTCAAAGAATATCGAAAATATTAGTTTTCAATATTGGACCCGATACAAGAAACTTTCTCAAGTTTACACGTGAATAAATAAAATATCCTTTTCTTCCATACAGATTAAATTATTATTTAATGCAAATGCTGCAAGATATCTAAAAGTGCGTTTAGCGTAACGTCAGCATAAGCTTCGTATGCTGTAATATGAAAGTTGTATAGTCTTTCCCTGCATTATGCAGTTGAATCTAGTTATACAACCAGCTCGTTCACTGCAATTCGGAGCAACAAGGAGTTAGTCAGGAATCTTCGCTCTAAAATTTCGAGCGAAAATGTCTTGCTTTTCAATTTCTTCCAATTTTTTTTTTAATTATTTTTTTTATTTCACAAGTAGATGTCCATTTTTTTCATTTCTTGTATCCAAAAATTGGACCATTGATACGGACACAAAAGGTGGAAATACGAATGCTCTGGATGCATGTGGTTCACGTCCAAATATCGGGTTTATATACAGACCGAACCGGGTGTATTCTGTGGATACTGCAAAGTCCGCCCAGCTGATATCGGCGCGATTCATTTTAGGCGATTGCGTTACAGTCACGTCGCCCTACGTACACTAAGATTACTAAGACTAGAATTTCGCATGTGGAATGCCTGGCGGCATGTGCGGCATACAAATTACCTCCTTTATTTTTAAACAAAGAGGATGCGGTCGCATTGAAAACATTTGTTTCATTATGCGGAAGCGTAGGTGGTCTCTCGATTATTATATGTACGTCTATAATCTGCCCTTTACATCAGAAGAACTGCAAATGAAAGTTCCACAAGTGTTCGCGTAGTCTGTCGTTCGCAGTTTGTAGTGTAAGCTCCGCTAAAGTTTTGTCTTACTCCGGGATAATTGCTAATATACTCTGTGCTAGCAGCAGGAATTGTATCCAACTGTGAAGGGACGACGCTCGCGCGTTAACTTTAATAGTACTAATTAGCTGTATTTATATATCGACAAAATGAATCGTTTATTTTATATATTTCACTTTCACATTAATTTATCGAATTATGGAAATCAATCGTGATATAATTCTGGCATTATTAATTTTTTTTAAGCTCTAATATTTCTTTATCCTATTAGAAGATAAGAGAAGAAGGAATATTTGATAATAACTAGGAAAATGTCAAATAATATTATCTTTTCACGAGTTAATAAATTTATGATGTTTTTCGGGGCGAAATTATATTTAGGCAATATAATTGTATTCGCTCCCCTTCCCTCTTCATGTATATTTTCCCATTAATAGTTAATATTATCCCGTTTGCCGAAACGCTTATTAATGCGTATGATTTAATTCGCAACTTTCAACCACAGCGTCAACATTGCGTATATTCTCTCAATGTAATGGTTACCAAAACGGCAAAACGAAAGCCGATCCATCATAATGCTCGATCCCGGAATAATTTCAGCGTGCGCGCTTATCCTATATCCAATGCAGCGAATATCTCCATTAAAAGGGAGCATCGATTCCAGCTGATATCCAACACGCGGGGCAACGGAAGTCACGTTTGTTCTCTCCGAATGTATAACCGCTAACAGTCTATTTATTCGTACGATGTGGCTCCCTACATAATTGATACATGGCTCACGAGCCGACCGTGTTGCTGCGTGTTTCGATTTGATGCGCAAGAGAAAAAGAGAAAAAAAAAACATTGTTGTAAACGGTCGATAATACGGCGGTGTATCATGTTCATGACGTAATGCGCGATTTATAACGACGGCTACGTCTACGGCATTTTTCTCAATATCTTCGGCGAGCGTGTCCAGAATTTTTCACATTTTTCAGACTTGCGAGGGAGTAAGTACATATCAGGTATATATAATCGCATTCTATTTGTTTACGTTACGTTTAAAACAGTTTAAAACATAAATCACAGCTTGCGCACGACGAAACTTCATTGCGCGCGCGGTTAGTTAACTCTTTCTATAATTAATTTCGCGAGAAATTCGACCGAAATCATTACAATGGAATTGTTTTCGCGAAATTTAATTCGAAATGTCGATATACGCAATCGTCAATAGATCGGTTTGAATAATCGAATTATAGAAATTTGATAATAAACAAACATATTTTTGTTTATATCATCGAGTAACGGGATGCGGATGTGTGCAACGACTCTTTAACCATGTAACCCTCTCCTCCGTCGTGACATACACACATGCACACACACACACACATTCAGGGATTTTCACTGTAAGCTGTTTCGGCGGGGATATAATGGCAGAATTGTATACTTCGCCCATTATGATCTGGCCGGGGCCAGACTAAAGCCGGGTATTTATGTAATGCGGCCGTGTCGCGCCGTAATGCATGCATTGCGCATCCGTTGACACGGGGTTACAGAGCGTGTTAATTACTAGGCGGCCGTTATGCGTCATAAATTAATATTTCAATTATGATTTCACTAATGCCGTGTGTATACCGTCCCTCAGTACGATTCATACGTATTCCGACAGTACGAATTTCAACGACGGGCATACGTGGGGAGAGGGGCGCGTGCGCGAGTACGAAAATTGAATATAAATTATTGTCGATATCGCGGAGAATGGAAACCTCGTTAATTTCCGCGCGACTATTTCGATAATTCGTATGACACCTGTGAATTGAAATTGCGCTTGGACATTTGGAAATTATCGAGCGGGAATAATTGCCTTCGGAGTTACCTGTGACGAGCTCTTCTATTCCTTGCTTCTGGCTAAGGTCTATCGAAGACGCGGCAAGAGATCAATACGCGCTCTTGAGATTGAAATATTTTCCTTTCGACATTTTATGCCTCGTATTACTTTTAAGTAGACTTTATAAGGATTTTCTCATATATACGAGTTTGCAAATTTGCAAATGAATCCAAATGTAAAAAACGCAATGGTGATCCGTAGGCGTTGCTCTCACGAAAGTACATCAAAAATATTAAGATTAATGTTTAAACACCTGTTTGCATAGCGCGACGGTCTGCAATTCAAATGCGCAACATTTGCATTAGTAAAATAAAAAAAAACTAATGAATATATATAGTTAGATATGTACGTATATGTGTGTGTGCATGTGTAACCTTCGGTTCGCGTGACGGGGAACTCGATCGCACGGGACGAGAAAGCGTTGCGGCTACATTGTCATTCCGGATTCATGAATAAATACCTGCTCGCTCTCTAAAAAAAAAATCTGATTCACGAGAGAGCATAGCGAAAAAATTCCCCGAGCCAATAGTAGACGACGAAATAAAATGTGTGTACTGGCACCACCCACGGCTATATATAAATTCTTGCTAGCTTGTTTGCGAATATTTCGGCCACCTGCTCCTAGATTGATATCCGCTCCCTTGCACATCGCAGGACCTATCAAATCGGTGTTGCGCGCCAAGCGATCCATAAAGAAGTGCCGATAGTTCAGATTGAGCGATATTTTTCTCTCCTCATATCGATCGCGTGCGCTACGACGTATTGTGATTAAAGGTACTGCCATTGACAAAATCAACTCAATTATTTCAATCTTTTGTTTTCCCATTGATATCGATTGATGGATGGAAAACACATTTATTATTAATATTGTACAAGAACATATACATATATGTGTATAGTATATATAGTATATTTTTATAAATTTCTATAAAATATGTATAAAGGCGGACAAAATTTTTAGCAAACTATTATAATTCATATTTTATGTGCACTATCAGTATTTATCTCCAAATTTATCTCAATGTTAGTAGAAAATGGACACAATGAAGTTTAATTTGCGCGAAAATCCGTTCATTTTTACATTTCTCTCTCCCACGTGTATAAAATAGAAATATGTATGCGGAAGGCTTTTTCCAATAAATTGTACATTGAGTGTGAAGAATAATTGAAATATATAAAAGCGGCTTTTAAAATTTATTCCGACGCGATTGGGAGGATTGCGGACACATCCGAGCATGTGATGCACGATTGTTGTTGACGTTACGTAGCTGCTGTTATGACACGCATACACGCCAAAAGTCGTTTAGCGAAACATTTACGAGAAGTGCGTGTACAGAACCGAGGTAAAAAAGGGATTCATGCAGTTTCTGACCGGATCTCTGGTTCAACGTGAATTATCCGTTCGATGTAGACATAGATATGTGTATGCTCGTACGTGAAAGAATAAGCAGTAGCAATTTTATAATACATCCATGAAGAGAGTAAAAATAGCACGGACAAATAGAACTCATTTTATTGATAAACTCTTCAATATCTAACGCGATATCTCGATCAGAGCCGAGAGATCTGATTTATTTCGATGTGTACAAAGTGTACTTTCACTTTATTTTATTCTATCAGTAATATTAATTTTCTCGATTTTTTAAAAATCAAAATTATAAGAAATAATATAGCTTGGCGAACGACACGTTTGCGATTTTATCAAAAGTCGCTGGGAGTCATAAGACAGAAAATGTCGAATTAAGAAGCGCATGCGATGTAGTTCTGAATATTCATATTCTCTTCTGTCTGACAATGCGAAATATCCAAGGATAATCTTTACAGGAACATTCTATTGTCACAAATGACTTTAGATATAAAATGGTCTCGTAAAATGACATTTGATGACTACGGAGAGAAAAGTATTAACAGTTTATATCTTGTACTTTCTTAACTTTGTCTCTGCGACATCGGTTCTCAAAGGAGAATAATATAGCAGCAGCTTTTTCAAAATCGATACTCTCTACGCATCTTATCTGGAGTACTTTCCGGCCCATTGCCATTTATGGTTCGTAATATTATGCTCGAAGAAAGAAAGTTTATAAATAAAGAGCAATATTCATCAAGAATAAAGTATCTTTGTTTTTTTCTTATTCTTTTTTATATATTGATTCGAAATTATTATTATTAATAGGGGAGAGTGGGGCTTGTTGTTACACGGGTAGGTTGATACAGTGGCTTTTAAAAAAAAGTAATAGATGGCAGAGCAGTGAAGACTATTGGAGATCAACACGCTTGTTGTTATACAAGTTCTGACGGGTTTAGGTTAGTCTAGCTTAACGGACAAGTGCGTCACAAAGCTTATTGTAAAATCAGCCTTGGCGATCTACATTTTCTCGGAAGATTTGATTGCTGTGCAACAAAATATATAAAAGGTTAGTGTTTAAAATGTATATGGTTACATTTTGTGATTATTATGAAGTAATTTGGTGATATATTTGATACAATAGAACTTTCTGTTTTTCTCAGATTCAATAACCTATACTGAAGTGTCTAGAAGGGGCTAATTGTTACATTTTTGAAGGGGTAGATTGTTACACTGTAACAACTTACCCCATTAGAAAAACGCTGACGAAGCTATAATACAACGAGAATTAGGTAAATTTTAAAATAAACTATAGAGTAAAACTAAATTATCTGGGAATTATATATCCATTTCAGAGTTATCGGCTTGTGATTTGCGACAATGGACATATCAAATAAATTTTAAAATAATAATGATTAATATACATAAGAAAAGCTGATAAATTTAAAATATATAAAGCTGGCAAATCCGATTGTATCATTAAAAATAATAAGTAACTTAAAATTCTTCACTGATTTAAGAAAAATAAAATCAATTGCATTTACTTTTACATAAAATTTCTGAAATTTTGATTTGTACCTATTCTTTAAGTTGAAGGCAAACAACGAAGTGTTTTATGTTTGCGACAACTGCAACTCTGATTTTGATTAAAACGCAATTATTTTTTAAAAGATGTTGAAATTTTGATTTTTTTTTGGTATTTTTCTATTGCTTTAATAATTATATAACTGAAATACCAGGCAATATTTCTTGTTTTTTGTATTGTAATTTGCTTACCATTTCGTAATTACTTACAATTTATCAAATTATTTTCACCTTGAATAAAAATGAGTTCTTTACTGACATTAATCCATTATCAGTAGTGATATTTAGACGACAGAAACACAAAGTATGAAAGGACAAAAGGAAATGTAACTCATTTCAGTAAGTGATACAATAAAATCATTAATACAACGTTAATTTTCCTCTTTTTAACTCCTTTGACCAATGTAACAATTTATACCCCCCACTGTAACAACTATCCCCACTAGGGGGCATGTTGTTACAAAAAACATGCTTCCATATTTAATTATTTATCCCATATGTTAATATTTAGATAGGAATGAAAAAAAATTGGAACATTCTCCAATGTTGTACCAAACCAACGGTATAACTTTCAGAAAGTAAGGGTGCAAAATATTCGGTTTAAAAATTATTATTTGCAAATTATAACGACTAGCCCCATCTCCCCTATTACTACATATAATTATGTTAATTATCACTGTCTAATAAAATTAAGATATTGTATATTTATTTGTTTATTTATTTATATCTGAAAATTTTTTGTCTTTAAGTGGCAATGAGGCTAAATATCAAAGACAATGCAATCAATTTTAAAGAGAGATTTTCGGGATATATTTAAATTTAAAAAATAAATTTTAAAAATCCAACTTTTTTATTTCTAAGCCTCAACAAAATATGATTTTATGCTTTCAACAACTAACCGCGTGGGAAACGGAGGGTTGCCAATATAAAGATTGCTTCTCAAGAAACGTATAGCGTAAGATAGAATCGTACGTGGCGTAAGAAGAGTCGGGAAGTTTAGCGCAACAGTAATTTGCGCAAACGAACGATGCGTCGAAAGAAGAGTCAAAGAACGATTTCTGCCGCTCTCCCCGAAAGTGCATCTCTGGGGTAATTGAGTATGGAGCCATTGTGCTTTGAGAAACGATATTTCTAACCGGAGATAGTCAGGAGATACACCAAAGTCCCGCGGGAAATATTGCTCCTTAACGCGCGGTGCGCTTTTTCCCTCCCTATCCTCCCTCCTTCCCCGTCTCCGCCTTCTCGTTTCTCCAGTTTTTTTTCCTTTCTTTTTTCACTTGCCTCTTTATCCGGCTGCTTTTAGCAGAAGCCTTTCTGTGTCCACCAAGTAATCGCGTGATCTAAGTGTGGTGGTAGCCGTGCTTTCAACAGATATCTTGCTACATCGTGCAGTTTACTGCATCGCGAAGGATCTCGAATCGTTTGAAATAGATAAAGCATTCCATATATATACATATATATTTCATCTGTATACAGATAGTTCTATCTAGATTATGCATGTATGTATGTTACAGTGATGTAAATACACAGAAGGTAGTTAAGTAACTATTATTATTTCTATTATTTCCGAAATTATAACAGCGGGAAATTTATCAAACAAAAGTTACATTGTGGAGGTATAAAGAGAACTATTGTGTAATATTGAAAGTTTTTAATGAAATTGCTTGAGAATTATAAAAGTCATTTTAATTTTTTTGAATAAAGCTTTTTCATACATGTGCTATGTTATCCTAGTTATTCTGTCTTTGCATGTAAAAGCATGTATATTAAAGCGCATTAAACAATTAATATTTTAAGAAATATTTCATAATTTGTTTTGTCATATGATATGGTATCTCACGAAATGTATTTGCTTTTCAATGACTTTATATTTTTATACGCAAAACAATGAGGTAAATTGAAGAATTTAATTGCATTTAAAAAAATATATAAAACTGCTGCAAGTGTATAATGCTGGGGAGGAAATCAATCGATTCTATTCATTATCCCGTGCAACATTTATTGAATATTTTAATGGAAATGAAAAGATTAGTACTTTATAAGATATTTCAGATTTTATATTGCAACATGTCAAATTAAATTATTTTGCGTAAATTATTTAATTATTATAATGTTACTTTAATAATGCACAAAGTTTAGATTTTTAAAATAATAAAGATAATCTTTATAACTCTTAAACAGTTTCAAAAATCTTATTATCATTATAATATCTCTTTGTCGTAATCTCGTAATATCATTTTGTACAAAAAATGTGTGGTTTTCGTTAATTAAATTTTCCTCTAACTGGTACAGTCTGGAGTAATATAGTAATTATAATAATAATAATAGTATACATAGTATATGTAATATATATGTATGTGCAATAATTTTGAAAATTGCATGTACACAATATCTCATATTCGCCGCAGTTATATGTGAAGTATAAATTCTTTGATTATTTAAGAGTCGAGTGTTTCTTTCTGTAAAGAAAATTTGATCCGCTGCCATATTTTCTCACAACTGGCTCAACTTTTACGATATATATTTTAGCAGCTAAACTTTAAATTAAAATTCTGTTAAAGTCAAGTTTACTTCAATATATCGATTAATTTTTAATTATCTATAAACATCGATTTTTCAATATTGAACAAAAACAATTATCTCTTCTCACAAGTTTGGTTTATACCTATTATAGTATTCACAATTGATAGCGCAAGGATTGCATACGCGATGCTTATGGGACACTCTTTGTACATCATAGGATATGTATATATGTGTAACAACAGACAACGGAAGAGACTGGAGTTTCCATCGCTTTTGCGGAAACTTCCAAGTTCCGATCCTGCCAGCAGCTTGTGGCATATCGGCCCGAATTCAGAAAAGTCAACTTGCGGCTGGAATTGAGTGCTAAGTGATTTCTGCTGTTTTCAGGGTGGCAATAATATCATCGCCATTTCTTAGTGTGCTCTTCTGATCTTATATTTTTGTCTGTGCGTCATACTGTCTCTCGTAATAGTACAGACGGTTGAAGAGTCGTGGGAAGAAACATCTCTTCGCGCTTCTCCGTGTCATATGGATCACCTGTCAGAATTCTCACAGATATAGCCATAATGCTTGGGGGAATGTGCAATGGTTTCGTCTCGCGAGAAAAAGATCGCATTATGTATAAATAACGGCAATCTAAAAACGGCTTAATGCATCTGGCTTATAAATACAATTTTCTGACTTAAAGATGATTTCTGTAAAAATGATTTTTATTTTTAGTTTAGAAAAAGAATAAAAAAGAATTTCGCGGAGAACGAGGCTTAAAAAAGATTGCAATTACATGTATTAATCGTCAGCATTATATTTAGCGATAAAATCTTTGTGGTTGAATAAATCTTCCTCACTTTTTTCTTTTCGCGCAGCCATGTTCATCCTTGTGTGTAACCAAGCTTTCTTAATATTTGACGATCTATTTTATAAATTTTATATGGTATAACCGCGATCGATTTTGCCGTAAGCCATGCTCGAACAATCCATGTGCTGATTATTCGCCGACGTGGAATACTTCAGGTGCCACTCGCATCGTTAATCGTATGCGCGTTTTTCCACGTTCACGGAAAAGAACCTATCATCTCTTCTCCCGAGAACTATCGCGGAATTCGCTAGCTTTAGTTATAAATAGAGTACAGTTTGAGAACGCTCGAGTCAGAGCCGGTGAACGTGACTGAACAATGATGTCTCCGAGTGTTTTAAAGCGGCCTGGCGCCCCACTTTAACAACCAAGGAGCCGTGGTCGTTTTGTACATACATGTACAAACGTACGTACATATGTGACCCCGTGCGAGAGGAGAATTAATTCTGTCCGACACTTAAAATGTTTGCCAGATATTTCGAACTTAGAGAGTTCCGTCTCTGACGAATTCGTCGTGTCAGCATTTTTATGGAGAACATTGTCATTGATCATTTCGATGACTTAGGCTTCTCTGACGACCTCCGCTCCACTTTTCTTCTGTATCATATAATTAATCGCTACATTATTACGATGGAATTAATAATTTACAGTTTCAGTGTAGTTTTTTCTTTCTGATGAAATTATAATTATTTCAAACAACATGTGCCAACAACTAGAAACAAAGATAATCGACCTTGTTCATAGATTAATTCATAGATTAAAAGAAGTGGACGATCGGACACAAGAGAATGAAATGAAAAACATTGGTAGCTGTTAGAAAATTGCAAATGTCACAGCGTGTCTTACTCGATAGGTCACTTGGGTGTCTTTGCGATTGTAGAAATCTTTATACGACGATACGCAGAAAGTTGAAAACGGTTGGACGAGAAATGTGCGGCAGGAGAACAAGAGGACGAGGAGAGAAAAATCGGGTGGTCAAAGAAAAAAAGTAAAAACGAAAGAAAACGCTTTAACCACGGTTAAATAGAGAAAGAGCGGGCAAAGAACGAGGATGAAGAGGCAGGAACAAAAAGAACATGCTCCGTTTTTGCTAATTTAGTAAAGATCCTTCCGACTTGTGGCTCGCGAGGCTATTAATTCGCTGCGCGGGAAACGCGATATGTCCTTTCCGTTAGTGCGCGACTTTCTCCTCCTTCTCGTGTCTCGCTTTTTCGAAAGGCTGATTAATTGCGTCACTATCCTTATAAATTGCTTTGTTTGCATTAGTACTGCCGTGCCGAACGAATGCCCCGCGCTAATGGATCGCTTCAGCCGGAATAATCATTGCAAAGCACTCACGCGCCGACAGAGACGGATCGCGGGGTTGGTGATATCATCTTGGATAAATGATTGTATTCGCATTAACGTGCACCGAAATGATTCACATTTTTCCTTCCGTAAGGACGACCTTGTGGCGTTAAGATAATGCGTTCGTATAAAAGATATAAAAAGATGTCGATCGAAAAATCTTGCTCAAATACGACGCTATCACGCGAAAGTACCTAGTTTTCTTGTTTTAACACAACTCCGTCTCTCCTACGTACTTTGAAATTTATAATATCGAAGAGTACGTAATTTTCGAAAGATTTTTGTGTTGTTTTCTCTTCGGAGAGAGACAGAATGTCACGTTTTACGAGCATCACGAGAGTCTCGTAGCATTTCGTGGTCGAATTTCAACTTCTTGCCCGTGCAGTCGGTTGCTTTACACACGAATCGCTTTATTTTCTACAACAATGGCCGCACAATAAACCGGTATATATTACACACCCTGGTACATGTACCTCTGTGGATAAAGAAAAATGAAAAAAAACAGAGAAAGAGAGAGGGAGAGGTACTCCCTCTCTCCCGCATTACATCGAGTTACGGGATACAATGGGGTCCCCAAAGCATAAAACTGGTCGAGAATGTTCGGGCGCTCTTTTGTACCGGCGATATAACTCAAGTGTCATGCCGTTATTTAACCATAGATACGACAGGTCTTTGCATTCTCCCTCGTGTGTCCGCCCGTCCGAGAGGAGAAATCCCGCTGCCCCGACTAACGTAAAAGTTAATTGAAAAACAGGAAATTAAATTTTCGCTATTCCCAGTCGTACGAGCCGGTCGGAAGCTTCTCGGATAATAGAAGCCACGTACGCTGGTCTTTTGGCCGATGACTCCTCTATAAATTATCGCATTGCTTAATCATTCGTCTGATTCCACCGAATTCAGGGAGGAGGAGGAGGAGGATGCAAATTTATGTTGCATCATTTTTGTATCGCGTGGGTGCAAATAAAAGGGATCTCGCAACGAAATTCCATCCCCGCTAACGATTATTAACCACACATTTTTGGTCATCCGGTTGAGTTATTATGTATCCCTCCGCGCGGAATTTTTTTGCGAAAACGTCAAAGTTTAATTTAATTCCTCGAGTTTGGCACTCCGATAGTGCGAAAACTAAATCGATAAGCAAACCGACGGCTTCATTTTGGAAATAAGAAAACTTTTCTCTCGCGCGCGCACACTCTCACCCCGGAACTAGTGTCAGATGGTGAATTTCATTATCGACAAGACCCGATATCTCTACATTAAAATCGTTTCAGCGCGGGACACATCGACATCCGGGAAAGGCTCGCAGCATCGATTAGATACGACTTGTCGGACACACTGTCAAATATCACTAAAACTTTGCTTTACTTGGTCCGTCTGTGTATATGTGTGCGCAGGCATTACATTATTTCTTCTAACTTTCAGATTTTGCTAGATGTCTACATGATATTACTTTTCTTTTTCAGGTTGTTCCTGCGTTGTATATAGCAGCTCGGACAGGCCTCAAGGTGGCATTTTTACATCCCCCAATTTCCCCAAACGATATCCGCCAAACATTGATTGCCTTCTTTACACATTCATCGGTCACCCGGATGAGATCATCGCTTTAACATTTCATCAGTTTAATATTCGTCGTATTTGGCCTGAGTAAGTAATGCAAATTTGAAGAGCAAACATTTAAAATCTTCTACTCTATTTACATCTTATCTTTGATTAAAAGAAAGTCAATTACATTATGTTATATCAACAGAAACCAGCATATATTGTTTCCAGATTTTAATCTTTAACTGAAAATTCAAGATGAAAATTTATATTTAATAGACATTTATCTAGAGATGGCTATCTCTATTATTATATTATATAATATTTTAATAATATAGTGAAAAATCAAATAATCTTTCTATAAAGCAAACGAGAATTCGAGGAATTAATTTCAAAAATCACGATATATTTAATAAAAATTAGAGATATGAAAATGATACACACATATATGTATAAAAACATACAGGGTGAGCCATTTTAATTAACGCACGCAATTATTTCGGAAACAAAGCATTTTAGAGAAAAATGTTTCAGACAAAAGTGTTATGGTTTCGAGGGGGCCATAAGATGGTATCATTGGTTTGACACTGAAGAGTCATTTGAAGGTCACGTGAAGGTCATTTCAATTTTTTTAAATGGAACATCCTATATATTTTTGCACACTCTTGTAGCTTATCTCGAGAGCTTTCCAAAACACTATAATTAAGTACCTTTTCGTTAAGTACTTTTTGAGTTATGAGGCTTGAAATAATTTCTTAATTTTACATAAACCGTAAAATATCTTGTAAAATATTCATTTTTCGATTATCTTACCTTAATACTTTTACGTACAAAATAATGAGAGGAATCAATTGGTCTAAAGAAAACACATAGTTGTTTTGAAGAAAAAATATGTAATTTGCAATTAACAATTCCATATTTTTTCTTAAAAACAACTATGTGTTTTCTTTACACCAATTGATTCCTCTCATTATTTTGTACGTAAAAGTATTAAGGTAAGATAATCGAAAAATGAATATTTTACAAGATATTTTACGGTTTATGTAAAATTAAGAAATTATTTCAAGCCTCATAACTCAAAAAGTACTTAACGAAAAGGTACTTAATTATAGTGTTTTGGAAAGCTCTCGAGATAAGCTACAAGAGTGTGCAAAAATATATAGGGTGTTCCATTTAAAAAAATTGAAGTGATCTTCACGTGACCTTCAAATGACTCTTCAGTGTCAAACCAATGATACCATCTTATGGCCCCCTCGAAACCATAAAACTTTTGTCTGAAACATTTTTCTCTAAAATGCTTTGTTTCCGAAATAATTGCTTGCGTTAATTAAAATGGCTCACTCTGTATATGTATAAAAAAATATTGCGATAAATTATATTGAATTTATATACTAAATTTATTAAATTTAAAATAAATTTGAAATCAAATGAATAAAAAGCAATATATATTTTATTTTTTAAACTTAAGTTTATAAAAATAAGTTATAAAAATAAATTCTATATTAATTCAAGCCAATTTAACATATAAACAAAAACAAAGAATGTATAAAATATAGGTTTCTGATGAGCAAATAATACTAACTAAGTGAATCTTTATATCAGTTTTAATAAAGCGTAACTTTCATTGCTTTAATTGCTGAAACATATGTGTGGATATGATGGTTTAGAAAAAACCCATATCGATTTTGATACTTTTATTCCACGAAATATTGATTTCTGTTTATTGAATATAATATGGATTAAATTGAGAGATATTCGAAAAAAAAAATCAAGAAATTCACGTGCGTATCTATCGAGACTATGCTCTTTAAAAACAGTACGAAATATGAATATATCAGTTTTTAAACGTCCACTCTTGCTTTTTAATTACATATACCATAACTCAGTAATTAAAACAGCAATTTGTAGATTTTTCACGCTCATAACTTGACGTTATGTGCAATCACGCGTATGATATAACACATCGCTTTCATACATAGATTGTAATTAGACAGGTCGCGTTTCTCGCCAGTATTCGGAACTGGCAGGCAGTATTATGTCAACAGATAAATTATCCACGCACAAAGTGATCTGTCCTGCTATCTAATTCGGGACTTTAGTTGTCTGACAAAGTCTACTCGTAGTTGTCTGCCGCCAATAGAATGCAGACGTATGTTAAATTATATTGATACGATCGCACGCGAATGTATATATTAAAAATATAAGAATCCGCGTATAAAGAAAGACAAAGATAGAAAGTTACCAATATTGCCAGTGGATTGAATGATGTCGATTTCCACGTGTTGACAGTTATGCTAGTTAAGAATCTATTCAGTAAACGTGATTTTCGAGATCACTTCTCTAAACAAGATTATCGCGAATATCTATCTTTATTCTTATCATCCGGTCAACGATCCACCGTCGATTTTTATTTTCGTAAACATGATTACGGACATTGCGATATTTCTTTCCTCGAAAAAATTTTGCTCGTTCACGAGGGAATTCCGAGCGAGATATCTCGGTTCGCCAAAAATTCAGCGCCCGGATTCCTGAGACATAGTAATACGATTTTAAGAGCGTCCGAGGTCACACTGTGCAAAGACAGGCAGAAAGTAAAGTGCTCATAGCGGGAGTTTCTTTTAACGACCGTTCGCTTCATTAACTTCGTATCAAGCGTGATTAAATTCCTAATGCATCGGCCGTCGATTCGAATTCTTTCTTTTTTTCTCGCTCTTTAAGTATCCGTGTGCGAATCTATTAGACGAAGACATTTTCTTTCAATAAAGTGTAAATGAGATCTCTCTGTATCTGAAGCATTATATTTATCTGAATCACTCGATTAATAAAAAATGGCGTTATTGAATTATCAAAGTTCGCGAAATAGAATTGAAGTCAACTCTTTCAATGTGTTGCGCAACGATACGAGCTTTACGAAAACACACTCAGAAATTCGTAGTGTAATGACTGTTTCGTGAAATTGAATTCGCGATGCGATTCGTCCCATGGTGAGGGCGGAAGAGGGAACGAGTGTGGTGACTTACGGCACGAGTCCCGGTAGTGCTTGAGTGGAGCTAGTAGCCAATTTGTAGCGCGTTACGTACTTCCGTTACCTGGGGGAAAGCGCGACGGTGGTAACGCAATCGTGTAAATCGTGTGCATCGCGTCAGAGTGGCCTGCGCAAAACTTGTAAACCACCATTTCATTGCCCGCGAGAGAAACTTAACGTGAATAAAGATTTAACGAGGGTTCTTTCTCCGAGACGCGAGTCCCGGGGAAAGTCACTCCGGGAAACTATATTCGATTCATCGCGCGATAGCAATTACATTCGTAAGAATCGTAAATTATACGTAGAAAATTAGATGGCATACTCTTCGAAAACGGGCGCTAAATGCGCTTTAAATCTAGCTTTACTTTAATAATCTATGTACATTCGTCGGGGATTTCGCCCGCGCTTTTCGTGGAATTTACGTTGCGCCTGAATGCAGTGTTTTAGGATCCGAAACGAGCGTAAGTCCGCTGCAGCGAGACGTTTACTTCACCTGTACCGCAATTTATTGTAGGTAGGAATTTAAAGTAGAGAGGGTCTCTCCTCTCTTGACAAAAGGCTGCAGCTCCCGGACGTGTAAGATATATTTTAAAAACATATTAAACGAAGATGCATTCTTCTATCAGAGAGTACTATGACGCTATATCTCATATATGTATAATTTTTCAATAATAAATATGACAGAGAAATATTATATATTACCATGTGTTCGCAAATTGAATTGCATTGCACATCAGTAATGCAATTTTCCGCACGTATCTCCGCGCTTCAGACGAAAGATACTTACTTTGATTAAGGAAAAGTTTTATGCCACGAACACGAGGAATCTTGCCACAAACTCGTGCGTTTGCATTCGTCGACGTCAAGTCCCACGATAGCGTGGCAAAGGGTACCCTCTTGCACCTCATGGTCGCATCGCATGCAACGGCACGCCTGATTGCACGACGTTGTTCCCTCGACACTCGGTCGCAGTGACCTGCCAGCCCGATTGCAGCAACCGTAACGCGCGACGTGGGACGCGCGACGAGACACAATACACAAGCTCCGCGACACCGGTTGCGTTGTACAGTTTGCGCTGCGCCAACCCCTTTCGCGTTATCCCCCTTTGCCGCCTCGTATCCCGGCGCCCGGGTCATCGCGCGGACACCTGGAGAGACCCGCGAGAATTCGACGAGGACCAACTCACGCCAGACCCGAATCGCGCACCGAAATTTCCGTTCGAGGGATCGCACGACGGTTGAAGTTCGCCGGTTGGTTTGCGAGGTAACTTGGCGTTGGGTTAGCGAAGTCATGCGGGAACAGGAAGGACGAGAGCGGAAGGGCGAGACGGGTCGCGGGAGTTGGAGGATGGAGGAAGTTCTGGTCGACGGGGTGGGTGGTAGATGCTCTTCCGAGGGTACGTCTACCACGTTCGCGGTCGGAGGGATGCAGATTTTATTTTCGTTGCGTCGCGCGCGTACTCGGTTTCCCGTTCTTACGCGCGGAGAATATGAATCTCCCTTTTGTGAACTGAAAGCACGGTTGCACTTTCCGCTTGCTAAATCCGTTATCCACATTTGCGGGGAATATCGTAATATCGCGCCGACGATTCGCGTCGATTCGCAAATAGATCGCAGCGCGGAATGACACGACGAGAGGCACTTTAAGCGGGAAAAATTCGCGTATGATCGATGGCGGGGTAAGAATCCCCGGTAACGTGGATCGTCTCTCAACCGAGCTGTCAAGCGATCCGTGAATCCTCGCCCCTCCCCCGCATCATCCTTTCGGCGATCGCCGCTCTTGGTCCATGAGCGCGTTTACGTATGCGGATAGGCGGAAATTTGTGCTATCGCGCATTATGCATCGAACTGCGATGTCGGTCGGCGGGCAACTTCCGACAGGCAAGACGGACCGCGCTGGAAATGCAAACGGCAAACAACAGTCCGGCAACGAAGCTTCGCGAAGCCGTTTGCAACAAATCGCTCGAGCGATCATTTCGCTGGTTACATTACCATCGTCAGTTACAGCACGTCGGAAATTTCGGCGGTTCGGTTTTCGGTCGCCCGCCTATTCCCGTCGAACGTTATCTCTTCGGTGAGATCGATCGGTCAGTTGCTAATTCAGGATACCTCGCGCACCTCCGATCGCACGTTGATTTGTTCCGCGCAAAAGACTTGTCATCTCGGGATAAATTTTTTTCGCCGCCGCAGTTGTCACTCGTCTCGTTCTCCCGCGAATAGCGTTTCTCGTTTGAAAGTTTCATTTTTTTGCTCTAGTATATTTGAGTAGTTAATTGAAAAATCCTCCAAAGAAAGGAACGAAAAGCTTCCTGCCAAAGTCGGGCGTCCCGCCGGTTATTCCTGTTAAATCCCATTGAGACTTGTTGGCGAACGTAATGGAAAAAGAATCTCGCTCGCACTTTTTCCACGGGGTCGCAGATCCGGACCGAACGAGAGTCTGTGTACGCCGCGCGTGGATTAATATTTTCGCAAAAGCGGAAGTGGGTTGAATCCACCGCGCCGATTTATGCCGAGCACGCGCGCGCGCGTTCCCCGGGTTCCTCGCTCTTTGAGCGAGATTCTATTTACAAATCCTCCCACCGTCGACGGTCATAAATCGTTTCTACTACTTCTAAGGTCGCGCGTCCAAGACCCGTGCACCGCGGGTCCAATATTAAGCCGCCTATGGAGATGGGTCCTATTAATATGGCGCGCGCGCGCGCCCGCGCTCGAGCCGCATGGCGATCGTTTACAGTGTGCCGCGTGTGTCCTAAAGCTTAGAAAATCCCTCGGAGAAGAGAGGAAACTTTGGCTTTATATCCAGGGGCGCCGATAGTAAGCCGCTTCCCCTTACGAGTTATATACGAGCAAGAGATACTGCTTGAAGTTTCCGGCGCAAACTAAGGATCTCCTAATGGATACCCCACGGGTTCTAACTATTAAATGAGCGCACACGATAGGACCGCTCGACAGCTCTCGCGAATACAACACAAATATCGGTAAATTGACATTTCTTAATTACGTATCGATCTTGTCCCCGACTAGCTAAATTATTATGTTTTGCTCTCGGCGATAAATGAATTCCAATTTTAATAATCTCGCCGCGTTTTTTGTTTATAGAGCTGATTTCGTCCGCTTGGCTAGTTTATTCGTCAGATATTCGTGGCCCTTGTCGAATTTTTATGTGTTAAATTGACTTGTATTAAATTTCACGAATCTTTTCCCTGCAACTCTTTTTGACGAATTATGTAATTTACGAATAGCCGTAAATTTCTGATAATATTGTGTTTCGTTTTTAAATTTGTTTTATTTTAATTTTCTCTTTTATTGCCTTTTATATACGCTTAAAAAATTATATTAAAATATGTTTTACATATATATACCTTATGATTTATATCGACATAGTCTAATATTTTATATATCGAAATGTTACTTTAAAGAATGTAAATAAATTAATATTGATTTTGTTCGTATTTGCCTTTTATAAATGTTTCCTAGGAACAATTTTTTGCAATTTTGCAATTGAAAATTCTTGTTTTTCAGAGAGATAAAATTTTAAACTAAATAAAACAACATAACTTTTTATTTGAAATATAACAAATGTATACAGTTTAATAATTTTATTGCAGTTGTTCATATTTCTATCATGTTTTCGGTATATCATGTTATATTTTCGGCGAGGGGTGTCGGTTTCGGAGACAATTTTTCAGAACTCAATTTTCGTTCGCTTTACAGAAAGACCGTATGTTCGAAAGTTTGAAATACAATATTCTCAAAATATACGCGGCACAATGTGATAGAAAGCAGTCTCCGGTAAATATTCGCGAGTATAAATTTGCAGTTTGAACTTTCGGCGAGGAACCAGAGATGAAACAGTGCATCTCCTTTCCGCTGTTTGTACCGTCAACAAGATCTAGTGTCTTGAATGGAGCGTTTCTGGGCGCTAAGAGCTTCGGAATTACGTGTAACTTTGTTCGTTTAGCGCAATTTCACGCAACGCGCGGTCGTCAACGGGCTATCTTGGCACGGTATCTGGCGATACGAACGCCTGAGAGACGAACAAGGCGGTTTGGCGTCGCGTTGCCGCACGGAAACGCGCGGCCACTCCGGAAGGAGAGGAAACCTCGAGTTTGCGGTAACGGCGGCGGGATATTGTAGCTATAATATCGGCTTTCTCGTAACGGCCGAATACCAAGCGGCCGAGCTGCGAGGAATTATACTTGTCGGCCGAGATTAATTATGTGCAAGATGAAATTCCTGGATATACAGAGTGTGACAATTGAGAACGGTTTCGTTGCTCATTCCGGAGAATCGACTGCGAAAGCAGTCCGAGGTTTCCGTTTATGACCTGCCGACACTTTGAGATTAAATTAGCCGGAAGCTCGAATTACACAAAACGCCTGAATTCGACCTATAGTCGAAGCCCTAAAATATCCTCGCGACTTTCCGGTCGTAATCCAAGTTTCTTTTAATTGTCATGAATATTTCAGCTTCTCTCGGAACAAGAGGTAGGATTGGATCCGGACGAAAACTTTGCTCTTTGGTCTCGCTATAGAAATATCTTTGTTCCTCTTTTCGTAAAAGGCCACCATTATCTGAAATTGCTGCGGGTATGTTTTTTGCGCCTTTAGGACGAGAAAATCCAAAAATGAAGAAAACGATGTAGTAATCATTAAAGTTCCATCTTTTAATCGCGCATAGTACTTCCTTTGTTATCGTTTACCGTTTCCATAAAAAGTATAAATTAATCGAAGAATCTGAATGATCAAGAATGATGCAGAATATTTCGAGAGCGTTTTTAATTTGTTGGGAATTCGCGCGAACAATATCGTCGTTAAACCTTGCCACCATAGGCAACGTAGTTAGAAAGGACGCATTTGAATACTCACCAAGATGGTAAATATTATGTGCATCAAATCTCCCTCGTCGATAGTGCCTTCAATTAACATACAAAATGCAACAACGTTGACTTCATGAAATATTCAATGTAGCAACAGACATCGAACGCGAGCGCGTGGGTTATCGAGCCTCGGCTACGGAAATGAATGGCGCCGCTAATGTCGTAAAAAGGAGCACGACGTTTCTTTCATTGGAAACCGGGAAGCGGCGCCCTTATTCGCCATTAACGGTAATATAAATACAAAAATAGATATGTGTGATTGTGTGCCCCGAGTTCACACGATCGCATATAAAACTCGATCGAAATATGGAAATATGAAAGTAATATAAAAAAAAATGAAAAGAAAAAGAAAGAGAAGAGAAAAAAAGGGACGATCGTTTTATGGAATAAAGGATGAAAGATTCGATGACAAACACCCGCATTATTGCCTTGAAAGAAGCTTTGCTGTATACAGTTGCGCATAAAGCAAGAACAATAGAAGCCGCATCGAAGATCGAAGTGTTATTCTTTCTATTAACAAGATACGCATCGGTAAAAGGTGCTATAAAATACATAATTAAAACATATCGCGCTCGTATAATAATCAATAATCATTTTTCATTAAATCGCGAAGCATAATTATTCATTTTCTTTTTGAGATACAACAAACAGCTTTTCTCTAAAAAATTGAAACGTTTTTTGTAACGTTATATCTTTTTTCTGCCTCTAATACTTTTTAAAATATGCAACCGGGTCGGTTCAGTGAAATATCGTGTAAAGTGAAGTGCTTTCTGCGCGACGTCTCCAACGGAAGGCCACTCTACGCGATTAGTTTAATACCAATTTTTTTTTTCTCGAGACATTCAATGATATCCGTATTTTACGCGCAACTTTTTGTATTTACGCGCAACTATTACGAAGTGTTGGAGAAAACGCATCAGAAATTTCTCAAAGTCGCCGGAGGAAGCATTCGATGGAAAACTTTTAACGTAAATACAACATCCGGGAGTTTGTATCCCGACATCGACACTCCGATGATAACATAATAACTCAAGTTAAAAATCTGTTCGCATTCTCTTTTTCATCTCATCCATCACAGTTGACGTTTCCAAGCATGTGTAGTTACCGTGAGAAATTTTTCGACGTCGCGATGCGCTTCCGGCTACTATTTAAATCCGCGTTTCATCGCGTTGCGTACGTTCTGTTGACGTAACGCGTAGCGTCTCTCGACGATGTTTACTTTCCATCAGGGACGAAAACGCCAGGCATTCGTTATTCCGTTCGCGGGACAGTTTCCAATTTCCGTAGCCGGAATCCCCGATCCCGCCGTCTCTCGTAACGTGGCGAGGTCGTACGCTCGATGATTAACCAACCTTTCGTCCCGCCCTTTCGTGAGCGGCACGCGCGAAAAGGAGCGGCGTGGAAAGGGTGAAGAGTGCGAAACGCGCGAATTAACGGGGGCGTCCGCCTCCTGATTGCGCGAGTTCCATCGTAGTCATTTTTTTCTCCCGCATCGCTCTCGGAATGAATAATGCAAAAGATCTCGTCCCGGTCTCTCTCTGCGACCTGGTTCACCCTCCCCGAACCGACCCCCGGGGGTGCCACATTCCGCATTCCGCAATCTCTTCGTGTCTCGGTGTTCGTCGTCCCGGCGTTAGTTCCTCATCTCCCTCCCCCGTTCCCCCCCCTCCCCCTACTTCTCCCTAAGTCGTTTGCACGGCGAGACCCGCGGCTTCTTTACAGACCATTTCATCTCTTACGCGCGGACCCTCTGCATACTTAAATGCACGCGCGAAACGCCGTCTAAGCTTTGACCTTTCGCTCGCTCTGGTACTCGACGCGCGTTTTCCTCGTGAATCACTTTGCCGCTTCGGCCTCTATTTTGGCTCGCAAGAAGAACTCGAAATTTATAAAAGTCAAAAGTGATTTTAAAAATAATCATATTGTCGATATAGACGAAACTATGAAAATGAAATTCTGTATAGATGTTTAAATTCTTAACTTCCTTGCATATAATTCTAATGATGTTGTGCAAAATAGCTAAGAAATACATTCAAGAGATTAAGGCTGACATCGTGATGCAACCGTGAAAGATGTCGATAACATTTATTAAGGTATAAATGAAAAAAAAAATATCTACATTTTTTATACATATTTAGTAAAATAATTTAAAATTATTCAAATTTAACGAAAGAAACTGCATGTGTAAAGTGTCAAGATTACTTTTATTTTTTTAACAAAATGTTGTGTAATGTCTCTTTTTATACTTTGATAGTCGCTGTCGAGATGAATTTGATAATGCTTAATAGAAGATGGTTCGATATCAAGTTTTAAAAAAAGTGCAAATATAAATTTTCCCAATGTCCCAGTTATTTTTCTCGAAAACAACGCCTTTCATACGAAAAGATTTTATTATATATTTTTATTTTTTCACGAGAAATCATTTTCTTTTGTCGGTTATATATATTCCGGACACACATTGCATATACCGGAGGAATTCATGGAAATGTGTTGCAAATGTGGTAAAATAAGCATATCCACTTTCTCTAGACTGTCGCACAAAAGTAAGATGTAGTCCTGTATGCCTATACATATATACATAAATATGTTTCTGTCTTCCAGGTTATTTATGAGATCGTATACTATTTTGCATTATTATACTATCGCTTATTATCATTTGCGCATATCATGTGTGGACGACCTGTTTCGACAATCAAGCTGAAGTATATTACATATATGTACCGTATCCATACGTATTTTACATATGTAAACGATGTGCTTGACAATGCACAGAATAGAACGAACATTCTTTTTAAAAAGAAGACTCATCTATCATTAATCGATACACTTAAAAGTACTGTTCTGTTACAAAGAGTACGCTTGACTTAATTGAAACTTGATTAAATTATCCGGTGTTCTTTGATATTCTACACCGCTTAGAACATCTTGGACAAGAAATACAAGCAGTGTTGGCTACGGAAATACGATATGTGCATTGGACTGTCTTCCGTGAAATACAGCACCTACAGCGCTTCCGTACAAGCCGTGATACGGCTATGAAACGGAAAAGAATCCGGAACAAGATATCAAGCAGTTTTTATAGTTTCGAGTTTTATATTCGTGCGCGCGTTGAAATATTACGTGCATTTGACAAAATTCCGAACAAATGCAACGGTTTCGCATTCCATGACACGTTCCTCTGATAATACGTTAATAATAATGCGAAAGTAGGTCGCTCGTGAAAGAAGGATGGCCGCTCACACAGAAAGCCGCCTTGCGATTTAATGTTCTTTGTCATTATTTATATATTAAAAGACACTCTCGTAAGCGAGGAAGGCGATACAATTTTCAGTACGATGTTGTGTAAAAGCATTACAGATTAATTTTTCTGTCTTACCTAATATTTTTGCGCCAACTGGAGTCGTGCCAAGCGAGAGACGCGGTTGATCCGCCGGATGCAATTATTTTTTCTTCCCGAACATTCGGATTGAGCATTAATTTAATAATCATACGGAGGAGACGTTTTCTGTCGAATGCTCGGCACGATATATAATTTAGACGTCAAATCGTATTTTGAGAGTCGCTGCTATAAGAAAGGGCTGCTCACCTCGCTAAAAAGTGCACCTTCCATCGCCGCTGCGACGTGACAGCATGAAAGACTCATGACGATGCAACGAGACGTGCGATTTAACTGCGTCACGCAGTATTCGCACGAGATATTCCCAAACCCCACGGATATTACGCGTAAAAGAAAGGGACCCTTCTGTGTTCGACTTATGAACAAAATCTCTCCTTCTATATCAGATATACAGAGAAAAAAAAGTATATGGTAATTTTATTTTCTTTGGATTTTACGTATTTTTAAAATGCTCATTTTAAAACCAAATCTAAATATAAAGGAAAAAAATATATTCTATGATTGATAACGCAATTTAATAAAAAAATAACTTTTTTTGTTATATTCGAACACAAAAAGAAAATAATCCCATAGTTTGTTTAACGTTAAATACGATTATGATTTCAAAGTTGTTGTATCATGTCAAAATTATTTAAAAAATCCTCAATGATTTAATTCATTCTTTTTTTCGCAATAGATTTAATTTAACAAATATTATTAATCATAATTGATATATGTTCTTTTAATCCTCTTGAAGATTGAAAATTCTAATATAATTAATTGCAACAAAATTTCTTTAACACATTACATATCATGAATATAAATCATATTAAAATAATCAATTTTGCAATTTTAATTACAAATTTCTCAAAATTGCGACATGCTAAAGTAATTTGGAAGACGGGAACATATTTAATGCCAAAAGAAAACTTCGAGAAGTTATTATCTTCTTCTTGTTAAATTGTGTAATTACTTACACAATTCAACAAGAAAGAGAACAAATCGTCGAATCGTATGATTTATTCTTAGAATTCTTCCCGATGCTATATTTTTTCGGTGACAAAGAAGCGAATGCAGGTCAGTGATCTCGATTCACAACTCTAACCGTTCTATCTATTTGACTTTTATGAGCACTAAACCTAAGTGGTCATGATACAAAGACGTATTGTCATTGTTTATCGTGCATCATATACCAATGCGAAATTCGACGAGAAAGTATCGGCCGAGTTATCGTGAAATAGCACAGTCTTTTGCTCGATTGTACCTTTTATCGAGGGACGTCAATATAAAAATGACAGGTTCGGATCGATCGATAAGAACGTCGTGCAAGTTTCTTTCTAATTAATTTTTAAATAAGGCTGAAACACGTCAAGTAGAGAGATAAGACGTGAGGTATGAAGAGAAGAGGGAAAACGCTTCATGATAGACATTGGACGGGCAAGGGAGAGCAGCTGTTTCCTGACCATAAAAATCTTCCGCGAAACCACAAATGCGATATTACTCAATTGGAAGCGTTAAGTTTCGCATTGAAAATAATTTCTGGATAATTATTGGAAAATAATTATATAGAAAATAATAGATAACGGTGTCCAATTTCAACGATAATTATACGACGCAGCTTGATTCCAGTTCGATGAGAGAAAGAAACCGGAGATCCGCTCATGAAACTTAAACTCCACTTTGTTCCGCGAAACAATCTCTAATTATCGCAATGTAGTTCGAGTTTCGCAACTCGAATAGCGACTCTTATGAGAAACGCACGGTATAATCTTCTACGAAAGAAAGAAAGAGAGAAAGAGTTCTCATCTCTTCATTTCCGCTCTTTTATGTCAGATTTTTTGTCCTGGCGTTCGCACCTTAACGCATATCTATATAAGTTCAGTGATTTACTCCGAAAGAACTTAATCGCCACACGGGCGCGATATCACGAGAAGGGGAGAAATAATGGAGGAGCGGCATTAGCCTCATCTCATATTTTACTCGAGAATGTTGAGTACTCTTAACTTCGTGCCGGATTTGTTTTAATTAACTGCGTGATAATTAAAGGCGCTCGCCGCTGCTTTAAGACCATCGGAAGAATTTATCGTTGCGAGAACGACATCATTCCCTCTCTTTCACGTTCGATGTGAAACTTTCGAGAGAAAATATCTTGCCACGAGACGCGATGCGAGCGTGCGCAGTTTAAAAAGGTGATTTCGTATTACTTGTCGGGCAACTACTTTATACCTTTGAAAATTGCCGGGGTCGCGTTTCCTACATTGTTGCTTCTTATGAAACATGATGAAGTTTTATGACAGAATTTATAAGTGTCTTATTGATATAAATTTACTCAAATAATGCATGAAAGTTAATATTTATATTATTTTTCTGCTTTTCCTTTTTTTATTTAAATTCTTAAATTATTTAAGGATGTTTTGTGCCTATTTTCAAAATATTGAGAATTTAATGAAAATTGTACAGAATGTCCTTACATATGTTTAGAATCTTCAGTACAATTTTTAAATCGATTCACTAAAGCGTTCACAAGTTATAAGGATTTTAATTTGCACCGAATTAACATGTGTTCTTATGGGAAACGTATAACCACGTCGATTCAAATGACAAAAACACATGGAAATAATATTCAGAATTTGTTTAAAATTTGCAAAAGTGTAGTTTAGATACAGAGGAAATATTTGGTCAAATAATATTATACAAGTACTAACTGGTTAAAAAGATATTAAATATAATTCAATGAAATTAGCCATATATCTGACACAAGGCGAAATTCTCTGCCAAAAGTTAATCATTTCGATTAACAAAATTCGGAATATTTCAGTAAAAACGCAATAAATATTAAAAAATACATCTCTGCACTGTAGCTAAGATCAAATTGTAATATTCCACGCAATTTCTCATACTCAAAATACACCAAAAGTGGATATATTCGTCAATATTGATTTTCAGCTACTTTTTGCTGGGATTGTACATACAAAGCATCCTTAAATTGTTTTCCATATCGTTTTTTAAAATAAAAGATATAAAATAAATAAAATAAAATAATGTATGTTTCGTGTTTCAATGAGAAACGAATACTTTGTGAAAACTAAAGACGTCATTTATCTTGTGTTTCTGTGTAATTCTTAATATTTTTACAATGTTATTATAACTATATCAATGTGCTCTTCCAATTTTTATCTCAAGCGCTTTTAGTCCGATTAGTTTTGATTACATTACATTTTTCGGATGTTGAATCGAAGTATACTTAAGCAAATAACCCGTCACTTGTCGTCTTTAAGAGGGAAGGCTTCATGAAAGGCAGGAAGGAAATTAAATTGATCGAGAATGGGTACAGAGGATGGGAACAAGAATACCGAGCGAGCCATTCGAAAATGTAGCACGTTCTTAATAAATCAATGATAAATCTCTTATCGTTATTTGAAACAGATTCTAATGTCAAACGATTGAAATATTTTGCAGTAGCAAAAGATTTTATTGCGAATATCTCTGGCGCATATTCTCGATTTGAAAGATTTAGAGAACTGTATTATACGTTACGAATTGATGGTACGTTTCTCTCCTATAAACTAGTATAAGGCAGCGAACACACATGCATTTTTTCGAACTATATCGAGACGAGACAATTATACGAAAGAAGTTTGAATATACTAATAACAAGTGAAACGCGAAATAGATTTTATATCAGCTGAAATATTCAGTATCCCCCGGTATTAATAAGGAGCAAAGGATGAAGTTTGCGCTCGTCGTCACTGTATTCTCATTACTTCGAAACTTCGAGATTAAACTTTTTAATCGGACAAAAATCAGGTACTTCTCTTCATCAGGAAAGAGAACGGTGGAGGAGAATAGGAAGGGCTCGACCAGGCGAGTCACGGCCCTTTGAACGGGATAAGAAGGGGAGACGCGATCGTTGTCGGCGGGAAAAAAAGGTCCTGGCGCGCTGCCGTAATAATGTAAAGATGACGGGACGGATTTCGCGCGGGTTAAAGTGGGTTCGATTAATTCGAGCTCGATAGAAAGAGACAGAGAGCGAGAATAATGGCTCGACACTCGGGTCACAGAATCGGGCTTGCTCGATCGGGTTTCGTTTCGGAAAAAGGTCGGGGACGCTTCCTCTTTGGGCAAGCGAGCGGAGCTAACATCGGAAAGAAGGAAACCTAGCGAAGCGTGCGAGGAGAAACGAGGCCACGAATAAGATCGAAAACACCAACTGGGAGTATTATAGATCCCGCGTGCATTCATGGAAAATTAAAATACACGGTCTTGTATATTTTTATTGGTGGACCGAGAGACGCTTTTCTTCTCGACTCCTGCGACGCGAATAGTTTCTCGCTGTATTACAAATAAAATGTGACGACAAGAGCGAACCGAATCGTGCCGTGAATACCGGAAGCTCGAGCCTTTCGAGCTGTCCATCTCTCCATAGGTCCTGCCGTTCCTTTCTTTCCCGAAAGAAATCTCGTCACCAACCGCGCGGCTTCTTCTCATCCTCTTCCACGTCCATCAAATCACTGTTCGCCCATGTTAGTCGCTCTACTTTTCCGCAGGAGGAGTATAAGGAGTATAAGAAGACGCACGCGGAAAACATAAAAAGCGATACATCCCATTCGCACGTTCCCCGCGATTGAAAAATATCGCTATGCCACTCCGAGGAGCAGAGAATATGAGTCGAGAAAGTACATCGAGGATTTGAAGAATTTTATTGTTCATACCGCGATCTCTCACGTGTGATTATCGTTCTTTACGGATATAAGAGAATCGCCTCACGACGCTTTTTCAGTAGCAAATGCGAGCATAGATTCTTATCATTACGCCATCACATACGATGGACTCCTTACTTTTGACTCTGTCTCCGTTTTACTTTCATGCACTTCCTACGAGAGACAAGTTCTCTCTTAGCTCACGGCAGCTTCCCGACAGATGCTGGTCTGCTGTCCAAAGCAGACGGCAACTTCGTTTGTCAGTGCGAGCCCCTCTCTGTCTCTCTTTCTGTTTCATTCCTCCCCCTCTTCTGCTGAAGAGCGACGGCACATTCGTTCGTCGTCCTGTATTTTGCTTGCAACCGAGGACGGACGCTCCCGCATTTTGTCCCATAAATTCTCCTCCGCGCGTAAGTAATCGTCGGTAAGAAGCTGGAATTGTATCCGTTGCAATCTCTCGCGCTAAATGAGAAACGAAGATGCGGGGGTGAGGGCAGCGCGGGGAGAAGAAGAGGCAGGAAGAAGCGGAAAACGAGGCGGGATCGATAGAACGTCCCGAGCACAATAGCGAGAAGCGATGGACCTCCGAATGCGTTAGATTGCAATGATATTACAAGCCCTCAAAGCTCATCATTAGGTCCATCGTAGAATGATTCTTCGAGGGTTGAGAACGTGGGAGAGAAAGTGAATGGTGCTCGCGCGGTTATTATGGAAGCTCTTACTCCTCCGAACAAGTAATAATTATCCTGCAATTAGTGTACTGCAATCAGTAACTTTCCACTTTCCCGCTCGCAATTCCATACTATATAAACGAGTATATATTGGAAGCATCATAGTAATTCTCCAGTTTGAAACTCTTTTTCTCGACTTCTTAATATTTTCCTATTCCATCAAATATCGCTTCGTCTAGGAATTTACATATTGTCAATTCATGCGACAACCCTTTCTCTCGCCACCTTCTTTCCAATTCTGTTCCGATTCTGTTATTCTTATAAACGGAAAAGATTTCGTTTTCATATTACGTTTCGGGGATTCCCCCTAATCATGGATATGTATCGATTACTCACACTCGCGAAGCACTCGCTAAAGTTCATTTTTGATGATCCCTTTAAGAGAAATAGAATGTAGAATTCGGAATAAAATTCTGTTTATGTATTTTAATATAAATGCATATGTAAAAACTATTCTATATGTATATGTAATTCTAATTTTTTTAATGTTTTCATTCTAAATAAAAAAATTCTTTCCCAAATGTTTTGTAGAAAAATGAGTTTAATACTGAAAACATTCGAAAAAATACAAATGTGTCGAAAAAGAATACATACATATTGTATATAACACGCGCTTATGTATATATTGCATGCTTTTTTTAAAAAACTTTTGGTAAAAAAAGCTGATTTTAGAAAAAGCAATGCGACACACATATATAAAATACACGGTACTACAATACAATTACAAAAAGATTATTGTTTTATAGTGAATTAAAAATTATCTAAAAGAGACCATATGTATAATAATATTGTTAAGATTTAAAAGACGATAAATAATTCCATAATTTCCGCGATTGTCAGAATCGCGATTCGACTCCGATTGTCAACCAATCACGAACACTTTATACGTGTCATGAAGCAATCTGTCTATCGTGCGCTTGGCAAGCGTATAACAGTTTCGCGCGATACGGCCAAGTGGCAAGCGGAAGTGGATGCTCCCTTTACAAGCGTGGAAATCGCACGAGCGTGTGCTCAGCCGTTTTGAAGTCGATGAAAATAGTTGGAAGCCCATATCGAGAGTCGGCCGGCATCGCCACCGATGCAATTTTTGCTTCACTCGAAGACAATAACTCGGAGGGGAGGAGAAGGGATGGAAAAGGGAAGGGCGGAAAGCGGGAGAGGATTCTCGAGCGGAGAAGATACAATGGGAGAGAAGCGGGTCACGAGCTCGGGCTCGTGAAACTCCCGATACCATCCCGATATATCGAATCACGTACACGGTGTCTGACATTTGATAAAAAAAAAGGAAAAAGAAATTTGTCCGAATTTCCGTCACGCCTAGACTGGATACAGATCCATGGCAAAATACGACGATGAACCAAAATGCTCGGTTAGACGAACCTGGTTGTGCATTGTTGCGTCACTAAATATCGCTTTCTCTCTAGCATGCTATTATATCTCGGTCTCGTAGAGGCCATAGCTAACTATGTAATTTTAAAACGAGCGTGTAAATTTGCCCCAAAACGTATCTAGTTTAGCGTGGAGAACCAGTAGTAGTTTAGCGCGCTATTCGCCGTGGTAAAATTATTTGCTGCATTATTATACAAGTTAAAGTTAGAGTTTTAACCGAAAAGCCGCAACGATGGGACGCGTTGCAAGGGATACAACCTCGCGTGCGAAACGCGAGTGAATCGGAATTTTAAGAGCGCAGCTGTGACATTGCATATCTTACGTAGCATAGAAATGTCGCGACAGAAGTGTCGACGCTTATTTATTTATCGAGTCGGGAATAATACATGGCGTTTTCAGTGGCGCAAATTGCCTCTTTTTAAAAACATAAGGATGCGGATGCACGACGTAAGACTGCGTCGCAGCGTATCGTATATACACGAAATATTAATATTTGACATTTACACAAAGTTACGTTTTCGAGTCTCGGAAAGTATGCTCGTCGGGAATATGCACCGTATGGCGTTCAAACATATAAGCACCGTATAACGTCACGACGAACTCTTTAATGCGCGTATAGGGATGGCTTTTATGAGATACAATTGCAATTCGCGAAAAGGGAGCGATCCACGACTATAACAGTTCCAGCACGGAATGCCAATGTTATTTTCGTCCGCGAAACAAGTCCGATAAACACTGGCGATCCCATGGAAAAAATTTCGCCGGGTCACACATATACACACGAGGAGTCTCGCGTATATACGGACACTTTTTTTTATTTATTCGCGCAGTTTCGTCGACACGAGACTCGGCGCTCGCGTCACGAAACGTCGCGCATTTGCATCGCCCGAGTTTTTCCTGCGCGCTGCTGGCTAAAGTCGCGATGTGGAAGCATGTACCTCGAACACGGCGAGTTCTCGGACCAGAGTCCGGTGTCGAATCGACCGGTCCGGCTAGATACGCGAGGCCATCTTAATTAAATGACACCAGCGCAAGAGAGCGAGAATAGACCGAGCGGCAAATTGGCTTCGCGATGAAAGCGTAGCGGCGAAATATTAATAAAAGATGGAAGAGGAAGGGGTGTGATTTTTCACGCGCCCGAATTTTCATGAAACATGCAACGCACCACCTGCGTGTGGAGAAAGGGGTTTCTCGTCGTTCAGAAATAAATATAGGCCATCACCGTTGCCGGGGGCTAAAAATACGGCCTATTGTACAGGAGGAGCGTATACAAAAATATCCGGTACCGAGCCGCTGTCCGAGTTTATTGTGCAGGATTCATCTTCGCGCGGATACAGTTGATACACAATGGGTGAATCGGTTCGCGCGAGCGGATGCTATTATGGAGTTTATTTACCATGTATTATTAACTCCCCCGACGAATTTAACCAAATATATTTTGCCCTCTCTCGCAGGGAATATTCGTTATTCATTTTGTAAAAATCAATATTTATACTGGTAATACTGTTTACAATATCTGTTAGATAGAATCTTTTTATCATTTGAAAGTAAAAAATATTTAATATTTAAAAAATTATAAGCCTCGTTAAATGATGATTTTGACCAGAATTAGCCAACTCGCTTTTTTATATCATGCAAGAATAATGATTAGAAAAAAATGCGTACTTTAAAACAATAATTTTGACAAAAGTTGTTTTGTTTTCTTTGTATGAAACAAGATGGAATAAGATAAACTTAATTATTCTAAGCTTAATTAAATCAATCTGATATAATTATTCACCATTTTCTTTTTTTTTCAGGTAAAAGATGTAAAAAATCAAATATAATTTTTGATATTTTATTACATTTTATTATACTTTTAATTTTTTTAATATTGTTGAGAGGATATCTAGTTAATCTAGTTTAATTATTCACCATACCATGTTTTTTACGAGAAATAGTTCACTAGAAAATATGGAGTGTTGAATTGATTCAGAAGAAGACAGATTAGATAGGATTGAATTGAATTGAGTTAGATTATATTAACACATTGTATTTTGTTTTACACAAAAAAGAGGAGGCCATTTATAATGGATCTTATTTCGCGCTTGAATTATGGCTCGCCTAATAATTATTTACATCTCGGCAATCTAATATGATTATTTAATTCAAAATGCAGTTGATTATATTATATAATATATTTCACAAGATTATGCATAAGATATAAACTTTTGTAAGTAAATTAATTTAAAAATATATATAAAGTAGAAAAGAAATTTTTATTGCGAGCGGAAGTTAATTTTTGTCAAAATCACAGTTTTGTATTTTCTTATACATATTGACTAAATTTTATCTAATATTGTAAGGATTTTATATTTGAAAGGTGTGATTTGAAAACAATAATGTTCCACTTCACGATAGTTCGCTAAAAGAAAATCACTACGTAACACCGCGTTGAAGGGGAATAAGTAGTAGTTGTCGACAACGAGGTAGACAAGGGGAAAAACGCGAAGAAAAGTAAGGCACGTGCTAGAGTAATCGTTCAAGTGCAGGGTTAAATTTCGCGCTTTTGCGCTTTCCATACTTATGTAATAGTGGCATTTTACGATCATTCACGTTCTTGGGAAACCTATGATTATGTACATTATACGTATTTGTTCTCTTTTCATTCATAGTTAAATATATATTGATACAATATACCTGACAACAAATATTTGATACGACAATATTTGTGACTATCGAATTCTGTCAGTTATTCCCTTAAATTTCATCCGCTCTCTCTATTTTTTTCTGCTAAAATCTTTATCGTTTTCGATCTTCGTTAAACAATAAAAAATTATCGAATGGAATAGCGTCAAGATCGATGCGTACGCGCTTTTCTCCGATGGAGGAATCGGCAAGGGAAGCTTTGATGTAATGACATTGATACCACAAAGCTTCCTATTGTTAGTGTGTTGGATAAACGTAACGAGTAGGGCGATCGAACCCGTTTATTCAAAGTTACCCATTCGACCAAATCCAGAACGAAACGTTCTGTCAGAGTCTTTTTCTTTTACAGTTTAATACTCGCACTAAATTATTCTTCCCATCGTTTCTATTCCTTATTTTTATACTAAATCGCGTAGCTGTCGAATAACTCGGTTGTTTGCGCAAAATTATATAGTTCTTTTATAGCTGGAAAGATGATTTAGACTTATCAATATGCGTAAGACGTCACGCATATATTCCAAGAATATTGAGCTCTCCCTTTCTCGCGAAATGCATTCCGGATTATTATCCATCACTATGAAGTCGAGGTCACTTAAAATGTTCCCGCAAGACCGTGATAAAAACCGTATTGAAAAAAATCACATCAGATTCGTAATTCCGAGGCGCCATATGGTGTAGGAAAAGTATTAAACCAGTACTCTACTCGTGTATTGAGTGCAGCTGTGCGCGATTATAAAATGCGAAAACGTGGATCAGGCGAACTCGAGAGTACTTTACACGTCGCAGCCGCAACATCCGAGCCACAAATTTGTTAATATCATGTTTAGTTTATATTATGTTCAGTCGTTGAATTTCACCGTGTGAAAGAGGATCATAACGAGCGCGATTTCGAGCGTGGCATTAACGAGGATACAGAGGGCGACGCCATTCTTCGAAAGTCGCGAAGCCGAATGCCGTGTTTCCTCCTGTGTGGCGCACAAGAGTACAAATCTCCTGTCACCAAGATAGTCCCTTAGTGGTGTTTGCCGAGGACTTGGCCGGTCGACTGTGCGCGCGGATCGGGATTTCGTAGGATTTGAACAAATTGTTGCGCGCCGAACTTACTCCGCTTTCCTGTCTACTTAACGACTAGTCGAGATTATACTCCGAAATCTCACGTATTTTCTCGTTCCGTGCGACATTTCCGGGAAAACAAACGGAAATTGCGGGTCGCAATTCCCGATGTGCTTAAGCTAAGTAATTGAGAGATGGTGATCTATATACGTACATATAAATATTCTAGTCTATAGCGTGTTAGATGGAGGGTGTTTCATTTAAATATCGAATTTTACATATCGAATAAATTAATGGAGTTATGAATAAAAGAGAGATTTTTATTCAAAATTTACAATCGAAGTTAAATTAGATTTAATCCCGCTCTCTATACATTGAACACAATTTATACATATATAGAATAAGCAGCAGATGGTATTAGTCGCGAGATAAACGGTCTCCTTTTGGATAGCGATTAATGGTACGAAGCTGCGGTAACTCGACAATATTATCTGGCTTTAACATTCCAGCTCAACGTGGCATAATCCGTGAGGATGCACATGGGAATGAAACATACAATGGAAAATGCTCAGAGTATGTACACATATGTTGCGGATATGTTAAATGTTTTAACAACTATCACATACTAATCGTAAAGTCGATACATGGCTTATAAGTATACATGTAATGTTTGTGGTCAAATAAATTATTAAATTAACTTGCAAAAAATTACAATACATGCAATCAAGATAATATCGGTATAATTAGTGTAAAATAAAACCACAAAGCCTGTTTCACCAAATTATTACTCCAATAATTTCATAATGTCTTTAGATTTAATAATGGCTGAATATATAAAATTATAATTTTATTGAAATATATTATATAATTCTTTTTATATTTTTTAGTTATTTCAATGAAGAAAGCTTGTAAAATGTTCTCGAGAACTTTTCATTCATTGTGCCAGTAATGAAAGCACCGCTGCAACATAACGTACCGCGCATTGCTCGTTAAAGAGCTACGGATTAACATCGTTACGCAACATCGTTCTTTATTATGATTTTCTTGCTATGAGCACAAGCAATAAAATTCTCTTTTCTAAAAGAAGCTTTATTAAACGTGCCAGTTTAATAAACGGGGCATTACGATATATCGACGTGACGTCGCCAATAAAGGCAATGACGAAAAGTTAAGACATATCGCTCTCTCGTTGCCTTTTGAATTATTGCATGAGGCGACCACTTTTCATCGTCGAGGAGTCGTATTCCCGAAGGGAGACAGTCGGGAGAACGCGTCGTATCAGCAGGATAAATGCCTTTATCCTCGAAGGACATAACTAGGCGAAAAGACACATCGGACAGAATATTCTTTATCAATTGGATTACTTCAATCTATCGCGTTTATGTACGAAGTAAAGATACTAGTCAGCTATAAAAGATTGAAACGATTTTTTTATCGGTATTGTGATAAAAACTTATTTTTTAATACGCTTTTATACTAAAGTCTCTAAGTGAACAAGTTTTTTTATTTCTGTCTTTGAATAGACCATGCGCTGAGTATCATTTAAATCTATCTTCTGCTTTTGTACTTCAATACGTATTGTTGTAAAATACAATTTTTTTAACGAAGAGAAGCCACGGGTCAAGGGAAGAATAATGGCCAAATTTTTTGGGAAAGGAAGCCGCCAACGTTATTTGATGCCGTAAATACCGCTTGATTTAAATAACAATAATTATTCAGAATACGATAATATTTACGTACTCGAATTACAGAATTCCGTCGGAATAAGTTATTGTAGAGAGTCACGATACGATCCGTGCGTCGTAACGTATTTGACTGCGGCTTTTCGTCGAACGAGCGGATGTAACATTACATGCACACCTAAGGCCCGATGTAATATACCCGGTAACGATTATCCGCACGCTAGGTTGATTACCAGCACGCCCTCGCATCGGTAAATCGTATCAATTTCGAATATTATTCTTCCAGCGTGTGGATAAGGATTCCCTTCAAACGTAATGCAAATTACATCGGATATTCAAGCCAGATCGATGCACCGTAAAATATATATTACCAGCTTTGAGAAACTTTATATATCTATTTGTATTTTCCATCAAGTGAACTGTGAACAAATCTTTGCTGCTTTGACTTCAAGTCTCAAATATTCATGTTTTCAGTTTAGAATACGGTTGATAGCTTAGCCCTCTTCTCTCTTACAAAGCGGCTGTCAAGATTTCAAAGGAACGGGTTAAGGCGGTACGATCGATGAGAGTAATATCAGAAGTGATTACAAAGCCCCGCAATGCTTTTAACGATCGTATTTCCCGACGCCAGAACGCCGCATATCGTCAATGAGTCTTTTAATCAGAAGTATCAGGATGGATACTCGACCATTTGAATCCCATAAAAGTAAAGTAACGTATACGAAGTGCGGTCTCTCACTAGAAAGAAATATATCACTCATTAATTAATAAATATAACCCAACTTGTTTTTTAATTGGGATCGTATAATTAAATTATTTTAAATTATAATATAATATAATATTAATTAAATTATTTTAAACTAATAAGTGCAATTATACAGGGCAATCTCTTCCCAAAAAAAAGCTTTTGTAGCTTATCTCGAGAGCTTTCCAAAATACTATAATTAAGTACCTTTTCGTTAAGTACTTTTTGAGTTATGAGGCTTGAAATAATTTCTTAATTTTACATAAACCGTAAAATATCTTGTAAAATATTCATTTTTCGATTATCTTACCTTAATACTTTTACGTACAAAATAATGAGAGGAATCAACTGGTGTAAAGAAAACACATAGTTGTTTTGAAGAAAAAATATGTAATTTGCAATTAACAATTATTTTGTACATAAAAGTATTAAGGTAATCGAAAAATGAATACTTTACTAGATATTTTATGGTTTATGTAAAAGTTAAGAAATTATTTCAATCTTTATAACTCGAAAAGTACTCGATGAAGAAAATACTTTATTATAGTGTTTTGAAAAGCTCTCGAGATACATAAGCTACAAGAGAGCTTTTTCTAGGAAGAGATTGCCCTGACACCCTGTATATAAATATTGATGGAAGCAGAAAGTTCACCGTTGTAGGAACGGTATCTCGAAGCTCCTTCTATAAACAGACAAGATAATTACAGAATACCATCTTACATGAGACGCGCGAGCATGTATATATATTCTGTGCTAATAATGCACGGTGATGTTTCGCATTGCAGCAGAGAATCGATTTGAATTGGGCTAACGCACTCAAATCGATGTGCGCTTCGACGGATTAAAAGACGGCAATTCCGTATATTTCGTGTCATGTGGTGAGGGATAGTCACCAGGGAAGCACCTTGAAATATCGATTGCTCGCTTGAACGAGTACGGCGATGTAGTAACCGTCCGTCCATTGTGGTAGATTTAGGGTTCTCATAAAGCTCCATTGTTTAGCTGACCTCGCATTCCTAAATCTCCATTGTCGTGCGCCGTGACGAGTACAATTGCGAGCGGGTAGGCTCGCGTATAAGCTAAGCCGTCGCAGATCGAGCGATGGACAGACACCATCACCCATCCGGGAAAACAATACGGGACTTTCCTGCGCTTAACGCTTTACAAACAACAGGGGATAGCCAGCGCTCGAGGCTGTCGGTTTTTGACGAAGCCGGTCTCAAGATGTGTGACACGATAACACAGTTCAACAAAACTGTTTTTGAACACAAGAGATTTATTTTGCCGTAATCTTATTAAATCTGAATGTAATTCCGACTTTCAAATTATTTTACCACGTCTCATAATTTTGCGATTAAAGTTGCAGAAAAAAGTTATTTTAACGTATTTTATTCTCATATATCCTAACAATAATATGAATATAATGATAATATAGAAATTGATAGAAATTGATTTAAATAATTATTCAATAAAAATTATCAGTCACGCAATAAATGTTAATTAAAAGCTTATTTAATAAAATAATAATGATTTCTTATCAGATTGCTCAACTGTCATACTTTAGCGATTGAGAAAGAGAAAGAAGAGAAAAATGCAGTTTTTCCCAGTTAATTGTTAGATTGAACGAACTTACCTGAAGTGAAGTTCGATCATAATTATGCCCTTTGTCTCGTCCGGATGGAGACTATGTAGTCGTGCTTCCGCACGCCCTCTCGACAACAGATTTTAAAGTACCGCCAAAAAGAAAAGCTCGCGCCTCTGCGAGCGCGAGTTGCCGCGCGCGCCGGCGCAGCGCGCGCCACGCCACCTCATAAGTTCCAATCATTTCGGCAAATCACCCTTCCTGGGAGTGGGAAATAATTGATGGGTGGGTGTCCATCCGGACGAGACAAAGGGCATAATTATGATCGAACTTCACTTCAGGTAAGTTCGTTCAATCTAACAATTATGCCTCTGTATGTCTCGTCCGGATGGAGACTATGTAGCTGTTTATAGACTAGGGATTTGCCAGTGGGAGTAATATAAATATTATTATGAGAGACTGTGAGCGAGTACTATATATTATCTAAGAATAATAGATAGATGTGTAAGTATAAAGTGTCTTATAGATCTAAGTATACAAAAAGTACGCTGTGGTCTTATAGAAAAATTAAAATTGCATGTTCTAAGAGCCATATAAACTTAAAATTAAAATAAACTTCTAAGACTAATGACAACATGGTCTTACGTAGCGATCTCATGGTAGAAGTAATTAGGGTTTTAAGATCGCATCGCTAAAATCCTCAGGGTTAATAAGAGGCCTATTGTAAAAATTTGCAAAGACCCTGGACTCGCCGGTCCAACCCGCCGCGCGTTTAATAATCTCGATAGAGACTCTCTTAGCGGCTGCTTGAGACGTTGAAGCGTGTCGCGTACTGTGTGCAGAGAAGAGGGAAGTATTTATGCCACATTCCTCCAAAGCCAGACGAATCCAGCGACCAATAGTTTGCGACGAAACCGCCCTATGGGGTTTAGAAAAAGAGATAAACAAAAAATCGCATGTAGAAGGGCGTAACTCCCTGGTAAGCTCTATATAATGTTCCATGAGGCGAACAACACAAAGATTTTCATGGTTTGCAAAGCGTGAAAAAAGGAAAAAGGGTTGAGAGCGACCCGGTGCTGAAGTTTTTATCCGATCTGGAACGCGAATCATCAATTTCTCTTCCAAAGAGATCTGCGACACTCTTATTAAACTAAGCGTTTGCGCTCTATGACCAGTATCGAGAGCTAAGAGGAGTATCAGTTTTTTGGTGATATCTTTCAAAGAAACTCCTTCATATGGGTAAATAGAGGACAATTTAGCTATCACGGGGGCGGGGTCCCAAACAAAATCGTATCGCGGACGGGGCGGTTTGATTACCGAAACGCCTTTACAGAAACGTTTAACCATAGGATGATTGCCGATTTCGATCTGCGAAATTAAGGAGATCGCTGATCTCATCGTATTCAGACATAAATAGGAAGAGATTTTGGGTAGCTCCTGGGCTAAAAATTGCAAGGTCTGAGCAGCCGACGGTGAGTAGAGCGGTGACCTATGACGCTGGCAAAATTTCCACCAGGCACGAAGTGGGTAGGAATATTGTTTGATAGTCGATTCCGATAGGGAGGCTAGTAAAGCTGGTATTGCTGTATCTGGTACTAAGCGAGCCTTGAATGCCTCCCTGATAACTTCGCGATCCCCAGGGAAAGTGACCTCCATGATGGGTGACAGGTCCTGAAAGGTGACGATAAGAGTGAATAATTAGGAGGTAAGATTAATGGTTCGGAAATCACAAGACGACTAAACAACGGGAACCAGGGCTGTGAGGGCCACCAAGGCACTACCAGTGTTCCCGTTGCTTCGTCGTCAATTATCTTTCTGAGAACACGTGGTAGTAAAATGAAAGGTGGGAAAGCATAGAAGTTTAGATTTTCCCACGAAAAAGTGAACGCGTCTACAGAGATTGATCCCGGGTCAGGATACCAGGAAGCGTACAAATCACATTTGTTATTTATTGAAGACGCGAACAAATCTATATCAAAGGGACCAAAGACCCTTGCCACTCGACGAAATGCTGTAACCGATAAAGACCATTCCGTATCAGGATCCGAAGTTCTAGATTCGGCATCCGCGATAGAGTTTTCTATAGATGAAATATAAGAGGCAAAAACGAATATGTTGCGATCCTCGCACCAACGCCAGATTTGTCTAGAAATTTCAGAGAGATGAGGAAATTGAATAGAGCCAAACTTATTGATGTAGGCTATAGCAGTAGTATTGTCAATGCGGAGTAAGATGTTGCAGTCGTGAAGATCTGCTGCAAAACAAAGCAGGCCGTTAAAGGCCGCTTTAAGCTCTAATGAGTTTATGTGAAGCGTCCTCTCACACTCAGACCACCAGCCATGAGTGCGCCTGTCGCGGCAAGAAGCCCCCCAGCCGTTCAAAGATGCATCCGTAAATATTTTTTGCACAAATCTGTCTGAGCGGATTTTGTTCGTCTGTTTGGGATTGGAAAAGATGTCGATCCACCATCTGAAGTCTTCCTGGAAGTGTGAAGAAATGTCCATTTCTGCTGAGTAATCCTCATTGTTATTAACAAGAGCTAAGAACTTTTCTCTTTCAAATCTCTTCGTATGAAGAAGTCCGTACTGAACTGCAGGGCAGACTGAGACGAGAGAACCGATAAGGCTGGCAAATTCTCGAATGGAACATCTTGTTCTGAGGGCCAACGATGTTGTTAAACTTAGTAACTTTGCTCTACGTGAAGGAGGGATCGTAATTGATTGCTCATTTGAATCGAAGATGAAACCTAAATACTTGCTTTTATTTGATGGCTCCAAATGCGATTTAGCGTAATTTACCACAAACCCCAAAGAGTGAAGAAGGTTAACTGAAGCGTTGACGTTAGCCCGACATTCTTCGTTGGACGAACCTAAGAGGAGAAAATCGTCCAGGTAAGTTATTGATTGATAGCCTTTTTTACGGAGATAGGTAAATACAGGTCTAAGAATCTTTGTGAATATGTAGGGAACTGTGGACAAGCCGAAAGGCAGAGCCGTGAATTCAAAGGTCTTATTGCGCCATTGGAAACGAAGGAACTTTCTATGGCCCTCAAAAATTAGAACTAACAGGTAAGCATCTTCCAGATCGAGGGTTGCCATATGCGTTCCAGGAAGCATGAGGCGAACCACAGTACGCCAATCCTCTAATTTGAAGTGTGGAGGCTCGATGTATACGTTGAGGTCTCGCAGATTCAAAATAAAGCGTTTCCCTCCTGATGACTTATCTATCAAAAAGAAAGATGAGAGGAACTGGTCTTTGCTAGGTTCAACCTGTGCGATGGCTTCTTTTCGCTGTAGACGATCTATTTCCAAGTCACAGGCTAGCGCAGCAGATAACGACAAGTTGGGCTCAGAAAGATGAGCCCTTGATGGAGGCGAAATAGTGAAAGGAATGCGGTAGCCTCTTATGGCACTCAATACAACAGGGTCAGAGGTGATACTCGACCAAGATTCGTAGAATTTATGTAAGCGACCGGCCGAACTTACGTTGTCTAGTGACGGCGACGAGATCTGGTCTGAGACCGGGAGCGGTGGCGTTGGCTCTGGTGATAATGAGCCCCTGTTCGGCGAGCCGACGAAGGACGGGCAGGGGCCTTCCGGTTTCCCGAAATCCTAGACGCCTGTTGGTGAGATCGATATTGTGTTGACTGGCGGACCGGTTGTAACGTCTTTTTTCCTATCGGGGGAGCTGATTTGGAGACATCACGGGCAGTTTTTTCACAGACCTGAGCCGCCTTGAGCGTTTCGGCAAAATTTTGCCCGAATAAGAACTCGTCGATCGGAGCTGATTCTGCAGCATTTTTGCCAACGATATTGAGAGAAGGATTGGTGAAAGCTCTTCTCGCCAGTGAGAGACGGTAGTGGTGGTCCGCTAGCAGATGAATGCCTTCTGAGAAATTTGTCAGAGCCGACCTTGCCTCATTCTTGAGATCTTGCAAGATCTCCGGCTTCAGCAAGAGCGACATGCCCGAGCCGAGGGCGTTGAGGGAAGCAGCCACCTGTGCCTGTGAAGATGACTGATATTCGTCCCGTTTAATGACCGACGGGGTCAGCGCTGCGATTAGCTCCTTATTCAACTTTGGTGGAGCCAGCGATGATAGCTCCCCCTTAGGTTCATATTTAGACAGCAGGTTAGAACGCACCTCGTTATTGAGACCGCCTCGCGACTCCGTCTGGATTGCATTCAGAACCGTAGGATTCCAGGAGGATGACGTAGGGGGTGTCTGAGTTCTCCCGAACAAATCCTCAACCAAGGTATACGCCACGGGAACAACTTCCGGAACCTGGGATTCCGGAATGTCTGTGGCAAGAGGGGAGGCAAAGGATACGCTGCCAGTTGGCGTGGCACTCACCTCATTGACGCTAGGAATCGTCGGCGAATCTATGTATGGAAAGAAGGAGACAGAATAGAAATCACATCGGTTATGTCCTCCCTTTGCCAGTTGCAGAGGGGGGGCTGGGTCAACAGGAGGACATACCTGGTACAACGCCTCGGTCAGCTTGTGCGACCGTGTGTTCTATTGTATTCTGCTCCACGGCGCCTGGTCTAATTGCTGCTAAGGGCGATGCTGGGCCCTCATCCTGTGGCGGGATAACCTCTATAGGCGATCTAACCTGACATAAGTCTAGGTTATGTGAGCTGTTGCGGCGCACAAGAAAATCTCGAAAATCTCTGAGAATTTCGCTATAACTTTCCCTGGATCGGGAACGCCGTACCGAAGAATCCCTCGATGAGATGCTGTCCGATGAATGAGCATCCCTAGATCTTTCTCTCCTATGTCTCTCTCCTCGAGCACGTTCGCGCGATTTTTCCCTTGAGGAATGTTTACGGGACGCTCTTCTGTCCCTAGAATGCCTCGAGAAGGATCCCTTATTTGCGCTTTTGTGCTTAGGCATTATTCTAATGGGTAGAGCCTGAAAAGAGACTAAAAAATGAAAATAATAACTACGGTACACGTTGTCGACACGAGCGAACAAAACACAATGTGGTGGCGTGGCGCGCGCTGCGCCGGCGCGCGCGGCAACTCGCGCTCGCAGAGGCGCGAGCTTTTCTTTTTGGCGGTACTTTAAAATCTGTTGTCGAGAGGGCGTGCGGAAGCACGACTACATAGTCTCCATCCGGACGAGACATACAGAGGCATAATTTTAATTAAAATGACGACCACTTATTGCGTCGACAAAGTCAATTAAATTACGTTTCCTTTTAGTCAAATACGTTTCGACATCTAGATAATATAAAAATTTTCAATAAAATTTTATCGTGGATTAACGCTGATACCTGATGTCACAATGGGATATCATCAATATCCCATCGTGACATCAGGTATCAGTGTTGATGCGCGACAGAATTTGAGTGAAATTTTTTATCGCTGTTAATTACATAATTTATGTTTAACGAAATTATTACAATAATGGGAGGTGTAGCACGAGCATATAAATGATCATTAAGGCCACGCATTGAGAATAGAAAGATTTGTATTATTAATTTCACTCATGCACTACGGCAAATCGTTCAATAAGTAGTTAAGCTCGATCTTTCATCAGCCAAGACCAATAATTGTATACGCGATATAGAATCGTCGTATGTTTTTATTGAATTTTTTGAAAAAATTTTTTTCGATATGTCCAGAAATATCGTGTCTTTCTGCAGCTGAGGATTCACTTATAAATTTGATGAAAAAATGGCGCCAATTTCATTCTTAAATGAAACGTATCAAGGAATTGTCGACTCATCAGTCATATCGCTGGCATCGGAATTCTTTTGAAACGTCCAGCAGGAATCCCACTAAGCCGGTAAAAGCTTTTATAAGCTCAGTAAGATATCACGGAACGCTGAAAAACGGGGGAAGGAATAAGACATATAGAAAGAGGAATGCGCGACTGCTTTATTGAGGGAGGAAAGTCGATAGTCTAAACCTGAAGAGAAATCAGCGGGTAACGATTCGAAGTCGGAAAGTAAAATTATCGTCGAGCGAGAGCTCAGTATTCTTCAAGGACTCTTTTTAATGCCAACTAAATGTTTCTTGAATCAAGCTTACGAATATTAAAAAATTTGTAAATATTTTATATACACATTTTATATACACATATAATAGTTATAATTAACTCTTGTCGCTAATTATAATTAATATATATAAACTAATAATAATTAATCGCTTACTAGGATATATGCATTATAGTTTTAGTAACATTATGGTAACACACACATACATATATATATATAATAAAATTTTATTCTCTTTGCATCGCATTTCATAGAAATGTGTTAACGTCGCGATTTAGTTTACTATTTCGCAGACTACAATTAAAGAGCGAGTAACATGCTCTCGACTGTAGGCATGTCGTCACTGCGTAGATAAACGAGGGGAAGAGAATTTGCTGCTCTTACACGCTCGTACACACACATACATGTACGGAATACGCGCGCAATACTCGTAGTCTTTTAATGGAACGCGCGTATCGCGCTGCTAAAGTAGCACTGACCAGACGTCTTTTACGAGCTCGTCCTCAGTACGAGCCATTTGGTGTAAAGCCGTTTGAGTGCAGCTACATTTTCTGATTCAGGCCCGAACCCTCCTCAGGGCTTATCTAGAAACAATGCAAGATTGACCGCGTTGCCTGTTCGCATTTCTATGTCCTCCCTCTTTTCACTAGATTTAAGCGGAACATTTATAAAAGTGTAGACAAATTCAAATTGTACTTTTTCTCTATGTTGCGATTAGATGTGACGAAAAATTTTGAGATATGACCAAATGAGAACAATCGCGGAATATGAGATTAAAGATTTTTCCAGAATAGAATCAGTTATTTTATACACAGTGAGTACACATAGAGAAAAATATATTATGGTGAAAATTATATTACAATTTTGAAAATCGTGGAACATATTATATAAGAGAAAACACGATGTATATTTTTATTCTCAAGAATATTATACATGTATTATATTTTACAAAGCAATATTGTAATTAATCAAATATTTTAATGCATAAATGCATTGTCGTTAATAAATAATAAAACAAATGCATAATTTACAATTTTTATAGTAATAATATCCTCTAATGCCATTATATTTCAGCTTTAATAGAAAAGAATATATTTTTCATGTAATTTCTATTGTAAAATTTTCTCCGTATATTAAAGCAGAAAGGCAAACTTTATATTTCTGCAAAATGAAATTGCATACACTTATCAATTTTACATATAAAGTTACGAATGCCGAGAGAAATGCGAAAATCAAAAGGTAAAAAAAAACCGTACTACAGAAAGCAAGATTATACATATTTGTAGAGTTACCCTCATTAACTGCTAAAGTCAATAATACGTAATTCTTGCCTCGTCGCTGGGATATTACACAAATGATGAAAGTAAGAGAGAGAGAGAGAGAGAAAGAAAAAAAGAAAATGAATGTCTCCCTATGGATTCAATTAGCGTGAATAACGAGATCGATAATCGCGATGCGTTGGCGAATCCTGAAAATGCACTACGTGATTTCGAATAAAGGAATGTAGACGAAATAAAATACGCGTGTTCGTCAAAGATATATCAAACCTGACCGCGCGGATATAATAAGGCGAGGTTTTCCACGAATTCTCAAGTCATCACACAAAACACGACGGGTACTTGCACGTAAGCGAACCGCCGCTGCCTGCGGAAATTACAAGCCGGAATTGCGCGGAAATAACGCCACGAAAGATCCGACAGAGCGTTGGGCGCGAACAAAGTTACGAGTACAGGGTTGCTTGCGTAGCTCTTCGTGGAAAGAGGAAAGAGAAATAAGGAGCAACCCACCAAATCTTTTGACAGAATACGAATAGAGAATACTATGGATATATCCGAGGAGAAACCTTTTTTTATTTTAATTTTAATTTTTGCAATTTATTATTTGTCAATTTTAAACCTTTTCGTGTGAATAATTGTGTAATTCGAATCGAAATTCGCAAGTTTTTAGAGGATCGATGTCTTCGTTTTTTAATCAACGCATTCGTTTTTTTAATCGTATCTTATCGTTCAAAGATTGTCTAGGTGCAAAGAGAAAGTGGTTACATTTAAAAACGACGGATATACTTTATAATTTGTTTTACATTCGTGTTTTTCTTTTCCTGTCGCAAAAGAAGTGATCTTGAAACTTTATAATATATTGCGACGACTCTTATAGGGATTTCTTCCTATAAAATATCTTTTACTTTGCATTTATTTTTAGAATCTTGAGCGTTTAATAATTTTGCTCGATAAAAAGCAAAAATAAAAGCATGTATTGCAGAGGAGATACTTAAAGATACTTAAAGTATTCTCAGATACATGTTTCTAGATAAATTTTAACAACTTCAAAATCTTTGCTCTGTAAAAGATACAAAAAATATTAAAATTAAAAAAGTTGTAATAATATTAAAATTAATGAAGAGAATACAAATATTTGTAAATATACTAAATAATATTAAATAAACTACATAACGTGTCACACTCGTGCGAGAATTTTTGTAAATATTTTTAAAAATTTATATAAATGATATATTAATGCAAAGAAATATTTACCGAAGAAATTTAAAAGCTTCATAGGTGAAAATTAAACAACTACGTAAAGCACGTAATTATTCAGGTCATAAACAGACTTTAATTAAAATCACCCGATTAAACTGCCAATCTTGAAATTCTAATTATCGTTAAAAAATAATTAGCATGTTTCTAGATACAGTTTCTCCTAATGTAATGCGAAAGGTTGTTAATCAATTGAATTCGTTATTTAATTAATTCTATCGCTTCTTGCCTATAATTGTGAATGATGTAAAATTTGAAATTAAACCGTCATATATAAACAAACCACGCTTCTTGTAACAAAACATCCCTACGATAACCAAGTTCTGATATATATTGATAGCTCGAGTTGCATCTTTGGAAAGTGAATGAGGGGGAGACTGAGAGGGGGATAAATTACGACGTATATGTATTTGTGCGCGACCGATTAGTTAATCTCGCTGCCGGGGATAAGGATGAACATGTAAAACGCCGCGGGCGCTAGATTCGGGGTAAGTCTCTTGGCATATAATGTATATGTAACCTCGCTACGGTATATGCATTTAGAATTAAATCATGCGACGTGATTGGATCAGGCGGTGTAAGAGAACCATGACAGTTAGCGTGTTATACGCTACGGCCGCGAGAAAACCTTTGGGACGTCAATACCAGAATATATCATAGTTCCGGAATCGGCAAAATGTCAGCTCCTAATGATACATTAACCTCAGATCTGTCAAGTTACTCATACGGCAGTTAAATCAGGACGAAAAAACCGTTTTTTTAACTTTGAGTCTTTATCTCTTCTGGAAGAATGGAACTGAACAAATGTATATATTTTTTGCAATTTATATTTATTGCAGCTATAACAATAACCGATGGTACAAAAATGTATGACGCATAAAGCTCCACGTTGTTAAAATGAAATTTACTAATAAATTTACAATTACTTACTAATATTATTATCATTAATATAATTGTAATTATATCATTATTAATAATATTAGTATTATTATTTATGATAATAATTATTATTAGTATTAGCATTATTATTGTGTCAGAAAGAGAGAAAGAGAGGGATTATTATAATATCTCATATTTTCTTCGTTCTTTTCATATTAAATATTATTTTTCAACATTGATATATTTCGATTAACTGTTTAAATACTATCTTGTAATAATAGGAAAATATTCATATATGCGGTATGTCTGGCATCGAGCCAATCACACAAAAAGACTTCTTCTTCCGCAAACTTGAGCTTTTCCCGCTCAACTGTTACACTGACGACTTCCATAGACTCCCGGGAGTAAAAGTTTTTGAACCGTCGCACGCTAATCAGGATCCTTGCCCCTATCGCGAGCCATCCCGGACTTTATACCCTTATTCCAAGAGTTTGAGTGACTTCTCGACAGTTTCATCGTTGAAGTAATGCGAATCACTACTTTGATTCGTCATCTCGTTGGCTACGCCTTGGTTATATAACTTACAAAGCTTTTTTTTTCAGCGGTATGACAGATACAAAATATAAATGTCAAATTCTCTTTTTCTCTTTTTCTACAAGTCTGTATCTTTAACAACCACTGCTACATTTAGCACAATTGTCAATATCGAACGCTAACCGCAGTCAGCCACTGTCTGAACAACACATAAAGTTGTCCTCGTCATCGATCGAATAAATCGCTATATTTAATAGTCGATATGTCTAAATAAATTGCACATAATATACACCGGAATAAAAAAATTATAAGTTTTATGTTGGAAATACGTTTACCTTCGAACTCTCTTTTGGTAATCGATACAGCACATCATGATGCATTCGCGTATAACAGCAGTCTGTAAAGTTTTCCGCTCAACTTTCCTGAGCTCTACTCCCCCTGCATTCATTTATTTATACATATCCATGTTTGCGGCTAGCACGAAAGAGTCGATGCGAACGTTTCTATTCATCTGATATATTCGGTGAAATTATGTGGAAACCACGACTCAATCGTTATATACGGAGGTAAGCGCTTCTCCTCCGCTTTACCGCATTTCGACATTTTGATATATGTATATACGAATGAAGCAATGGGGAAGTGAGAGGGGGAGGGGAAAGAGGTAACTGCGAAACCTGCTGTACATTCTAATATTAACGGGAAGCTCTCTCCATTAATATCGCGCGTGAGGCACCACAACGATACAGGTTTCGATCATAATAAAATTTCAACCACGTTTCGACTTTTTGGAAAAAAATAGAGGAAAGAGGGGAGAAGAGGGGGGAGAGAGGCAGGCGGAAAAGAGTCGGCCATATTTCACCGTCATCCGCTTTTCTCTCATAAAACTCGTAACCCGTCCAACGTGGCCAAAGGGCCCGACAGATTCATCAGCGGTTCGATTTATTTTTTCCGCCGAGTTCTCTCCGATCGACCATCATCGGTCGTTCATGATGATTTCCCGTTTTCGCATCTCTCCTACCCCTTCGTCTCTCCTCACCTTAGGAAATATCGTCGGACCATTGCGCGGAAAGTGAGAAACTCGTTTTCCGAACCACTGTAATAAATTGCGGCAGCCGGCAGTCAGTGCAACCAGAGTGAAATAAGGGGAAGGAGGGGTAAAAGTCACGCCACGAAAACCGACAGCAAAACGGTGTAAAGCAACGCGAACGTTGAAGTGGCAGCAGTCTTGAATCACGCGGGTCTCTCTTCTCTGTACGTACAGCTTTAGCCTTTCTTGGTGTACCATTTGACAAGCAAGTCTTTCTGCGAAACAAGCCGTTGATATTTCTTGCCCCCTCGAGAATGCGACGTAGCGTATTATGATATACACACGCGCGTATACCATACGAATTTTACAGAAAAGCTCGCGTAAATCTAGATTCGAATTTTAGAGACATCTTCGTCTCCGATCCACGCATTGTCATCCCTCGATCCGAATCTATCGATCTGTGCTGGTCCTTCTGAATCTTGTTCTTTTTCTTCTTTTCTGTCCCTCTTGCTATATCGTTCCTGTCGTTATTTCATAATCTATCATAATTTATAGGGTCGCTTGTGTTCTATGAATTTCCTATATAAAGTTAATATTAAGAGACTAAAATTTCCTTCTTTCATATCGAAACTGATATAAAAATACAGTTTATATATTATATTTTTTCATCTTTACAATAATAAAATCAATTGATACAAATATCATTGTAACGCACCTATACATTATTTTTCAATAATATCATATTATTACAAAACAATTTAGAAATTTATTGTCTCAAATTAATCAAATTTATAAATATTATACATATTTTATAGAGGAAATTAAAAAAAAGAAATAACATCTATCTGAATTAATTATAATTAATTACAATCATATACAATTATGTAATCTTGTTTGCAACTTACATTTCTTTGTATAATATTTCTTTTAATGTTTAATATTTGATTTTAAATTTTAATATTTGATTTTATGATTTAATAGCATCATTAATATTAATATCATATGAATTATAAAAGAAAAATCTCGTTATTAACTTCCGTACTAATGCTGTCATTCAAAAATATAATAGCGATAATCCTCGAATATTATACGCCGGTACACCAATATTATGAAAATTTATTTAATGTCCAATAGCCGGTATAATTTAAGCGAGCATCGCGGTTTTATATAAAAATAGAAATGCCACAATACGATAGCTGGCGAAATTATTTTAATATTCGGTCTCTGACTAAAATAATATTGCACGGGAATATATTAAGTGCAACGTTGATTCGTGTCTCGCCGTTAATGCACCGTTCTCTTTAGACATCGCGCATCCATCACTCAGCACAAACACTCTTTGGAAGAGTATGTAATTTCACTCTCGGTGTTCGCCCCCTATCTTCGTTGGATCAACGGAGCTTTCGCGAATTTAGCCCATAGGGACCCGTCGAAGGACCAGGTCGAGGACCGTCATTGCGCACCCTAACATCCGTGTATCCCTATCTCATTACCTGACACAGAAGCGCGATGTACCAAAGACCACCTTTCCCTCTCCTTCGCTCCGGTTAACGACGTCAAACGTTAACCACCGCAGACACGCTCGTATCTTACGCGGCCGTACGGGAATCGTAAGATCCGAGCGTCGACGGAAATACGTTTGGGAAATTAAGGTGCGAAATTAATATACCAGGCCAGGATGACGGCCTTCTCGCGGTCGATACGCGCGGTCACCCGCGAGTTTCGTATTCACCCGCAGCCCGTTATTCCCTAGGGCTGCCCCTGGGACATCTTTCCCCGACGATGGCTCGTCGGCTAACGATGACGAATTGCGTATGTGTACTGATAAATTATTCGTTGGCGGCAAATTTTTTACGTCCGGGAAGGAACTGTACGCACGAAATTAATTCCTTTTATTGCGAGCTTTGGGCGGGAAATATCGCGACAGATGGATCATCGCGACGATTAATTAGGGCTCGTCCCGGCGACTGTGATAAATAGGTTACGTAACGGGATCATTAAGATATCTCGGTGAATTTCGGGCCGAACTTGTAGCGCGATGTAATTAACGCACTCCCGTCGTCCCGCTGCCTGTAAATAATTTCGATTTAATGGCTTCCCACATCTCGTCGAGTAAAACAGGCTTGATCTCACCGCGAAAGTGCACGGAGCAAAACTTTAAGGGAGTAATTTCAACATTAATCATGTCGAGCCATCGATAAGCCAATAGCCGGTGAAAGCAGTTTCGTCCGAGACAGGATTGCTATGAATTCTCAAATTAATTTGCGAGCGGCCAATTGTTTTTGCGAGCCGGCACAAGCCGCCGGGCATGAACTTCTCGGCTTTGCCATAAGCCGCGCTAATTTCGGCATTGTATTCGCTTTAAGTCACAGGATCGCAGACGTTCCCGAAGCACAGAGAACTGTGGTAATCTGTGTACGGTGGGACTTGCGAACACCTGTTCCATTTCAACATACCGAGTGTAATTAGTCAATTAGTTTACTTCGCGAGCATTATACGAACTATAGCATATTAAGCATATTAGCGTGCAAATTTAACGGGAATGCCTTTCGTTAAACTTTGTCGAATTTCATGATGCACTTGTTCGTATGACGCGACAAATTCGTATCAATTTGTGCCGATCACTCAAATCCACATGCCCGATTAATCTCATTTCATTTATCGTTATATATTGTTTTAGAAAATGATATATATCTCTAAAAAACGTTCGCGTTTTAGCTGTTCCAGAGGAGATTACTTGAAGCTATTTTTACATCTGGAAGGCAAGGGTGTTTCCGAGTACACTCCTTGGTCTGGCGTACTTTGCGGAGAGCTGCGTGACATCCCGCAAGTTCTCTACAGCTCAAGATCGAGGCTTATTCTGGAGTTTCATACTGAGAGTTCACCATCTAATGCAACCGGCTTTTCCGGCATTTTTCGTTTCATCGATAGACGTAAGTTAAAATTCTTGCATGCAAATTTGACCTTTCAAACTATTAATAAATGTTTAAATCTAACGATAAATATTATAATAGTTATTTGTAAAGATATCACTAAAAAATTGCGAGAAAATTAATGTATACATGTATAAAAAAAGTTTTTCAATCACTCTGTTCAATCACTCGTATCGATTGTCAGAAATCGACGTTTCCAGTGAATCAAAACGTCACATGCTCTCGAAGAGTTTAGGACAAGGAATAAACTGAATTAAGACTCATGGCATTTTAAACGAAAACCTTTTTGTTTCTCCATCTGAAGTGGAAAACTCGTTTGACTCGAAAGAGAGAGAAAAAGAGAAAGAGAGACAGAGCCCATTCAACCTTCACTTATTGAGCTGCTGCATCTCTATCGAGAAATTTTAAATCTTGTTTTATGGAACTTTTTCGAATTCCCTTCGAATGCAAAGTCGCTTGATCGAAAAATTATTTCCAAGTTATCAGAAGATCACTACGAGTAGCCTGATAACGTGTCAATGTGAATGACGCTAATATACGTCATATAACATAATATGCATACAGAAAATGCATACACAAAATGCAAACTCAGGAAATGAGACCGTGAAAATCGCAAAATAGTTTTCCGTAACTCGCATAAACTCGCGTGGTAAAGTTAATAAAATTTTTCTTCGTAATAATCTGCGATTTCGCGAAATTAAAGTCGCTAAAATTTTTTTAGGTCCATACGACTGATCTCAAATTTTGCGGATTTTAAGCCGACGCTTCGTTAGTAAGCGTTTCACGCAACATAACTGTCCAACACATGCTTTAAACACATGTTGTCCCGCGAACTTTTTATTTTACTCACGTGTATGCAGTCGGCTTACGTATGCCAGGAATAACAGTGACATAATTCTGCCATAGCGCGGGTGAGAGTTCCCTCTACAATTCGGAATCGTACTATTTTTTTGTTCCGCAGCACCGGCTGCGAATCCTCTTTATGTTCCTGCACTTTTTTCCGCGTGTGAAAAATTCTGTGTACTCCCCATAATAAAAAAAAATGCCAGATCTCTATTCGCGATATACCTATGCCAGAATTTGCGCGTATCTGGCTTCATAGTGCCAATCTCTGATCGACTGTAGATCATTATTTTGCAATGTATCTCCATATGACAGTTTAACTCGACGCAATAAATAATAGCGGATGAGATTGGCAAAAGTTAAACGAAGTAATAAAATCGATGACTGATAGCTAACTTATTGCGGTCGATATTATCTAGACAGTTTTTATATCGTGTCTTGATACCGTAATCAAATAAATGTATACATGATTCAATGTAATATATAATTGTCAGAGCAAACTGTTTAATTATTGTAAATTCAATCAATATTCAATTCTGTAATTCTGTAAAGTTATATAGTTTATCAGTGTTCTATCAAAGTTTGCGACTAAATAAATGGAATATAAGCTCTTGACATATCGCACACATAAGAAAAATACACTTGCGTCATCCCTACTACCTGAGAAACGTCACGAATCCATTTTGTTCGATCCATCATCCGGCGAACACGTCGTCGGCGTATAAGCGGGAAAAATGATGCTATCGGCAAAAGGCATGACTCTTTTTCTTCGGCACGTCTCACGTTCAAACTGTTTTTAGTGTCTTCTTTGCAGCTGTTGGATGCATTTTTATTTTTCTCGCCATTATTTTCCAACGAATAATGAGGTAGTTTTCCCACAAATTAACATATCTTGTAATTATCTGTATTTAAGATAATTACATGTATTACGTAGATTAAATATAATACATAGATTAAGTATATAGATTATAAGCGTAATTGTTTTACCACTTCGCGCAGTTTTAATCATACGAAAAATATAAAAAAAAACTTTATGGGAATATATTACTCGTGTTACAGTTTATTTATTATAATACGTAAATCTTTTGGTTTTTTAAAGGTTAATCTTTCCAGTGTATTACCTATTGGATTAAACAGATATCAGGAATATAACAAAGCTGAAAAAAGATCCGTTTTTTAAACGTTGTAAAATTAATAAAGAACTTTGTATAATTGGTATATATGGAAAGATGCAGCTAATATTGTAACATCATGATTAGCGCAGGATGATATGTATTTAAAAAAAGTCAAGTATAATTAGTTTTACGTGTAATAATTTTTAAAGAGTTTTGTCAAATTAATAGTGTCTGATTATAAAACGTTCTCATTGACAAAAATTTGTTCTGTAAGAAATTTAAAAAATATAAACTTTCGATTCTTCGATATTCATAGTCATATAGCTATATGCTATCATTTCTTCGCTTTAATATGTTTTTCTTTAAATTTAAACTATATAATAGCAATATATATTTTTTATTAAGAATATAGTATAATAAAATTAAGGTAGCGGTTACGTCATCGTCACAGGCTAAATCATTTATTACGCTTCTTCGCTTACGGCTTCAATCTCGCCCAAATCCGCCAATTAATGAGAAAATTGCAAAGGTGTCTCACGTCTCTCGTCACGATTACTAAAAATATTTCGGTCCCACGCTTCTCAGAGATTACGAAGGATATTCTTGTTTCGCTAAATAATTACCGGAAGGTTAACACGAGTTTGACGAACAAGTTATTGCGCGCCGTGTTATTTTATTTAAAAATTATTATATAATTCATTTTTTCACATCGTCCGATCCGAAATCAAAGAAAAATAATTTCAAAGTTTAACAATAGAATATATAGAGAGAAATGTCAATAACTATCCGAATGATGCGCAAACTTATGATAGGAGAATAATGATATCTCTCAGGACCTAGTTGCCGGATCTAGTAAACTTATAGGCAAAATTCTAATGAGTCTGAAATCGGCGCTTATCATCGTTGATAAAACGTGCCATGATTGCGATACTTGAGAGACAGAGAGACAGAAAGAGAGAAAGAAAGAGAAGAGAAATATAGAGTAAGTCGGAAAGTCCTTCGGCTATTTGCGCGATATTGATTATAAAGTGGAAGATTTAGTCTAGACTATTTTCAAGTTCCTAGCGACGCCAAGCTAATTACTCGAAAAGCACCGAGCCTGCTCCGAGATATCGACTCCAAGTCGATATTCCGTTATCAGAATCCATTTTATGTCTTCCGGCAATTAGACCACATCGCGCTAATACATATTTCGCTATTTGATCGTGAACGTCTTTATTAAGAAAGACACCGCGCGATTAGTAAATTTAATGATACCAAATTTCCAATTGTTTCATTAAAATTTATTGTTGAGACTCTATGCGATTATCGCTGTAAAATCTCCTAAATAAAAACAAAACTTGATTTTGAAAAATACTTTGTGTGTATCTCTTGGTGTTTGCAAGTTTATCGATAATTTGATAAAATTATCGAAATATAATTTGATAAAATTTCCGATAATATTTTTGACAATTTCATCGAGCTAAAAACCACTCCTGATCTCTCTCTATGCAATCTCCTATCTAGCCGTGGGTATTTTCCAGTTGTTCGTTCCTTCGAGACATCTGATACGCGCGAAAAGTACTTAAAACTCGTAAAGTTTTTCAGAGAGTCGAGAGTTAACGTAAATCTTACCTTACGGAAAGCAAGCTGAGTAGAGAGAGAGAGAAGAAGGTACGAAACTTTGACTCGGGATGTCTATCCATTTCACGGCCCCGTAAACAATTTCGGGTGTCATTACGAGTTTTTATCGTAACAAGTATACCCGATGGTAGAGAAATTTAATGAAAGCGGAAAAAAAGAAAAATTTTGTTTAATACAAAATATGTAGATCATATTTCGGCCGTAGATTATGAAACTTATGCGAGATATTCGTTATATGTAACTTGAAACAATTTATTTTAAAAATATAAAATATCGCGCTTTCGACAAGATTGTCAGCTAAATACTTTTAGCAAGGGAGTACTTTGAATATGAACCGGCCACTAAACTTGATTCACTTTTTTCCTCTCGCAGAGAGATGAGATACATACATTATTCACTACACATATGTATATGTTTCAAATTTCTTTCTACTGTAAATATTAAATTGCGTGGCTGCCATTTGAGAAATGTAACGTATAAATATAAGAAATATGTTTTTTCAATAATAATCAGTATTTCTTGCGAGTCTTGATTATTTACTACATCGCTTTAAGTTTTTTCGCGCACCCATTATTTGTTCATTTGCTATTAAATAAATCATATTTAAATTTACATATCACATAACTTAAACTGCTTATAGTTCATTCGACAATTTCGCAAGAGATTAATATTAAAAGAATAATATTACGAGTTTAAATTCCATCATTCGAATCATTAAAGGCATACAAATATTTCGATGAAAGAGAGAGAATTCGCGTGGTTCTAAGCTAAAGTATTGCTCATTTCCGTGTCTTCCCTCCCGTTAAACGTAGCATCGCGATTCGACCGAACCTAGTGTAATTTTAAAACGAACTTTGGTAATGCATTATCCGCATAATACGCTCGCGCGAGCATTATTACTGCAGAGTTATAGTTATTATAGGCCGCGCCGAAATGCTGTAGCGAGAGCTCAAACATGAGAGAAGAGTGCGTGACGCGAAATGTGGTGTATCTCGTTTCAACCCCTGCCATTGTCCGAAGCCATATTGCAGTAACGCAAACAAACAAACGTATCGCATACCGAAACTCAATCGCTCCAATTGCCTTAATTTGTACCGAGGCGGATAGATTGATAATGAATCGCAAGCGTCATTACGCAATTAATTTACGAAATTCAATTGCGCGCGCGCGTGGGAATAACGGGCGTGGAATCGCATGGCTTGGATTTTCGTCGCATCCCGATGAAAATTACGGAACAGTAGCGTTGCGCAAGTTTGATCAGCCGTAACAACGTAAACAAATATTGACACGCTCGTGCAAACGGTTACAGTTTGAAAAACGCAAAAATCTCAGCCGCGTATAGGTTTATTCGAATGTTGTTTGCCCGCGATACTAGGTCGGCTCCGAATGAATGATCGAACGACGAGCGAAATTAATTTCAGACGAAAACATTCGAAAGCTGTAATTATAATGACGTGAACTTTGAATAAATGTGTCGATGAGAAATGCTAAATAATTAACTTTATAAATATTTACTTTATATAATTAGCGCACATGCACACATTTCCGCTACAACTAACTTGGAAATGTTGCGATAACAAGTTTGGTTATCAAACAAAACTAATGTAATACTAATATGAGAGAGATATATAGTCTTTTTAACTGAAAAAATAAATAATGATAAGTAACTATATATTTATTAACATAATAATGTTATACAATAATTTAATAATATAAATATAATAAAAATAATAATATGAATCTAATAGAAATAATTTGATAATTTATAATATAAATAAATTAGAAAGAATTGCGCTTATAGACTTTTTTAAGATTTCAATTAAAATGCAAAGACATAAATCGTTTTCGTCGTTCATAAATTAAATAAAATTTTCGATTCATCGATGTCTGTTCTTAATATCAGACCGGATAATAAAGTTGAAAATTTTCGTCTTGTGTCCTCCTTGCGGAAAATAACTTACGTAATAGGATTAACTTGAGAAGAGAGGTAAAGAAAGAGAGAGGAGCAAGTGTGACGAGATGAGAAAAGATTAAACTGCGAAGATTAATCCGACAAGGAAGCAGCTAATGCGGAAAGATTTGCCGCGCTGCTTCCAGAGGAGAATCCAAACATTGTAAAATCATCTCTCGATACGTTCCCCAAGCACATTCGCGCAATTTATTCGCTCTCCCGGCATATTCGAGAATACTCGATACTTTATTCTTATATATACGTGCGCTTGTCATTCATTGCGCAATTTTTTTCTATGGTTGACATAAAAAAAAAGAAACGTGTTTCGCGGGTGCAATAATTTTTTCAAATAGCTCCCCTTTCTCTCTCCCTAAATATTTCACGATCCGTGTACCCCGCGGTACCCTTGCTGCCCGTGGATTGATCGTGGGTCGCATCTCGGCCAAGTGACGGCTAAGTGTTTGTATACGTGCACCTCTGTACATCACATACACACATACACACACACATGCACGCGGGTATATACCCACGGGACACATCCGGACGAGGGGATACGTATTACACGCGCGCGGCTCGCCGGCGCAAAGTGACTACGTGTCCGGCATAGCAAGCCCATTAAAATCTATCTGCGGGTCGGGCCTCGACGAGCGTTGTAAGCATGAAATTCAAGAAGAATCCCGAGGAGAGCTTATGCCGTTTCGCGCACCCCCTTACTCCCCCATGTTGTGTTCGTGCCGTTCAGGAATCGGGGGATTTCTGCGAGAAACGACCGGGCGTCGGCTTCCGATCCGCGTGGAGCAAAGATTGGCTCGGAGAGATGCCCGTCTCTCGCGGGAGAGAGAAAAGAGCGGAGCTTATTCCCGTCGCAACCTCTCCGAAGAAGCTCTCCCGTTTATCGCGTCGACGCGCGATTCTTTCAGATTTGCATAAACAAGCGCGAAATAAAACGATTAGATCCGCGAAGCGCATAAAGTACATGGAATATCGAATGAGGCTTGCTATCTTCGTCGGGGGCACGTAAATATTGTAATCTATGTAATAAATAGAATAAATAGACGCTGTTATTGAATAAAAATAGCATCTAATAAATAACGAAGCGACTGATCGTCGTTACACAGATAGCACTTAGGAAAGCTATGAATTTTCTTTACAGCGTTTACATTGATCGCCAACATGTGCGCGTGCGATTAATTGGCACCATCGAGCGACTTAATAGGAAGCACAGCCAAACGAGAGGAAAGAATTATTTTTCCGTGAAGAGAAATGAGAATCAATTTATTTGCGTTTACCGACTCGATCTGAAAAAATACAAGTGATCCATCGAAACCAGCGAATTACGAAAACTCGTCATTAGTCCGTTTATTCGTTCATTAACACACGGATGAGAATGAAACGAATTTACGAGAATGATTCATTAATTATGATCAATTCATGTGGCACGCGATATGTAAACAGTGCGCGTTAAAATGATAAATATATAAAATAAATATATTTAAATAAATAAATATATAAAAATAAATATATTTATCATTTTAAGACACATCAAAGATGATTAAAGATTTTACTACAGCACGAAAAGCAACAATTTGAAAGGACTTCGCTCGTGATGGAAAGGGCACTTTAATTATAGAGAGGCAGAAGAATCCGGCTTAAGCACAATTGGCTTTCTCGTACTTTATATACGATAATACGCGACCCGCTCGGTGCCTCTGACATAACGATCCCGAGCACTAAAAGATCCTCTGTTAGCGAGGCTAACGCGCAGATGCGACCGATTTTATATAAGCAAATTAATGCTCGTCCTCTTACATGCTACTATACTATTGTGCTGATCAAACCACGACGTCGTGCAAAGCATACATCGTTTAATTAGCTGGTTAGCGTGTTGTCGAATGATAGCGATGCGCAGAAATGTAATTAACAATCACAGCGCACACATAAATGTATGTATTTATAAAATTCATAAATGCCTATTCATACGATATAATCAATGAATAGCGTTTAAACTACTTTAATGAATAATGCAACGTCCATAATTAAGTGAATGTTATTGTTATGTATTAAATATTTTGACATTTTATTGATAGATTAATAAAAGCGTCGAGAATAATTTACTTTCCCTTTCTCTCTCTCCTTTTCGTGCTTTGTTTATTAATTAATTTTACAATAAAATATGGGTGATTTATACCAAAGTAAAGGTAACGTGCATAATTTCCATCTTCCTTTTTCCATGTCAAAACTCAATTAACACTTTTCAATCTTTAGTAATTTGTTCATTTCGATAGATAAAATATCAGATAATCCTGTTTTATAGTCATGAAAAATATTAACTCACAAAAAATGCTATTTCATATTATTTATTTATTTTACTTAATTACACGTATATTTTCCGCGTTTATTTGTTGTATTTAATTAAACTTTTCATATATTCGCATACGTTTATAAATGTATAATTGCAATAATTGCGCAATTATAAAACCAATTATAAATTTTGTGTAATTCATAATTCTCAGATTTTTATTTTTTTCGCAACTCTAATTGATATTTCCCATTAAGTTCTCCCTTTCGCAACTCTAATTGATATTTCCCATTAAATTCTCCCTTCATACAAAACAATCCGATCAAGGCATAGCACGCCTTTTGCACATGGGAACAATCTGCTGGCACGAAAATGAAAATACACTCGTAGAAAGCAAACTGTGACACAATCGCTGCGAAGATTCCCATTTTTCAGAGCGTACAAGCGAAAGAGCAGCAAGACATATCTTCCGCGTCGCGGAGAACTAGCACGTCGGCACTTTCTACATCGATCGCTCTAAATAACTCCTCCGGTAAATTTATTATCGGGCTCGGCACCCTTTCAAAAAGAACTTGCGCGCGCGAAACTTGTTCCACCGTGGAATCCCTCTTTTTTTTCCCAAAGGAAAGCTCTCTCTCGTTGCGGAAAAAATTGTACGCGAAAAAAATTGTATATTGGGAATTGACTTACGGGAAAGGGATTAACGCGCGTAAAATGCAGTACGCGTTACGATCCATGAAAATACGCGTTATATAGCGACGATTACATTTCGTTAATTCGCGTCTCGTGCGTGTCGCACTTCGTTTGCGATTCAGTTTAACGATGGCGCTCTCGAAAATGGACGCGAGGGGATAAACGGGAGGCAGCACAAACACCCTTAATACTCGCATTATGTTTGATGATTTTTAGGATTTAATTCGTGTTCTCTGACCTCGCAAATTTAACGTGTAAATATCGCGGACTAAAGTCGCACATTCGCTAAGTAAAGCGTCCCGGTCTCTCTACGCAAATTCCATTTTACTCTTCGAATCTGAATAATTATATGTGCGCAAATACACGTGGTACACTGAATCACAAACATATACCAATCCCACTAACGAACTCCACCTTTCTCTCAGACCTCAAGACAATAAAACATACTCTGTATATGCGAGGATATGCTATTTGCATCTATATAATGGTGGAAAAAAAAATTATTTTAATGTATCTGTAGAAATGCCTTGAGAAATACAATCTTATTAGAAAAGATATGAAAATATTTGAGATAAAACAAATGCTGATTAATGAGAGGAAGAAGATTCCGTGATGTTTTTCAATTGCGAGGTACCATTAGCACAGACAAATAAGAACACAGGGCGGAAGAAAATTAAATTTTAGTAAAGAAAAAAAGAAATTATGTAAAAGGAGACGGCGAACACAAAGGCGCTGAGAAAAGGCGGAAAAAGATAAGAATCTTGAGAGGAAAAATAAAGGAAAAAAAAACAAAACTCCACAAAAGCAGAGAATATTGCGGAGAAACACCTTAATAAAGATATCGCGGCAATTCTACCGAGGGATTAAAACTGAAAGATAATGTGCTTAAACCAAGACACGCTAATCGCTTCGCGTTCGATAATAATTTTAAATTACTCTACGTACCTATAAGTTACAGCCGGCACGATAATTGCATAATTTATTAGGGACCTAATTAAAGAGACTACCTTTTCGTTCTCCTTGTTCGTAATATTTCCGTCGTGTTCCACATTTAAGATCGTTTTGCCCAAAGTAGGATCTTTATATCCACGGAAGTTTATCGCGCGTTATCGAGATCTTAAGAATATCTAGAGGTACTTTTCTCAGAGAGAACGCGCGTGATAATCGAGTTCCGTAGAAATAAGATTGCCGATGAAAAAAAGGCTACAATCGTAGAACGTGAACCCGGCGACCGATTCTGGCGATCGATAGCGCAGGATGGGCTCCATTTAAATTTAGTGGCCAGTTTATTTCGCATATAAAAGGAAAAACGGGAATCATTTATACCGGAATGGGAGTATCGCGGCGTTGTTCGCGGAGAGGAGGGAAGGGATACTTCAAAGTTCGGAAATCGAACTTAGTCTCGAAACGTTAGGGTAAAAGTCTTAAACTATTCTCGAAGGTAACATTACCGGATTGCAAAGAAACATACAGCTCCACCAGCAGAAAATGCGGGATCGTAAATTGGAAAGTTGGATTTAAAATATCTTGGAATTGAAAATATGGAGTCATTCTATACGAGATTATTCCAGAACATTACCTGTTGGGAAAAAATCTTGTAATGAAAATGATATTTAATGAAAAATAAAATATAATGATATTTAATGAAATTTCATAAAATCATATTTAATGAAAAAATCTTGTAATGAAAACAAAATGATATTTAATGAAAAAAGATCTGAAAAACACATTAAATGAGCAATTGAGGAAATTATATAAAATTGCAAAATTAATAGTAGAGGGGAAGAGAGAGAGAGAGAGAGAGAGAGAGAGAGAGAGAGAGAGAGAATGTTTTTACCAAAACTTTGAAACTTCAAAATTTGCTAGCTGAAATGTCAGATAGAGATGCCTAAATCATTCTCAAGGGAAATTTGGTAGACTCATTGAGTGAAATCTTAAGAGAAAATAGCCTCTCTAGCAAGAACTCGGAAAGTTAAACTTAAAAAAAAACAGACAATACATTATATATATTTTAATTAATAAATGATCATCCAATTTTGATCAAATCATTTATTACAAACTTAACGCAAATATAATTTCAGTACATTTTTTCGAAATTTTGTACGTAGATTTAGTAAAAAAGGGGAATATGAGAGATGGTGATTAAAAAATATATTACCAGTGTGATTTAAATTTAATAATTTTTTCCATATTTGCGTTAATATTCTAGAGCATGAAGTTTCTTCTCCTAATGCGATTGCATTGGTTTGTAGTGAAAGCTATGACACCTTAGAAAGCACCGTCGATGGAAAATTGCGAAAGTTCGTTAGATTCCAAGACACTTTCGGGCACTTTGCCGTACCGCCTAATGCTCGTACACCGGAATGGTTCGAACAGTTAGAAGGGACGATAAATTTCGAGGATTTCGTTGGTCTTCGTTGGCGTTCGAGGATACTCGAAGGTTGTTCAAACGGTAACGAGAGAACGGGCCTATTATCAATTGTCTGCGATAAGGAAGGACCGGTCGGCGGGAAAGCCCATTTAGGATGGATATATCCTGTGGATGGAAGATATCCTTTGTGTAGTTCCGAATTTCGCTCCCGAGAGATCTTAAACCGTACCCTCGAAATTCGACGACAGAGCTCGTCAATGATGCTATCGACACCTCGCGATGTTCGGTCATTGATGTTCATTAAACACGGTTTCATCTAAGGCTTCTCTCTCTCTTGCTCACGCAATCGAGGTATGCTAGAGCATCTATAAATTAGATCGAATGAAATTTCTAATATATCCTTCTCTAATACAATAAAATGGCATATTCAAGAAGATCATAAGAAATACCTTGGAAAAATATTATCAATTATATTTGAATTTAATATTATTTTAAATTATATGTATCTTCCAAAATCTTTATATATTACATATACTTTAACACTTTAAATATAATATACAGAGTGCACTGAAAATATATACAATAAGAAGAGGATGATATTTTGAAGATAGTTTTACGAAAAGATAAATAAAAATATAAACTTAAATTTAAACAGGCCATCAGAGCTAAAACGCGGATGATAGTGCGTAAGTTCAACGAGAATTAAGTTTTCGTTGAAATTTATTTGTGTGCACAGGGCACAAAATTTTCTTGGTACGATACCAAGCAAATTTTTTAAATAATTCTCAATTCGAGAAATTATTTAATTATTATCCCTCTATTTCCCCCCTGTAGTGTTGTAGGCGAGAAAAATATCGGGCTGAAAGTCGCTGAATCGGGAATAATAAATAAAAAATACAGAATAAAATTTTTCCGTACGATAGGGGAATTTATATCCGAGAAAAAATCTCTCCCTTTTTTCGAAAACGAAATCTCATATGTTATTCTATATATTTGATTTATTTACGAATTATCCTACTTTTCGGATGCAGTCTATATATTTTATCCATCACGACGTAAACGGTGTTGACCCCGTCGAGAAATTTTCGCGAGAGCCCGTCGGGGCACACGTGACATTTTATAAATGCTTGCTCTTAATACGTCGAATGTCAGTTGGGATTATCGTAGCGCGAAACCTTCATTTGCGATTCGCAGCGATGATCCAGCCTTCCCGTCCCTAGAACGCTCATTTAGACTTCGCGCGCGACTTTATAATACCGTATTGTCCCGCGGCACAATGAATATTGTTCTCGTAAAATCTCAAAGCTAATACCGACCCCATTGCTCGACGGTCGGGGCCGGTTGGCCGTTTAAGATATTTCACAACGATGCGCGTCGCACTCGATTAACGATAGAAACCCTGAGAAACTGCGCCATCATGAGTATTATAGTTTCGAGATTACGTTGCACTTTATCGCGCTTTTGTGAACTTTAGGACCGATTAACGATCGCGGAACGAGAGATGGATAGCTCGAGATATGCTTGTACTCGCATCTGCGGTATCTGCAGTGATATCTGCATCAACCCGCAGCGCTATCGATATTCATCCCGTGTCAATCTACGTGCAAAACTACGATTGCTCGCACGCGTCCGTACATACGCTTCTCAAACAGCATTTAACGTCCATGAATGTGCTTTGCACGCAATAAAAATATTGAGCATGTGCGATTGTTATCAGCCGACATCCCGGCGCAAGCTTCAAATAAATGGATTGTGATGCATGATAAAAAATGTTAGAATCTAGTGAATGTGCGTTCTATTGAAAGAAAGACAATTTGAAATTTAAGACTGTATAAAATAATTAAATATATGACATACGGAAGATCTCGACGCTTTTATAATTTAGTATATTTAATATAGTTAACGTTAAATAAAATTATCGAATAGTGATATAGAACATTTTTATTATGACGACGTTGATGGATAACATTAGATGTAGTGTTATGGAGTATACTCTTTAATATTTCTCCAGAGAAATGTAACGAAAAATATAAGAGGAAAACTAGGCTTTATGTGCGTTAATCATCTTTAAGTAACTTTATTTATTTATATAATAATACATTTTTATTTCAAATATATTTTCAAAAAAATTATATATCAGCATTTTAAAATGTCAAATCTTTTTCCGATTGTTCCTATTTTCTTTAATACATTTTTAAAAAATGTAATTTATAAGTAACCAGTAAATTTAAATATTTTGTTTTATGAATCTCCACATCTCTTTTTTTGCAAATAAAATAAAAATTAAAATAATTTAATGAAAAATATTAAGATATATTAATCAATTAATTGAAAATGATCATTTTTATGTTGTCATGTTGATGTCCCTAAATTACCTTATCGTTTGATCTGAAAAAATAAGTGTATTTTCTCATCGATATTCTAAATGCATTAATTAACAAGCATATCGTATTATCGATCGCTGTGTTAATTGTCTACCGCATATATTATAGCTCGATATCTGTCTCGTTACTCGACATATATCGTATAGCTTGTTGTTTTGCGGTATCGCTGAAATTTGCATTTGCTTCGGATTAATTAATTTTTGTTACTGTACATAATTTGTCAATTTGATATTAATCTTCAAATATCAACAATTGAATATTATTATTGCGAAAAATCTATTAACACACTTATAATAATGCCATTACATAATCATATTCTAAATACTGATTTTTCCTGAAATCGACGTTTAACTGACAATGAGTTTAGAACTACCGTTCGTTTGGCACAAAAATTGCTTGGCAGCGCATTTCTCACCGACACTTAGCGGACGGCAATTTCGATCATAATGGAACCCGCATTCGCGAATGTTGCCTGTGCAAACATACGTAGGAGAGACCATAAACGTACGCGAGATACTTTCGGCACTCTATGTGAATAATGCCGATCGATAGTAACGGCCGCTATTTATCTGCTTTTAAACAATGCAAATTACAATTACGGGTCCGGTTCGCGTCGCGCCGAAGCCATTCGCGTTATTTAGCGTAAAAGCAGGCGTACTGTTATTCCATTATCAAGCTTGGGCGTTAATTATCCCGCTTATCGTGTTCTTCCGATAGCTACCGTACCTGGCATCTCCCAGATAACCCGGCTGTACACAGTATAAGCGATGTTATCCAGCATCCGGCAGGTTTCATTCATTCCATCGCGAAGCGAGAAAGCGAAAGGGCGGCAGCGTGCGAATGTATCGCCGGCATTCAAAAGGTAATGCATTTATTTTCATGTGTGCCATGCTTATATATTTTCGTCGCTTACATTTTTGCCGTTGGTGGATGACGCCGCGCATAAAATTCAAATAAACCGCACCATTAAGCTGGGAGTAGAGAAGGGTTTGTCGCTTCTACGGCGAAAAGTCGAAGTCTGGTCTCACACTCTTACCATTTTTTTCCTCTTCTTTTTCCCCCTCTATCTTTCCTGTCCATGTCGCGCTTCCCGCTTTCCATTTTCCCCGCCAATTTATATTCCGCTTAAAGCGTCGAAAGAAGCATTTTTTGGCCTTAGCAAGTAGGCCGAACATTCTTCATATAATACAGTTCAACAAAAAAATGATCATTTTTTTAATTCAAGAAGGAGAGTGTCGCATTTATCGCAATTTCTTTACGGTAAATATTATTTCGGTTTTCAAATTAATTTCTCAATCATATCGCAATTTTAATGCGATTAAAATTGCATTTGGTAAATTCTCAATGACATAATTCACAACTTTACTGCATATTCAATCATAATCATAAATATCTTGTTATTTAATGATAACATCAAGCTCCTTTTTAAAAACTGAAAATTCTAACGTAATTAAATTTGATTACAACAAAACATTTCAACATATCACGCATAGCATAATAAAATATATTATTAATCCATTCTTGTAACTTCAATCAGAAATTTCTCAAAATAGTAACGAAATAATTTGAAAGCATATTTAACGTCAAAATATTATGTCAAAAAATTATAGGAAATGATTGTTTTCTTTATTAAGTGTATGTTTTGTTAAACTGCAATCCACGTACTGATTTAAATTAAGATATTTCTCTTTTTTCTTCTTTCAATCTCAAGTTTCAATCTGACATCTATTTTTAAATGGATCTCTCTCTCTCTCTCTCTCTCTCTCTCTCTCATTCTGTTTCGAAATTATTTAATTTATATTTTGCCGAAAGCTATTTTTTTAAATCTCTAAATAGAAAACTACTCGCTTACGTAAGAGAGAGAGAGAGAGAGAGAGAGAGAGAGAGAGAGAGAGAGAACCAAGAATGAATTAATTATTTAATTATAAATTATAAACCTATCAAAATTTTTTAAAATTTATAAATGTAAGAAATCAAGATTGAAAATACAACGAAAATTTCAATTCGAAGAGGATACGCAAGTTTTAAACTAATAAGTTTTAATATATTTGTGCAACTTCTAACTTTATGTATTTAATATTACACCGTTTCTACAAACACCCGCGCCATGTTTAACGTTGCACGTACAAGTCTACGAATCTTTAATGATAAAAAGTATTGCAAAACTTTTTTCTCTTTGGATGCGAAATACGCCACATTTCGTTCGCAGGAAACAATAAACTGAAAATGAATAGCGCAAATATCAACGAACGCGAATTCACGTCTAACCATGACCAGCAATAACTCTCCTTAATTATTGCCTCGTAAACTACACGCGGTAGCTTGTTGGCATTATTTGCTCGGGTTTACTACGTGGAAAGACCTGCGGCAATTTACTTTGCGAGAACGTCAGGTTCGAAGAACCAGATTTCTCCCTGACTTCTTTGCTTGCACAACGTCCTACATCAAGTAAGCACATTACATATTTCTTCGATAAATGTCATGCGCGCGATTTTGGTACCTGCATCTACCTGCATCAGAAATTTATTCGATTCCGATTAGCATTCGTGCTTTGACAATTATCAACTGTTACGCATCATTAGATATGTGTGTTCGGGTTTGTTATTACTGTTTAATGCGATGCAATATGGGAATTAAATAGAGGATAATAAATTGATAGGCGATGAATTAAACATGGGAATCCTAATAAAGCTATTGAAGAGAAAGAAAAATATTCAGTTATTACGCACAAATGAGATTAATATTATTAACTTAACTATCATTGATTTGATATTATTAACTTGTATACTTTTCCTATGTTTGTGTCGTATCGCGTTTTCTTATTTTTGCTTAAATATTACGTTTCTACTTATTAGTGAAACTCTTTTCACGAATGCTCTTTTAGGCCACCATAATCATATAGTAAACATTAATAATATATAAATTTTGCAGAATTTTTTACCTACACAATGTATGTATAAGAAGCTTTCTCACCAAGATTTTTTTCATTTCAATATTGCACTCGTAAGCATCAGCTATGATTTAAGATATATCCTAGTATTTTTGCCAAGATACATATCATTTCAAGTACAAAGTGTAACATCGTAAAGTTCGCGCGTTCGCTATGTAATATGAAAATAATCGCTAGAGAGAACGTCGCTTAAAAAACGTGTGATTTTACATAAAACGTTGAGTACACATTCGTGCACGACCATGCGAAAACTGCCGCTGTGTCTCGAAGTAACTTGGAACAATTATAAAATGGAACTTGAAATCTCTCGAGACGAAGGTATCGAACCTATAACATGAAGAAAAACGCGAAAAACTCGCGGGAAATTAATATTTTCGCTCAACATGGACATTTATGTTCCGCCATGCGTCATCTCAACGTGTGAACGAATGCGTGTATTTCTTTCATACGTCGTTATTGCATCCCTTTATCCGACGTTTATATCTCGTTACTCATTTTATTTTTCGCTTGTGTCATGCGCATGATTGGTATTTTCCTCTTTTTTTTTCTTTTTTTTTTTATAGAACAGCGGTCTCGTTGCAACACATTGTATTTCTTTTGCGGTGCAAATTGAAGGCCACGATGCGACATGCGTAAAGGAAATTGCAAGCTTTCTCTCTTCGAATGCGGGGCAGAAATTACATGTCGTTCCTGTTCCGCGAACGAGCGTGCTCATTGATTATCGAAGCGAGGTAAACTCGACTTTTATTCTTATCAAGATGCCACATTGCAGAGGTATTTACTCGCTTTACTTGTCATATTAGCGATTTCACCGTGATCTGATTAGAGAAATGGGACGTTCTCTTTATCCATATCTCGATATCTTTACTTCGATTAAAGGAAATTTCTATGAAATTTTTTTCATGTGACATCGTGAATACTAAATGCTTTTATCGAGAATTTAATAATTGGCAAATAAGACATAGACATTGCTGTGGGTTTTTAATATAAGCAAAGCTATATTCTCCATCATTTCGTATATTTATATAAAAACACTGTCATAAAGACATTCTTATTAAATTTTACGATTCTTAAAAAATTAGCTCTCCTGTAATCTGAAGAGCATCACGAAATATTTTCAGCATTCACCGAACTGGGCTTACACTCCGTTTAATTAAATAAGAGTGGATGGGATATGAGATCGCGCAGAGGCGTGCATCGCGCGTAAAGGGGATTTGTAATTTAAAATTTAATAACGCTAAGAACTTGATTTCTATTCCTTTCACAAGAGTATAGCCAATGCCGATAAAAGTAGGTAGACCGTTTTCTTTCAATGACCGAAAGCCGACTGTAGCGGTAATCCGATTATAGGGATGCTATGTACATATTATATGTATATATGTATATAACGGATATATTTTGTCGCATTTTTGCAGTTTAAATCTGTAATCCCAATCCGATCGCGGGGAATTAAGACAACGATCATATTGCTTGACAGAAGAAATGAGAGGAAAAATATACTGATGACATCTCATTGAAATGTACGCGTATTTACAAAGAGTCGGAGAAATAAAGCTTTCTCTCTCCGGAAATGGAAATATATTAAATGAATACGCGCGCGTTTGCCTTGCGTTATTACGTCTCGAAAATGAACATCCGCGACAAATTTAAAAGGGCATGTTCATCTCGAGAATACTCGAAAAGTCCTTCTCTCCAACTGTGCATTTCCACGAGTAACGCAGAAAGATCGGTCTTGCCAAGCAGACAAAATTCTAAATTTTCAACCTTTTGTCGACATATGCGACTGGAGGCGAAGTTGGGTCGCATTCACTGCGATGATAAACATTGAAGTTACAGAACAATCTCTGCCTCAAGTTGCGCAGCATCTCGTTTTCTCGTACAGTCTTATCATTCTCGAACTAATTGAATTCGCGCAAAACAAAATTCAAAAATGCTGCAAATTTTTGAAACTTTCTGAGAATATAAAATATTGTAATTAAACGTGAGAAACACACATACATATATATTATATTTCTAATAAAGAATTATACTGCATGTCCTATAATTTGAATCACGGTCCGCGTCGACTTTAAAGCCGTAACGACTTACGGACTGAAAGGAGACATTTTTCCGTGAATGCCGAAAATCCGAATGCAATCCGCTTAGAGACATAAAACGCGGCATCCGCGTATCGATTACGTTGGCTTCTTTCCGCCTGGGATGCCGAGAAGTCAGACATCACGACCGCGTACCTTTTTCGCTCCAAGAGGGAAAAGTGGGTCAGAGGCGAAAGTGTCCGCTTTTATTCTCCCAGTATAACGGGAAGAAATATATATATATATATATATATATATATATATATATATGAATATGAAATGGCGAAGATCCCCTTTGCCGAATTGAACGCGATGATCGTTGACAAAGCGCGAATAAAAGAGATTGGCGGTTTCATGCATTATACGTTTTTCGCTCGTAAGTTTCCGCAGAACACAAGGCAGTACGCCCACGTTGACGCATAAGCGAGATAACGTTTCTATGCTCTTGTTCCGGTTGATAAGAGAAATCTTTCAAGATTCAATCGTCTCTGCGTTCAAACGGGTTGAATCGACGGACGGAATGGTGACGAAGGAAAGGGCAGATTGATCGGAAAATGCTATCTCTTCTCGTTGTCATCGATATTCCACCGCGAAACGTCTCTTCTCGTTGTCGCTCGCGCGACAAACATTTATCTCTATGAAGATTTCACGCGAGTAATATACATAGTGATTTTATAACATCGAATGCTTATTCTTCCTCATTTGTTGAAATATTATCATATATTATTATTCATATTTTATGTGTCAGCGCTTCGTCTTTAATTTAATTATCGCTTTTATCCCGGTATTTAATCAGTTAATTCTTACTGTAATATTATTACGTATCTGTTTGTTCATTATTAAAATTCAAAAAATTATAGGAATCAAAATAGGATACATTTTAATTTCGTGTACAATTTTTATTTGAACAAATAAAAACAAATAATCGTTTTCTCTAAAAATATATAGGTATATCTTTAATAATAAAATTAAAATGAAAACTGCAAAATATATTGAAATAGTAGAATAAATATAATATTCTAAATAGTCATGAGCATCAGCGTGACTAATATTCAATCTCGATAAATTGTCCAAAATAAAAATTATAAGCAAGTATTTTTAAAATAAATGCTTCTACATTTACCAGTTCATGAAGATTTTTAATTTATTTTTTGCAAAACTGAATATCTATAAACTATATTTGAAATTGGAAATTTACTTTTTATGAAAAATTATTTTTTTATAGCGAAAAAAAATAGAAATTAGTCGAAAAAAGTTGCTGTAAATTTAAAATAACAAATATAATAGTAAAAAATATGCCAATTTTTATTTTAGATAATTTATCGATAATTCAATAATTAGTCTAAATATATATGTTAGGTATATGAGTTTTATGCAAAATGCCAAAAAGTATTCTATTTTTCGCTATATTCCTATAACTCTTTAATACATTTTTATTCAATTAACATATAATTCTAACATTATATATAAAAGCATAATTAACATTTCGCAATTATATTTATGTCCACAATTATATTTGCGTGTCTTTTTGTTGATTTTCTGCGCGTTCTCTCTATTAACATATAAAATGTTAAAAGTAATATTGAAATGTATAATGAAAATCTGTACCATGTGTCTCTTCAATGTCTCGAGTCTCTACATTTATTGACTTCGCTAAAACGAAAAATTGATGAAAGTTGAAAGCAAGTCATCCTCAAACTGATAACGGAGTATCTATTCGCTTGTCAGTAACTTCCGTCTGGAGAAATTTCTTTCCTTTAGAATGGCTACTTCCTGATAGAAAGAGATCGAGTTCTCCGCTTTCTTTGTAATTCTATTGTGAAGCAGATGTCGTTCGAATATCAGATATTGTACATACCTGTGTTTCGTGCGGGATGATCGATCAAAAAATTCTTTCGGTATCCGAGATATAAAGGATCGAGGATAATTCTCTCGGCACCTCACTGTAATCAGTTTCTCGTTGCTTTATTTTCATCAAGAATATATATCCCTCTTTTTCCTCTTTTATATATTAGGCGAGTTTTAAACCACTTTTACGTCACTTTAATCTTGTTACATCGTAGCATTTTGTATCTCGGATCTTTTGGCATAATTACAAGGTACATAACGCGATATTTAAAGTTCGTCCAGAAAAAAATAGCATGAATCTAAAGCAGAGCTTGTCAAACTAGGGGTTGCGAAGTAAAAATAATGTATAAGAAAAATAAAACACATTTTCTGAGAAAAATAAGCATACTTAAAAACACATTTTAACACATTAAACATATTTAGAAGAAAATACTTATTAAAAATTCGAAACTTATTTATGAGAACTCATTTATTAAAAGACTACTGTCAAAGTACAAAGTCAAATTTTTTTAAATAAAACAGTTTAAACTAGTTGCTCACATAAGTTTCTATTATTATTGATAGTAAATTTTTGCAGGGACGTCGCAAAATATTAATTTCATTATTTTTTCTTTTTTGAGGGATGATGGGACTAAAATGTTTAAGAAAAGAATATCTAAAGAATATACGCTGAGCTAAAGAATATCGCTGATACCCTCTTACAACATTACCGCGTAAATGCTTCTTCCTTTAACGTTGTTGCACGATCCTCTTATATATACGCATATCATTCATATTTATCTCAGACGTGCTTCTCAATTTATAGGATACTACTCATATCGCAATTAAAAGCAAAGTCAGCTTACAGACGATTAGGTAAGGAGCTTGCTCGTTAAAAATCTACTAGGTAGATCTACACGATCGCGATGTTATATTCGTCGCGAATTGTAGCATACAACACGGAGTTTAACAAGCAAGCGTCGTATCGTTAATCGTCTGCAGATATAAGATGGCTTTACCTCTAATTGCGATATGAGAAGTATCCTAACAATGAAAAGCGGCGAGCGTCTAAGATAAATATGAATGGTACGCAAATATATATATATATATATATATATATTTGCATATATATACAGGGTGAGCCATTTTAATTAACGCACGCAATTATTTCGGAAACAAAGCATTTTAGAGAAAAATGTTTCAGACAAAAGTTTTATGGTTTCGAGGGGGCCATAAGATGGTATCATTGGTTTGACCTTGAAGAGTTATTTGAAGGTCACATGAAGGTCACCTTCAATTTCTTAAATGGAACCTACTATTTGTCATTGCATATTCTTGTAACTTATCTCGAGAGCTTTCCAAAACACTATAATTAAGTACCTTTTCGTTAAGTACTTTTTGAGTTATGAGGCTTGAAATAATTTCTTAATTTTACATAAACCGTAAAATATCTTGTAAAATATTCATTTTTCGATTATCTTACCTTAATACTTTTACGTACAAAATAATGAGAGGAATCAATTGATGTAAAGAAAACACATAGTTGTTTTGAAGAAAAAATATATAATTTGCAATTAACAATTCCATATTTTTTCTTAAAAACAACTATGTGTTTTCTTTACACCAATTGATTCCTCTCATTATTTTGTACATAAAAGTATTAAGATAAGATAATCGAAAAATGAATATTTTACAAGATATTTTACGGTTTATGTAAAATTAAGAAAGAAGAATTATTTCAAGCCTCATAACTCAAAAAGTATTTAACGAAAACGTACTTAATTATAGTGTTTTGGAAAGCTCTCGAGATAAGCTACAAGAATATGCAATGACAAATAGTAGGTTCCATTTAAGAAATTGAAGGTGACCTTCATGTGACCTTCAAATAACTCTCTCAAGGTCAAACCAATGATACCATCTTATGGCCCCCTCGAAACCATAAAACTTTTGTCTGAAACATTTTTCTCTAAAATGCTTTGTTTCCGAAATAATTGCGTGCGTTAATTAAAATAGCTCACCCTGTATATATATATATACAGGGTGTATCTGAAATGATGCACTAAACTTTAGGAGCGTATTCTGGAGGTCAAAATAAGACTTTTTTTTCCTATAAACATGGGTCCCCAAATGAACCCCCCTCCGAGCTAGAGGCCCCTAAAGTTTGGGGAAAAAATTAAAAATTGGCTGTATTTCAGAAAAAAAAAAGGTTTTGACGTTACCTATCCCTCTCTCTTGAGAGATAAATAAATTTGCGTTGCGGGTGTTTGGTCAATTTCACACATTTTCGAATTTTAGTTCGGAGGGGGGTTCATTTGCGGACCCATGTTCATAAGAAAAAAAAGTCTTATTTTGACCTCTAGAATACGCTCCTAAAGTTTAGTGCATCATTTCAGATACACCCTGTATATATAATATAAGAGGATCGCGCACAGCATTGAAGGAGGAAGCATTTACGCGAGTAGTGCTGTAAGGGAGGATTGGCGGTGCTATTATACGACATAGAAACGAAGAAGAGAAGAAAATAGTACGCGCCCCCATCATCCCCGGACAAGCATCCGCCGCGAGCTTCTTCTTATGGTTACATTATATGCACTCGAGGTCTTCTCTGCGTAGGCCGCTTTATTAGCTCGATAAAATAGGATTACTTAGCCGTGGTTTATAAGAATTGTCGGCTTTACCACGTCGAGCTGTAAGAAAGAAAAGGGGGACGACTTTTTCTCTCCCGTCCTGGTTTTAACACGAAATCCAGCTGGTATAACGATATTATTGTGTTGGCGAGCCACAATATACAGCAATAGGAAATCTCCGCGGGATGTTCGTATTATGACGATATGAATGGAAAATTCACTACAATGTGCGATCAATATTAAAAAGCCGGTACCGGAGCGAAAAATTTAATGAATGCAGAAAAACCGAACCAAAATGCGCTCAGATGATTTTATTTATACAATTTATATTTACGTAATATATATTAATATACAGGGTGTTTCATTTTAATCCGACCAGTCGAATATCTCGAAAACCAAGCCCGGGAGAGAAAAATATTTCAGACAAAAGTTGTTTGGTTTCGAGGGGGCCATAAGATGGTGACAATGATTTGACCTTGAACAGTCATTTGAAGGTCACATAAAAGTCACCTTAAATTTCTTAAATGGAATACCCTATATATTTTTGCACATTCTTGTAGCTGACATCGAGAGCTTTCCAAAACACTATAATTAAGTACCTTTTCATTAAGTACTTTTTGAGTTATGAGGCTTGAAATAATTTCTTAATTCTACATAAACCGTAAAACATCTAGTAAAATATTCATTTTTCGATTATCTTACCTTAATACTTTTACGTACAAAATAATGAGAGGAATCAATTGGTGTAAAGAAAACACATAGTTGTTTTGAAGAAAAAATATGTAATTTGCAATTAACAATTCCATATTTTTTCTTAAAAACAACTATGTGTTTTTTTTACACCAATTGATTCCTCTCATTATTTTGTACATAAAAGTATTAAGATAAGATAATCGAAAAGTGAATATTTTACAAGATATTTTACGGTTTATGTAAAATAAAGAAATTATTTCAACCCTCATAACTCAAAAAGTACTTAACGAAAAGGTACTTAATGATAGTGTTTTGGAAAGCTCTCGAGATAAGCTACAAGAATGTGCAAAAATATATAGGGTGTTCCATTTAAAAAAATTGAAGTGACCTTCACGTGACCTTCAAATGACTCTTCAAGGTCAAACCAATGATACCATCTTATGGCCCCCTCGAAACCAAACAACTTTTGTCTGAAATATTTTTCTCTCCCGGGCTTGGTTTTCGAGATATTCGACTGGTCGGATTAAAATGAAGCACCCTGTATAATATATTTACGTATAATATTTTTATATACATTTCATACACAGATTTAACTGCATTTCAGCATCCCAAATATGTTCAAATATGTCCAAATTTTTCCTACTACTAAATATTGATCTTTGTGAATAAATAGTGTGCTTGTGATGTAATTAACAGTGTGCTTTTATGAGTAATAAGTAAAGTTCTAAATTTATTCTTAAGTATATTTATATTTTATAATCTCTTCACTATTTTTATATATGTAAAATAAAGATTAAATAAAGATTAAATTTTTTATGTCAAAGTTTATGAAACATTAAGAGTATCCGTTAAACATTAAGGCCCATATTTTGAATCCTCTTTTATCGATAAAAGTGCCTCTAAAAGTGGCATATAAGCCTTCTGATTGGCTACAGGCCGCTTTTAGGAGCACTTTTATCGATAAAAGAGGATTCAGAATATGGGCCAAAAAGTACTAATCATTTTAGTATATCGAGAAATGTCTCTGAATTAGTATACTACATTTAAGATGTGGAATGATAAATTTCACTCCGACAAATGTTAATTAAACTTCAAATGTTGACGAGCATTATTCGACTTATTTAATATACATGATATAATTCAGGATGAGTGGAGTAAAATAGGAATTTCAGTATTGTCAATATGTCTAAGTTTGCGTTCGTATACTAAGAAAGTTATAAGGAGTATAGGGGCAAAGTACTCTTGAATTTAACCTGTTACTACCGGGATGGGGTGCGCGAGGGTTGTTTACAAGAGTGCATCTCAAGCTGTGCACTGTTCCGGGAACCGCGCGCTTGTTTACCTTTTTATCTGACAGCGCTCTTTGCTCCGTGAGCGACAGCAGTTGTCTCTACCTGTGTTTTTCGAAAAAAATAAAGAAACTTAAGAGGCGAAACTCTTCGTCTTTCCTTTTCCTCCTCTCCTTTTTTTTTGTGTAACTATCGTAGTTGTATTGCACAAGATCCGCGAGTCTCGAAACAACTTCAAGAAACATCCTGTATATCGCCATTATCAGTATTACTTCCTTAAGAACCGAGATTTCTCCTCCTGCGAACAGCGGTAACGTTCGTCGCGCACTTTGCGTAAGTAGAAAGAGTCGTTCGGTGCGAAATTACTCAAGGGGAGTATTTGAGTGCACCATACGCTCTATCTAGTCGCGTTAAGAGCCTAGCAAAGTATTTAGAAAGCTTATCCAAGAGAAGCGCGACGCGAAAAACAAACGCACAAAGGGCAGATATACTCGCGCAAACGACGAATCAATCCCCCATTGCGGTGAATAACATACCCCGTAGTTTTCCTCGCAGGAAACTTATGATGAATCGAGATTTCACGACTATTTCCGCTACATACAACATCACGAAGCTGCGCCACGAAAGCATCCTCCTCTTGTGTGGTTTTCTTGGCTTGACTCGCGTGTACTTTATGCGTTCGTTCATGCAGGGATTCGCAGAAGATTCCACACATATCCGTAAAGAAATCAAGAAGACGGTGCACGAGGACGAGATCAAAGAGAATTACATCGAAAACAAGCTAGCTGTAAGACGCCAATGTAAAACGCCAATGTGCACCGTCTTAGGTTCGCTGCAGTGAAAATGAATGCAGGCTATTGATCCCCTTTGCACTCGACCGTCAATAGAATATTAGACCAAGTCTTCTCTCTCTCTCTCTCTCTCTCTCTCTCTCTCTCTCTCTCTCTCTCTCTCTCTCTCTCTCTCTCTCTCTCTCTCTCTCTCTCTCTCTCTCTCTCTCTCTCTCTCTCTCTCTCTCTTCTCTTTCTCTCTCTTTCTCTATCTATACTCTCATTCATGAACCTAAGCCTTTTAAAGTGGCAAGCTTGAGTCTATATAAACCCTTATATAGATATAAATCCTAACTTCATTCAACTTCTGACACAGGTTAAACTACAGGATTGTTAAAAGCCCTAGTTATATATAATTTTCTGTTGAAATATTAAATGTGATGCAATTACGCAATTTATGATTCAATACATGTATTGTCGAGATGGCATTGTTGAAATAACTATGATTATGTAAAATGCTGCACGATTATAGTGAGCGATGCAATCTATCGATCAAAATCAAAATACGATTCTTTCATAAGGCTCCTAAATATCTCGAAAATTATAGTTATTATATAAAACTATGAGAGAATATGTAAAGAATCTTTACAAATATTTTACATTAGTTTTTCATTACCTGAATTTATTCTTAGAGACTAAAATAAATCTTTAAAATTGATCTGTTCATCATTTCTATTTTATTATTCCCAAAAATAAAAAGAAAAGAATTTGACAAGCAAATATTCTATCACTAAAACTTAAAATTTTAACGTTTAATTATAACTATTAATTCTCTTTAAACAATTTATGATTGTTTAAATAATTTGTAGCTATACTAGACTAACAAGATTATACAATTTTTCTATATAAAATTTATTTATATTTTTTTTCGCGCGCATCGTGAATAATAAAAAAGAAAAATAGACCAGTTTCCAGAATTTTATTTTATTTTAAAACAAATTTAGGCAGCAAACAAAAGTAATTTATCGAGATATTTACTATGTATTTCCGAAGCTTCATGATTTTTTTGAATTTCCGATTCAGGAACCTTTCTTTGTGAGGCCTCGGCGACTCAAAAGAGAAGTTTCTTAACTCGCACCGAGACATAACAACGTCACCGGGAATACATTCCTCTTTCTTCTCTTTCTTATTTCCATCCACGTCTTCCGTCCCCTATCTGTGAATGTCCGAAGATGTGATGCGGAATTTTATCGACACTGGGCTACGCCCGTCACCTCCGCTCTGTAAAATATTCAGATAAGATCTGTCGGAATACATCGTCTCATCTACGAAAGCTCGATATGTATACACGCGGGACATAAAAGCTTATAGAAATCGGAAATTGATCATCGCGTCGTTATATCGCACATCATCTTTATTAATTCGTCGTTTTTTGCACAAATTCTATTAATTAAGAGAAAGCGTTTTGATGTGAGTGATATGCGATTGTTTAAAACGCGCAATGTTCATCGTGATGAGCAAAATACAGACAAAATAATCTCGTAATTTTGCACATTTAAACGAAACAGCCAGTATCCTCTGATGCGATAAAGAACATGAGCATAATAACGAGAAATGCAGCGATAGAAAAAAACATTAAAAAATTAATCATGAATATATTTTGAAAAATTGTGATCGTAATTTCGGGATCAACGTAATGTATGAGAGAGAAAGAGAGAGAGAGAGAGAGAGAGTTTTGATCCGCCGCTAGACTCGTAATTGGAACTGGATTCCCAATGGAGCTATTTCATAATTCAAACGTATGCGCAGCTCTTCTCCCGATAACGCAAAAATTTGAAATAAATCAGTGTGCTGGGAGATTTACAGAGAACATTAAGCATACAGTGCATCGGGAAATCACGTCGTTAATTTCAACCACATGCGATATGACAAGTATCCTACCCTTCCTTCAACAGATTAACGTTATGCGAGCACAATGAATATCGATGAAAGATTTGTCGAAAAAGAAACATTTTAGAATGGAATCTTTGATTATAAGATGTTATTAGAAACATAATTGTGCGCGATTTTCTTCCTTTGTGACGTAATATACTTCAGTTTTGTGAATGTCATAGGAAATTATTCGACGTTAAAAGCAGAGAAATTTGTCTCGAGAATGATGTCTCGCTCATCTAACGCTCGGTTTTCTAGCAAGAGAACGTTCTTACAATTTGCAACGTGACATAATCAAACGTACAATTTCGCGTAAAGAAGATATCGAGCGCTCCGCAATTTCGGTCCAAAGGAAACTTCGCCAAAGATTGAAGAGAAAATCTCCGAAATGAAAAACAATGGAATTAATTTACGATGTCGACGGTATGTGTTTTATAAATTTTCTCTGTCTCTGATTTTGTGAAAGGCGGAAGGAAGCTTAGCTTCTCTCCCCTTAATCTTTATTTCTGTTGTTTCGCAGAAACCACACTTGTCTCGCTGACCGCAATGTCATGCCAGATACCAAGACAATATCAAATGTCCGATACACGTACAGTTCCCCCCCCCTCTCTCTCTTTCTCTCTCTCTCTCTCTTTCGCTCTCTCTTTCTCTCGTGAAAGATAGGTTACCGGTATTCATGAATATATGTGTGTCTGTCGGCCACACAGCCTTATCTTAGAACACACCGACAAATTAAACTTCGAATAGTTCGTCAAGAATCAGAGAAGAGAGGAAGGAAGACGAGAACGCGCAGACGGAAAAAGCGTATTTAAGGACTGAACAAAATTAATTAAAGGTTGCAATTTACGGCGGAAAGAAAAAAAAGAGACAACGAGCCACTTTTTCGCGCGCCAAAGAGATCAAAGTCCTCCACTTCACTTCTCTTTTTCAGATTTATCATTGTTTTGAAGGAACTGACGTTATGAGGCTATCAGCATCAGCGCGATATGAATCGAATATCGAGTGGAATATGCATCATTCGGTGCGGCTGAATTTTTTTTCTCTCACCCTCTTCAGATGCCTCTCGGCACACGTCTCCTCGTATTAAAGTTCGAAGCGCATGAGGAGAGCAAAAATAATATTCTCTCCGCGATCTAAAACTTGAAACTTCAAGGATGGATCAGAGTTTTATCTCCCGAGAGAGAGATTTCAGAATCACTCTTGGCAAATACGACACACGGATATCTATATACATATATATAACATCTCTTTACACGTTTGCAAAATGAACTCATTAATGTCGCACTGTATTAGACGGAGTTGCTCGATAGCTCTTATTATAAGTCCGTGTTTTACTACACTTTTCAAACGGCAATTTAGTGATAAAATTTACTCTTTGCAAAATTTCTTCTTTAAAATTTGCCCTTCCAAAGAATCACTCTGATTAAGAAATTATAAAAATCTAACGAATCAAGAAATAAAACTTTTTTAACATCGTATAGAATTTTTATTTAAGGAAGTAAATAAAGAATATTTGTTTTTAAATTTTTATACACGATATTAAAAAATATCCTATTTTCAATCTTCTAAACTTTCCTAACTACTTAACTCAGACCATTGTATTTTATGTGAAGTATTTTTTGGATTCATTTTAATGAAAATAAAAATAATTCTAGATACATTTATATATGATTTTTTGCAATTTTTTTGAAGAAAGAGAATATCTTTCTGCACTATATAATCGTTTTACTCTTATAAAATTAGAATGATAAGAAAAAGAAAAGCATATACATTTAAATCTTTATACTTATTATTACGTCACTTAATTCCTCACTTTACGGGTCTATTGATTCTTGGATCTTAGATATCGATAGCATTCGAGAAGCTGATAAATCATTATTTCATAATCTAATTACGTTCTTAAAATATCACGAGGCCTAATGGAAAGTCCATTTATCAAGATAATTGATCGAGTACAATACACTAGATCCCTTCCCCTCCCCCCTCTCTCTCCCTTCTCAACTACTATTCGCATTACTTATAATGGGACTTTGCCAATGGGCGTGTTAACGATTAATTCGTTCTGAAACTCGACGTTCCTCTCGTGGAATCTCTTCATCAACGAAAGAGAGAGAGAGAGAGAGACGCAGCCTGCGGCCTCCTCTAACTCTCCTGTCTGTCCTTTTTTTGGATCTTTCGGAAACTGCCGCTTTTTCCTCTTGCCTTTGTTTCAAGCACAAAAGAACGATCCCGGGCATTCTGGGGATCGCGCGAACCAGCGATGTAATTGCCCGTATGTATCCCGTAAAAATCGTAGAATTTAAAAACGGCACGAGAGTCTTTTATACGCACTTCGAGCGATAATTCCGATCGTGCTTTCAACAAAATCGACCGGCACTGAATTCTCCTATCGTTGTCGTTTATCGAGAGTCGCTAATCCGCGTATTCGACATCCTATATAAAATTCCATGGATCGAGATCGCCATTATACACAAATATCCCGTATACACGTATCGCTATCGGTTTTATTTCGCGCGACCATTCTCTGCAGAAACTAATTAATTAAAAGGAATTAAGATTAACTTTCCGTCCGTATATGCGCATCCGTGCCGTTATACGCTTCTGTTAATCGTAAGTAAGCGATGATACAAGCAGAATCGTTCTACCGTGGCGACGCCTTTAAACGGAGAGTATGAAACGTGCGACTAATTAATCAATACGTAACGAACTCTGTATAGGGTATATTCGCACGCTCTAAGGACGCGGGAGCGATTAATTTTATTTCATTTCGATTTCTATTTCCGCGAGAGACGGCTCTCAAGTAGGATTCCCTCTGCGTATCTCGATATTTATCGGTAGGTTTTTCCAAGTGCGAAAGAAAGCTTGCTCGTAACGATATCGACTAGGGAGATTTTACTGAAAGAGGATAAAAATTTTCACTGAGAAATTACAACTAATTAAGAGAGCGTAAGAATATTCCGTATATATAAAATATAAGATTATTTATTTTCTGTCAAAATCTAATAAAGACAGAAATAATAAAATAATAACTACTACACTGCATTATTTTTATAAATCGATAAAAATAGGGAAGGCTTGTATAAGATCAAGAAGAACGCGGTGATATAGCGTGTTTAATGGATCTATAATTTAAAAAAAAGAAAAACAGTTTTTCTTCTTGGTCTTATACAAGCCTTACCTATTTTTATCGATTTATCATTTGGACCAATTATACGTATATTTATTTATTTAATATTTTAATTTTTATCTTGATCTTTGGTTATTATTTTGATGCCATATTTCGCTCGTTTTAGATCAAAAGGCACTTAAAAACGCTCTTCATTTCGCATCAAACATTTTACGGAGTCTGAATAATCTTTCCTGACGAAACATCGAGGAGTAATGGATGTGTGATAAATCTTCTTTCTCTGTTTTAGGTTTATTCGAGACGAACGGCCTACTGGTTCCCGGCACGATGTGCGATCACGAGTTCGTCAGTTCGCAATCGACGCCCCATTACGGACGATTCTACTCACCGCGCTACCCGTCCTCTTACCCGAAGAACATCCGGTGCTCCTACCTCTTCCGGGCAAGGTAACTGTAATCCGGCCTAGTCGTGAACTTGCGCGTACTGTATTCCATAAGGAGGAGGAGAGAGAAGGGAGGATGAGGGCAGGGGAGAGCCTAATCCATATATAATGCATCTCTGCGGCTAATCTCCGCCGTCGCCATATATATCTACTACTGTCTTAGTGAATTTAACGAGACGACAGTTCGTAATCCCGCTAGCAGTTAATTAACGTCCAATCTAGCGTATCGGAGAATATGTTTGATCATTTCAGACTCAATGTTGAGTTTTACTCTCTCGCGCGCGCAACTTCTGTCAGAGATATTCAAATTTCGCGTTTTGAACCGTTAATCTCTCTCGGGTGTCTCGCTAGTTTCGAATCATCACTGATCTACGCTGAATTTTCCTACGGTCGCGTTTCTGCCGTTCATCGGAAATTTTCAGGCTTCCTGGACGGCTCAACTTTCGCCGTTCCTCATCTCGTCTCCTTGTTGTTACTCGCGGTCGCCGAAAGTTCTGTCGCGAGCTGGTTTGCAGTACAATGCCATAAAAGCTGCGAAGCTAAAGAGGAAAAAGTAGCAAGTTCTTGGCATGATCCCTCGCAGGAAGCGCTACTATTTTCCAGCCGGTTCCGCAAAACGCGCCGAGACTACTTTCAGGATTCTCGTCGCGATTTATCTACGAAACCGCGATCCAACGTTAACGGACAAAATGAGAACAAGAGGTTTACTCTTGCCGGATATATATATTTAAAAGAAAAGTTCTATCTCCATAAACTCTAATTTTATTTTAAAGAAATAATTTTTTTCTTTAAAAATCACAGATATTCTCGTGTAAATAAATTATAAAATAGATTGCGATCACTTTGTACTTGTTTGTATAAAACAAAAAGAATGACAACAAAATATCAACAAAAACTATTCAATTATGAAAATTTTAGACAGAGTGATAATAAAAATGCTATTTAAATAATAAGCAATAAAGTAGTTATAAATAATATTTGCAGATATTTTAGGCACGCTTGCGAATTTCAAAGAGCCCTTTGATAATTAATTGAATAATACATAATGATATATAACTATTATTTTAAATATAATGTAAACTTATTTGTGTACATTTTTCACCAAGAACATAATTCCCTATAATTTCTTTAAAAATTTTAATTTATTTTTTTTCTCAAAAATTATTTCAAATCCAATTATTAAAAAACAGATCGCTTTTTTCCACAAATTTATTTGTTCTATATCATATAATCCAACTAACAATAAGTTATATTCTAAGGAAGAGATAAACTTAATATGTTGCTTCTTATATTTTCACACTTTATATGGATAAAACGAGTTTAAATTAATATATAAATATAGGATGTGTTGGATTAATATTAAATAATGAAGTGCTTTAAGTTTCTTGAAACAGGATTTTTTTTATCTATCTTTTTAAATGATTTATCTCGCCTGGAAAAATATTCTGTTTCAGTTTTTGTTGAATTTATTTAATAGGATAAATGATTAAGATAGGCATGAAGAGCTGAAGATCATTATTAGTAACGAGTTGTACAGATTAAAAAGACCAGTAGAAAACATTAATAGTCAAAACTTCAATTTAATAAAACAATGATGTTTAGACAATTCAAAAGCGGACGTTTCGACTTGTATTTAAGTCATCTTCAGCTTTAAGTCATTTATTTTATTAATTTAAGAGAGCTTTATTACTAATTTAATTTTATTTAATAGGATTCCATTTTTTTATCTAATAAGATTCCTAATTTTGCGTTAGAATAGAATTATCTATCCATAAACGTCATAATTCACATCATCGTATCGCGTTGTACGGTTCATCGGTTACGGTGGATGTCTGATCCGTGTGCACGGCGCTCAAAGGAAATGGTTAACGGTGTCGAGTCAGAACGTCGCTCAATCATGATGAATTTAATCGCGGCCAGCACGCGCGGATGTGATTTCCGTAGTATTGTGGGTTGCTGCTTAATTGCCATAATTGTGTCAAAGTAGCGTGCGCAGCCTCCCACCTTCCCCGCACCTCCACTGCCCCCTCCTCCCTTTTCACTTCCCCTATATGTCTAACAGTTATGTCAACGCAACATAGCCGGCCGCTATAAAGCCGGCGGATGTGTATGCATGCGTATATATATATATCACACGTGCAGTCTATTCGCTCTCCAGGTATTCATGACACTCGCTCTATATTAACGCGCTATACTGCTCCGATGATGGTCCCGCTTTGTGTCACGTAGCGATCGCTGCGAGCGGGTCATCTCGACAGCCGTTTCCGGATACGAGGAAGAAAACGGAAGGAAGATACAAGGGAGGATAATAGAATTTCGCACAATATTTCGATTCTCTGTTTCCTTACGACGCAAGTTCTCTTTCGCGATACTCTTTTACAAAGGTATATTCTCCTTCTCTCTCTCTTTCTTCCTGTCGTTTCACTGTAAATCTCTTTGCGCAAAGAGAGATTTGTGGTCCCGCCACGCTGTTCACAGCCGCCACTACCGCCGCCGTCGTTTTAACAAATTCATACGCTAGGTGCGCTTATAACGAAATTAATTACAACCCCCGCCCATCTTGTTTCATTAGTACCGGTGGGAATAGGATAAACCGCCGCGCGGACGAAAAATGCGCGTAATAATATTTCCGCATTCATAAAAATGCAGGCTTTAATATCGCGCGTTCAAAATAGTATCCACAGACAGTAATAAATGACATTGTAATGTAGAATAACTCGGTTGATCCTGTTTCAGATTGAAGGAGAGAATCCGTTTGGTTTTCGAGGAGATCTCGCTGCAAAAAGGAGACCTAAGGCGAGTATTAACCGCATTTTTATTACTCGAATTTGTCGGCGACAAAAATACGGGACGAAGTACGTATCGCCGGACGAAAGGTAACGACGAGCAATAGTGAAGAATAAATCGATGAATTAAAGATTATATCGGTCGCCTGAGACATGGCGTTTCGAAAAACTTTGTTCCATCATAAACGGTTTACAAATTTCTCTTCCCGGCGCGTTTTCCGAAGTTGATAGATTTGCGAGAGAGCAACGTTCGGTGCATCCGCGAGAAAAAGTTTGCCGTACGTCCCTCGCATATTCAGGATAGAAATTGAGTTCTACAAGTTGCGAAAGAGAAAAAGCGGGAGCGAGATGACGGTTGAGGAAGGGAGATATAGCAGAAGGGATCAAAGTCGCGAATTCACCAAGTATGACCGAGAGAAGGGGAGGGAGGGGGGGAAGAGAGGCTGCCTCGTCCATGTAAAAGATGCGCCATTAAGCCCCGTCGGCTGATAGAACGGCACATTGGCGCGATTTGTCGATTTAAAACTTTGAAACTGTCCCTTCTTTCCCCCTCGCCACCTGGCATGCGGTGCGTTGAAAACAGTTCGCGACTCCAAAACCGCGAAAGACGGATATATAAAATGGAACGTGCGGACACGGTGATACGTTCGAATGATACTGCCCGTTCTTTGACATGACCACTTCATTCTTATTTGGCGATTAAAAATATTTCGACGATTACATTTCTCGAGTATTTGCTTAGTATTCCCATTTTTCGACACGATAATACTGTAGATTTTTTTTATCTTGAAGTAAATATACTATGGTTTTATATTTTGATCAATGTTTTCTTCCAATAAGCTTTTCCCTTTTAATTATTGTAGTTTGAATAAAGTCAATTTTTTGATGATTTTAATTGTTCATAATTTTCAACAAAGCTATAAACTTTTTAAATTGAATAATCAAATCATAGTTTAGCTATTTTTGAATAAATTGTAAAAACTGATAACAATCGGATGAAAAAAATATACAAAAATATTGGAAAATGTAATTTTGCAGGAAAACATTTCAAAAGTTTTAACATTAATCTTACGTGTCCAAAAAAGTTTAGAATATTTAAAAAAATTATTTTATATAATTCCAAATGTTTTGAAAATTATCTACATTTATCTTAAAAAATTTTAATGATTTTCATATTTTAATATATATTTTCAAGTACATCCGTCTCTTAATATGCATGAATCGCCAGAACCAATTATAGAAATAAAATTCAGAAAGAGAGAAAGAGAGGGTGGATTATAGAGGCAGAAATGCCCTTCTATTATTTATTTACAGCAGCGAAAAAACCTGCGCATCTCCGTTTCACTTTTAACGATTTAATCACGAGGCACTTTACCCGGTGAAGCTTTTGCATGCACCGCTTTCACGGAGTGTGTGGTAAATTTTAAAGACTGGTGCGCGCGGCCGCTCCGTTACGCTAATCGTGAATTACGACGCCATTATTCGGATATTAACATTTAAGATCCAACGAGCGTCAGAATCGAGGGTGCGAAACTTTTCTATTTAAAACTTTTTCATTTGATACACGATCGCGGACGTTCGCTCAAACAATTATACGGCTCAGTCAGTCGGCAATAAAGACCGGAAAGATGGATTGAGCACGCAATGGAGATTTATGCGCGCGATAAAGTCGTCTTTGTTCTTTCTCCCCTTCCCCGGGTGGTCTTAATTTTCTGGACGTTTACACGCCTTAAATCTAATCCGGCCTAACTGACGCCTATAATTAATCGGCGAAAACACGTGGTTCGGCGCTATCTGATCTGTCCCGAGAGATCAAATCCACTCGGTTTCGGATTCACTTCAAAATAAAATTGCCAATGATCGTAAAAGTTTAATCCCTGATATCTGAGGGTTTTATTGACTAGGAGAGAGAACGACACGAATAGATAATCGGCCCAGTCGGCTATGGTAAAACATTCGAGTTGGGGTGGCGCGAGATAGAGACTCGCCGAAGCTCTCGGGGGAGAGGCGTAAAGCCAAACGAACCATTAAATTAATCAAACGAAAACTGGTTTGTTTGCCGAAGAGCAAAGGACCGGCGATGTAAGCGAGGAATGTTGATGTAGAATCCCAATCGCTCGAGAAACTTCACGAAGAGCGTATTTTCCATTGTCCCTTCGTTCTTTAAGACATATACAACGTCTTCCCTGATGCATGTAGTCTTCGAGAGTATATCGTGGGACGTAGATAATGTCAGCTGTGTGTTTGTAGGATACAGAAAGAATGGTCGGAGCGACAACGATAAGTGAGGGTCGCCTTGTGCGTCGTTACGTGTTATGGACGTCGATTTTGCAAATTGAAAAGTACAGATTTATCTAACGTTTGAGATAAATATAAGACGTAAGAAACTTTTCTTTCCTCTAAATAATTTATTTTTAATATTAAAGTAAATATTAAACTTTAATATACTTTACAGTTTGTCTGCGTTTATGGTCATTTCGCAAATAAGTTTTATATTATTAGCTACAAGTTTCAAGAATATATAAAATAATTTAGAGACACACGGTAATATAAAAATATTATTTTTACACATTAATTGATTAATATTGTATTTTACACTGAAAAAATTGATATTTTAATCTTTATTTTACTTGCATAAAAGAATTGTAAAAAACAAACGTTTCAAAATAAATACTGATATTCATGAGAGTAAATACTGTTTTTATTATATCATGAGACATTTGAATACTTTATGGAAAAAATTTTAATATAACATTTTTTAAAAACATGACTTGAAATATGAAATAAAAGTATATTATCATATGAATAAAAACAGCTACCTAAACATCATTTTCGCACGCAAAAATCCAGTTCTTTTACATGAATTCTCTCTCTCTCTCTCACATAACTTTCATAATAAAATTTTCAACATTTTCCGCAATATTGCAACTCATACAGCATTTTTAAAATTTAAAATTTTTTATAATATTGTTCAATTATATATATATATGATAAAAATGCCAAGATTTTTTACAAATTGTAATGTTTTTAAACAACTTTATATAAAAAAATATGTTTTACAGACAAAAAAGGAATATATTTCTATAATATATTTATATTTATATAAAGCTAGTATTATATATTAAAATCTTAATATATAATAATATTTTTTATATAATACATATAAAACGATAATATATTTGGTAATAGGTTTGTTTGTGCACGATAACTTCTTTTCAAGATATTAAACGATCAGTGAACAAACGAACGAACGATCGATCCATGGACGAGAGTTCGCTGTAATTCGAATGTATTGAACTTCCTACTATGTTGCACGAGCGTACTACGTGCGTGCCGAGAATAATCGACGGTAGTTAGATATATCTCGTTACGCGCTCCAGCGCAAGAGGAGCGTTCGTGAGTTGGAGAGTCTTTCACGATCGTGAGGAGTACTTAGGATACGCGGGAACCCCGAGTATTCTGTGTAGTTACCGAACATGCAAATCACCGCTGTCGACCGGAAAGGCCGCAGAATCTGATGTATTATCAATCCACGCGAATGAGAGATAGCTCTTCTCGCCCCTCTGCGCGCGACACGAAATTTTACGATCGCCAATACGTCAAACGGCTAATGCTTCTGATATTACTGACATAAATCTGCCAGGCGGTAATACTGAGAGCTCGCGATTCTCTTCAATCTGGCTACCATAGATTGTCCTGTCCCTTCGATTTCCCACGGTTAGCGCGCCATCGAGGACGCGACATGCCTGGACTGCGCATGAACCGAGAAAGGCGAAATATTTTTTCAAACAACTCCTACATATATTTTGCTGGGAACATATTTCACGTCAAGATATCTCTCTCTCTTTCTCCCTCCCTCGTGTTTCTTACTCGTAGCTCGGTAAACTTCATATTCAGCCTAGCGAGCGCAACGAATATCTTACCGGGAATATATTTACGACGAATTCTCCAACATCCAACCTCGCGTTGCTGTCGGTCTTTGTCAAGGATTTAAAAATTTACACGCGAATTTCACGCATTTGTCGTAATTAACTTGACCGCAATACAATCTCGATTTAACTGCGGTAGCATACTTTTTTATTGTTTCTTTTTATTTCTTCCTTTTTTAAATCTCACAATGTGTGTTGTGAATACATGCTGGCAATTTGACCCCTAAATCCTTTGAACGTGGACCATGATTCTACTTAACCCACATAAAGTTCCTCTCCGCGCAAAGACTTAGAATGGTGATGCCGAGGTCGACTTGGGAAAACGAGAGGTGCCTAGGGACTTGCAGTTGCAGCGTGCAGGAGTTAATCCTTGATAAATCCTCGAACTCCGTCCTAATTCAGTATTGAGCTCCCTTAATTTCATTCCGTCAGTGATCTTTTAGCTTCAAACGCCGAAATCAAAGCCGGTGAGGTCTCAGACGGATGAAAAATGCTGAAGAATCATACTGAAATGACGCGTGTAAAATTAACGTCAAATCAAGAAGGAGAGATCTCGGACTAGTTGGAATTATATCATTTAATCACACGAGACCGTAAATTATACAAGCGTTTTCGAATAACATTTGCAGATATAACGTTACTTTGTGAACATGTGAGAAGTGGCTTGCGTAAAATTTGAGAAAATTGTATATGCTTGGATCTAGCTAAGAATAATGCGAAAGCAAATGTAATTTTCGTGGCGCGGGACGAGATACGAATAATAAGCAATTTTCAAATCGCATTATGCTATTACGCAAGTCTCAGTATGGCGGCTGAACGTGGCTGAAAATGAAAAGGAAATATCATTGTGAAAGTAATAAGTTTTTTGCGCGCGCTGGCGATAAAATGTTTGAAAAATTTAACGCCGTTTTTGCAACATTTACTGATATTATAATCGATCTGTATTCTCTCTCATCAGAGATTAAAATTAGGAATTTTTTTAAATATTTTATAAATACATACGCATACAATTTGCAGACACATGTCAATGTTTAAGTTGGTAATTTTAACTTTCATGACGGTTTTATTTTGCGGGTAAAATAACGGATACACCGAAACTCATTTAAACTTCACTCTATATTCTGTTTCGCGCGAAGTCCGGCTATAGCATAGTGATTCATGAGCAATTCGACGTCTATACGATGAAAATCGATTATTACGGCGAAAATTTGCGATCAAATATTATTTCATACGCGACCCTCTACATAATTTATCCACCTTCAGATGTGCTTATTTTCCACATATCGACTCCTTGTTTATTCGTGATGAAGGCAATAATCTCCTCATCGGGAATGATATCGATTCTTCTGTAGATAGAGTAATATTTCTGACACGCTTCGCGATATCACGTACGAATTAATCGGACATCGATGGATCCGCCGATATTCGTGTAACAGGATAAATGGATCATTAGCTTTATACTGACGTATTTATACCAGAGATGGTAGGAGATGAGTGCTTTTGCCGTAAAAACCAAAAGAGAATACACGAACTTCTGGTCAAACATCATCTCGTGCATTTGTTCGCTCATTTGTTCACATTTGCATAAAATATCAATCATAGTAACATTTGTTTTATTAAAATAAATTTATCAAGATTATACACATGTCGCTAATTACTTTCTACTTTAACGAGAAATCGCGCGATAATGCAATAATAAGTAGAAAAAACTCGAGAAAGATATTTTATTCTACATTCGCGGAAAATAACTCCAATCCGATCGTGCTTTTTCTTTGCAGCGCTTTTTTTATCCAAACACGGAATTTGACGAGATATCGAACACTATAATCGTAGCATAAATCCAGCGGGACAAAAAAAAGAGTGATCAACCAAGTCGAAAGGGGGCGATACGGAAAGTGCTGTCGACAAATCTGCGATCGATAGCGTTAATTTATGTCGCGGCCGATGGCACTTCCTTCGAAGACTGCTGGTAAAAATCTGTAAGAGCTCGGCTAAGAGCTGAGAAATGCCTCCATATATCAACGTTAAGCCGCTCCGTCAGACGCACTCGGATATTATCGTGAATGGTGCTGATGGATACTGAGAGAGAGAGAGAGAGAGGGAGAGAGAGAGAGAGAGACTCCTTCATCCAGCACTCGATACAATCCCGCACTTTCTATTCGAGAAAGTGCACACTTATAGCACGCGTATAAAGTTATCAGTCGGCGAGAACTATCGATAGTATCGACAGTAATCCCCTCCTATGGGCAGGTAATGGGTATGGATAATCTCTTCGCGTTACGTACGCGAGACAACTTGCGAAGCTTTAGGAGAAGAGGAGGAAAGAGGGGAAAAAGAAAAGAGGAACGGGCGGGCTTCTTTCAGTATCGCTCGTTCGAAATACTTGAGCGTGCTTTCACGCCTGAATTCAAATCTCTCCAGAGGTAAACGCTACTCTCAACGATATTCATGGAATGGCCACTATGAGACACGGTAGACGCGGATAAAATCAACTGAAGCGAAACCCAACGGAGCTCGCCGCTGATGGACCCGAGTAAATCTTATCGGACACTTGAAGAATTCCGTATACACACTCCGGGGGCGATGTCACGCTAAATTAACTTTGATAGGTGGATTTGCTTACCTTCCGCATCCAATTTTCACGCGAATCTCTAATTTCACGAGGGTCGAAACCTTTCGAGGCTGATTGTCTGATATGTGTGTGTGCGTGTGTGTGTGTGTGTGTGTAAATCGATTCAAATTCACAAGTCGGAATAAGAAATAATCTGATCCTTTCTGCGCGCATATTCGTATGGATATTCCCTACGATATTGTGTATATATGTATACAGGGTGACCCATTTTAACTTAGGCAGCCAAATAACTCGAAAAATAAGCAAGATAGAGAAAAATGTTTTAGACAAAAGTTGTATGGTTTCGAGGGGGCCGTAAGATGGTATCATTGGTTTGACCTTGAAGAGTCATTTGAAGGTCACGTGAAGGTCACTTCAATTTTTTTAAATGGAATACCCTATATATTTTTGTACATTCTTGTAGCTTATTTCGAGAGCTTTCCAAAACACTATAATTAAGTACCTTTCCGTTAAGTACTTTTTAAGTTATGATGCTTGAAATAATTTCTTAATTTTACATAAACCGTAAAATATCTTGTAAAATATTCATTTTTCGATTATCTTACCTTAATACTTTTATGTACAAAATAATGAGAGGAATCAATTGGTGTAAAGAAAACACATAGTTGTTTTTAAGAAAAAATATGGAATTGTTAATTGCAAATTACATATTTTTTCTTCGAAACAACTATGTGTTTTCTTTACACCAATTGATTCCTCTCATTATTTTGTACATAAAACTATTAAGGTAAGGTAATCGAAAAATGAATATTTTACAAGATATTTTACGGTTTATGTAAAATTAAGAAATTATTTCAAGCCTCATAACTCAAAAAGTACTTAACGAAAATGTACTTAATTATAGTGTTTTGGAAAGCTCTCGAGATGAGCTACAAGAATGTACAAAAATATATAGGATGTTCCATTTAAAAAAATTGAAGTGACCTTCACGTGACCTTCAAATGACTCTTCAAGGTCAAACCAATGATACCATCTTATGGCCCCCTCGATACCATACAACTTTTGTCTAAAACATTTTTCTCTATCTTGCTTATTTTTCGAGTTATTTGGCTGCCTAAGTTAAAATGGGTCACCCTGTATATAAAATATCGCGTAGCGTATCCCGTGCTACATCGACTAAGAACGCCATGTGTTAAGCGGGCGAGGTCAGAAGTCGCGCGTGCAAGTCGCCGGGCGAGGGGGCGAAACGGACTAGGGGGACAAGAGAGGAGGGAAAGCGGCTCTTTAATCTCCGGCTCTTCCGACGATAATCTTTCTCTGCCAACGTAATTGCTTAACCCGTGCAAGTAATAAGGTTATCCCGTCGGCCGTCATCGATCAAGTCCTTTAAATCGGTCGGATCGGCGAATCCCGTCGATATAGCGCGCGATTCGGAAGGCCGGAAAGATGGGCGGAGAGGGGGATGGGGGAAGACACGGAAAAGATGTAATGCTCCTCTTCGGTTCGATCGAGCGAAGAACAGTTCGCGTACACGTATAAAACGAATCGCCTGCGGTCGTCGAGATTTTCCTCGGCCTCGCTTTCCTCTCTCTCTTTCTTCCCTTCCTCCTCCTTCCTTTGTCACTTCACCACTCTTTACAGTTTCACCTTCGGCCTCATCGAACTGTCTCGCTTCATCCCGCCTCTCATCTTTCTTGTCTTTCATCCTTCCTTCCGTTCCCTTTATCCCATAGCCGCGCGTTATCTAGACGAGCCGTAGTACAGCTTCAAAGCGGACTTGGAATATCTTCGTTGCCGAGTATCTCGAAGACCCTCCCCTTCATTCGCGCATCCCATTTTGATTTGAATCTTTATGGAGGCGAACTTTTACAATGTAAAACCGGGCTTGGGAGTCTTATGAGAGAGCAGCGACGTAGCAAGATTAATTTAGCGCAGATTTTATCATAGATCTTATAGATATTTCTTGTTTCTTAAAAGCGCGAGAGTGGCAATTGGGTTAAAAGTGAATATTGTAGTTTCTCGGAGACAGAGACAGAGAGATCGGGTTAGTCACTCGTCTGAGGTTAATGTACCGATAAGTCGCCGTCTTCTAACGAAGACCGCGCATCCTGTTACAGTTGCCTGAATAGGGCGGATTTAATCAGGGTGCACGACGGAGCGGATTCAGGGGCGCCCACAATAGCCGTGCTCTGCAACCAAGGAGCGGAAGTGGAGGTACTCAGCACGGGACCAGACATCTACGTCGAGTTCGTCGCTAATTCCGACTGGCCGGGTCAGGGCTTCAAGGCGAAGTTCCAATTTCAACCATTGGACGACGCGCCGCATCCCGGTCAGTAATGAACGACGGTTACTCTCACGGATCGGGCATTACGAAAATTCATCCCTCCCTCGAACCGTTCCTCGATCATCCCCCCTTCCCCTTCCATCCTCTTTCTTCGGTATCGCTTCGGTCTCGCGATGTGTAAGACCGCAACCAGGCGCTTCCGTCACCGGATGAATCCTTGAAAGCCACGCGAGACGAGCCATTAAATTATCCGTTACTTCGCATCGCGCGCCAACGAACCATGTGAATCATTCACTCATTGATTGTCTGTCCTCCATTTGCGCGGTAATTTTCACTATAGAAAACCAGCACATGTGTACAAATTTCGTATTTCTTGTTAATAAAAACCTCTTCCGATCATTCAATGTTATTATAATATAATTATAAAAATTTTATTCTTCCGTAAACAGATATCTTTTATTTAAATTCTACCTCGTTACATATAAATATATATTTATATTCGTGTATTAATTTGAACGATCGAACGGAAGAGGTTGATTGTTAGAATCGGAAAAAGTAAGCAATTATTAAATTTAAATGATAAGATTAAATTATAATGAAGCGCGCGGACTCGATCGATACTGTAGGTTCAAGCGAAATAAGTTCGAAAGCTCAACAGAACGCGTCGCTGTGCCGAGGTACGAAAGCGCCATGAAACAGAGCTTTCGGCAAGCTCTTCGAATATGTCGTCGAAGCTTTTCACGGTCGGCAAGGAAGATCGTGAAGCTTTCCGACAAACCGTAATACCTGAAGAGGAAGCTTGCATTCTCTGCGGATACTTTTGCTTACTTGATAATGGCAACCGAAAGCATTCAATCCTCCCAAACATTCGGACCATTGAATTTACCCGTTGCTATATTACTATGTCCTTCGACATTGCCATTAACAGATATACAATATGGAATTATAAATAGACGAGATTGACTATTAAATGATAATCGAGTTTCCTGCCTAAATTCGATATTCCAAATTATTTCATTCGCCTTCATTTATTGCGAATCATATGCATTGTATAAATTTAATCAATTTCGATACTCAATCGTTATTGTGACATATTTTGGTGCAACGTGCTGGTATTTTCTAGAGGAAGCGCAAGCAACCTTTACGGATTTACGGGATGATAAATCATGCGGGTGGGTCCTTTGTGCTAAGGTAGATTGGCCGCGGTCCATCGCATACGCAGTTCCCTGTTGTAATTAACGGCACTGTATATTCCAAAGATAATTACAATAATGTGTTTCAGAGCCGGACAAGGTCCCGGGGGTCGTTACGGGGAACCCCAAGTACTCGGTCATCGGACCAGCTGTCAGCGCTACGAGTAAGTATAGCATGCGCGCGATTTATCACTTTTCTTAATCAATAATTGCGTCCCATGGTACGCTCTTCCTTCGTGAGAGATAGCTAAAGCAAGATCAGGATGTCACTTATCGAAGGGACAAGTGACAGCGAAAGTTACTTTAGTTCGTCGTGAAAAAAGCATGAGGACCTCCATCTCGATAAGCGAAACATTTCATCGAAACTTATCACTCCGTGATAAATTTATTACATGTCCTCTCACATTTAGTAGAAAAAAAACAATTTTTCACGCCCACGGGACACTTCTCTCAAACGACTGAAACGTAATCTGGAAGATGTGAGGGAAGAGGAGGGGGGGGGGAGGACGGGAGGAAACAGGAGATACCACGATGTAAAATAAAATTTTACTTTGCACGTAACATACTTTTATGAAGTCTGAAAGAATAAGTGTAACGCGCCGACCCCTGGAGGATACATGGTGCCTGTCGTTGCTTAAAGGGATTATTTTGATGTCTTCAGCGTAAAACGCGCGTCGGCGAATACGTGTAGAAATATGATTTTCCCCGGGGAGGGTTGTACGGCACATAACTTCTAACGTAACGCAACGGCATATAAACTTTGTGAGTACTTTGCGCCCGTGGAATCATCATCCCGTATGTTACAGCGACCGGCGTTGAAAGCACGGACGGACTGCGACTTTATGGCTTTTTCATGAAAATAAGATCTTCGTTTTATATCCTAAGTATCCGCCGTAAATACGCTTGACAAGTAGCTTCGGTCTCGATGACCCAACTTTTGTTCAAAGTTCAACGTGCTTTCTCTCTTTTATTGACACACATAATGCGGTCTCGGTTTAGCTGCATTTGAATGTAGTTGCCTCATGTAGTATAATATCTATTATATATTATGAGGAACAAGGTGACGAGAAGAAGAAGAGAATGATGACAAAGAGAAAACACGCTCTAAATTTATTTAATTCTTTAGATTATGCGTGCCATATTTTTTATGATAAATTCTTGTAAGCTTCTAAAAGGTTCTTCATATGTTTATACATTCTCAATGTATGATTCTTTAATAAATACGCATATTCAAGTCATTTCTCTCTATTCCCGGGTTTAACTCTGATCTCAATTTGTACGTGGAACCCTAGACCTCAACGTGTTTACTCATGTAAATCTATCTCCTAATACGGGTGTACAACAACAGTGGCGGTGGAGGGTAGAAACGCGCGTGGCAATGAGAGCCTTTAACCAGCACAACGGAGTCATGAGAGTGCTCGAGACTCGAATGGGAGCCGCTACCCTTATGAGACACCGAAGCTTGCGCGAAGGGCCGATCCCTATCCCTGTCTTCCGACCCACCTCTTCATGCGACACGCTTCGGTTTACCGTAAAATACGATGCGCGCACAATGTACAATATTTACATACATACATGCTTTTATCTATCCGCATATTTCTCGATAGGTACACGATTGCTTGCTCCGAGTATCCTAAATTATCCGCGCAACTGCATTATAGACTCGCGAAGTATGTATCCTGTGCATTTCAATCGCATTTTCTTGAAAGAAGTTTCTAAAATTTCTAAAAATTCAGTCGCGCTAGTTAAAAATGTAACAAAAATTTGTCCACAGATATTTACCAAATATTACGTTTTATTGGATTGTATCTCAGTTTTGATAAAATTGTCATAAATTTTTTAACGAAACAAATATAATAAGATTCATAATAAAAAGATAAAAACAAGAATAAAACAAGTTTCAAAATCTACAAATATGTAAAATAAAATATTGACGAAACATATATATTTCGCTAGTATTTGTAGATAATTATTATATATTTCACCAAGAAATTCCCAGGAAAGAAAAGCTTTCCAACTTCAAAAACTCTCGATATAAGTCGAGTTAGCATATAAACGAACAACATGAATACACAAACTACGAGCTTCTAATGAGCAAGCTAAGTAAGCGGACCAAGTTCATACCAGCTCTGATAAAGTGTGGCACTTAATCGCCGAGGAATAGGGGGTGTCGGTTTACGATGCTCATGTTTTGGTACAGCTTTCCTCTAATATCATACAAAATGTAATAGAGTAGCAAACATGCACGCGCGCAAACATATACACGCATACACAGCGAGTAGTTTCGAGCAGCTCGGCTTTAAGACCGTTACAGGACGAGTTAATGTGGTAACGGGAAGAAGATTGAAATGTTTTGAAAGCCGGATCCGTAGGGGTCTCGATCGCGGATCTCCATGGCGGACGTTCGCACCAAACAGTAATTACATCAAGCGAGAATGAGCAATGTAGTCGAACGGGCAAGTTTCATTTGCGTAATTGGATGGTTACGTGGAAATATCGTTGCTTTTCGCGCCGGGAAAGTGACCCACCCCACTGGGAGGGAGGTCCCCCGTCTTCTTCCTCCCCCATCTTTCTCTTTTTCCATCGAACCGTGCGTCGAGAAGGCAATTACGTGCGCCGATAAATAGGCGAAAACCGTTCTCGAAAACGCGAAATGTGTCGCGCAAGTTTTTCAATTTTCAACATCGCGTATCCAGGATTCCCGCTCTTTACGGGGTCCGCTTATCACAGGAGAGCGCGGCGAATAAACAACGTCCGCTCTAGAGGGGTAATGTTCCGCTAAACGTACATAAGCATTAGCTTGCCGAAAAATAACGCGTTCCTCGTCGCGGAGATAATGCCCCCGCGACACGGTAAATTCTAAATGTCTCGAGAAAAAGCGAAACGGGTAACGAATGATGGATCGAGACTTGGTAATTTTCTCCGTCCTCGCGTTCGGGAAAGCGCTATGTTATACCCGCGCGCGATGCCAACTTTGCAAACGACATAACACTGTTTCCCGCTATTTTACGAGAGAAGGGAGAGAGAGAGGAGAAGAGTACGCTTTCCTGCGAGAAACTAATAATAACTTTCTAGCAGCGCGCGCACCCGCTTTACACTTAAGACGTAAGTGTCGCAAACTTCCCGCGACTTACCGCGCGCGTTCGCGATAACAAATTTCCTTCACTGCTATCAGCGCGATTTAATTGCCGATGAAATATCGTTCCCTCTTGTCGGGAGCGAGAATAAGAGGATTCTTCTTGACTTACGAGAATGTTATCTAGAAAGTAAAGTTGTATCGCATGTCCTGTACGCGACTCGCGTTGCAAAGGATCTTTTACATCGCGCTTGAAGCTCTAAAATCTCGATTTATGCACGAGCAGGAGGAGAGGGATGCTCTGCCGGCTCGATAGATCGATATGTTAATATTTGTCAAACGTATGTATTTAAAGAATCTCGAGTAACCGGGCGCGGATTCAATGATGCACACTCTATTTCATAATTGCGATAATGTATGCCGCTACAGCAGTGTATCGATAAATTCTAGATTGATGCGCAACTGCAGTGCGGGACGGGGGGAGGGGGATGGAGAGGGAGGAGGAGAGGGGAGCTTATAATTTATGAACCCAAATGACAAATTTACATGACCGTAAGTGGAGCGCAAGCACTCCAATTTTATATTCTTGAATATTCACGTTATTCATCACGCTATGAATATGCACGGTCGTCTAGCGCATTGCACACGCAGCATCTACTAGTTAAAAACATTCGACTAGAGTGTTGTGATCAGGTATACAGGCGTATGCATAATGCTAAGTGTCCTACATAATCAACAAGCGCGCATCGATACCGTACATACACTTTGACATTATTTGTCGTAACTGTTAATTTATTAACCGGCCGAATATCCGACAACGTCGCGTTACATCGAGACGAAAGTAATATACTCGCCAAAAACGCGGACAAGCGTGTAATTCGCGATATAAATCACGTTATCGCGATTCACCGTTCAAGTTTATAACTGTACTCTTGAACGGACGATCGTTCAGGAAGTTGGAATCGTCGCAAACGCAATGTAATCGCGGTAGTTTTACGCAAACTCGTTATACGAGAAAGAGACGCAAACGGGGTGGGCGACGAAATTAACTTATTGTCAGTATATTGTCCACAGAGAGGAAGAGAAATGCCGCTTGTAAGTACAATATAATGCGTGCTGTCCCTCGTCTCTATCTGGTGACATCCGACGCGCAGATGAGGTTTGATCATAATATAACGTCGGTCATAAAGCGCGTCCACCTGCGTCTACGTGTCGGATGCAGAATGTCCACTCGAAACGAAACGACCCGGCGTGATAAAGCGCGTGCTAAACTGGCCGCGACAAAGAAAGAAAAAAAGAAAAAGGAGCCTATTACCGACACTTGTCCGGCGTATGCGATTGCCGAAATTTACGACGCGAATTACATTTTTCGCTCACTTTATTCTCTTCCCCATCGAGGAAAGTTTCCTCAAGATCTCCTCAGACATTACGGCGGAAATTATTGCTGCGTTCACGTGTAAACTACGTGAGAAGGATTTAAGGGTAATGCTGGTCGCGAAAAATATTAATTATCAAATTATCAAAGAGAGCAAATGGTCCATTTTTAATAGTTTTTTTTTTATAATACGTTGGTTTTATACAATTCCTTCAAAATGTCCTATTGCGTTTTGGGAAATTTAAAGTTCAAATTGTAAAAAGTTTTTTAACAATATTTATCATATCACAGTGTTTTTTATCGTATGTTTAAAATTAAATATATTGTTGGAACTTTGAATCCTGGAAAGAAATTTATCGTAAAAATTAAGATAAAATAAGATCTTCGTGATTCAATGTTGAATCTATCGTAGAAGTTATAAATTAAACCAATGAAAATTACGGGAAACATTTTAACTATATATTCAAACTTAAAGGTTTCTCGGATCGCGGGATAAAAATCTGATGTTAAAGTTGAATTAAAAAGATCAACATAATTAATGTGGCAAAAATCGAAAAATTTTCGCAAAACTTTGTACATGGTAATCTGTTTCCAAAAAATTGATTTTAAAATTTGAAAAAGTAACAACGTATATAAGCTTTTTTAAGCTCGAATGATCTTTAATTATCCTGTGCAAAATAGCGTAATGCTCAATATTCAATCAATTTCCCAATTTTTACTCTTCAAAAATAGAACCTCGTACAAAAAAAGAATTATTCTACATTTTCGACTTGTTTCTTTATGTAAAATCATTATCTCATCACTAATCAAATACAAATGTATCACCAAGTGTATATCACCAAGAGACTATTCATAAACATTATGCAATGACCAGGGGTTAGCATTAACATGTAGCTATCGGGAATGCTCGCACGCTTCACTGCAGGACTCATACGGGACGCCGATAAATCGCCGCGGTTTGTGAGCAGTGGATCTTTCGGTGGCGGCGAGCGCCGTCGATTCGGCGAGACCGGTTATCGATTTCGTCGGGTATGTGCGGTCGGGATATCCGAAATCGGGCATTCGGCATCTCTCCGGATTCGTCGGAAATGTATAAGATCCATCTCTCGCGCGCTTTTCAGGGATTGACGTTGAAAGAGTCACGATTTACGTTAGCCCTTTTCTCCACGGAAAAAGGAGGAAGAGCAACGAGGGAGAAAGAGAAAGAGAGAGATACTCGGTGACCTCCTCGTCGATCTACCTCCCCCATCACCGCGGAAACCGTAGAAATCTAATAGACCGCAAGCGAAGATGAGATATTGGCTCCGAAATCGGCCTCGATCAATAAAACGTTACAGTATAGCCTATCGGGAAATTCATATTCAATCCTTTCTCTCGCGAACACACTTTCCCGAGCGTTTAAGCCGTTCATCTCGACGATCGTATTAATGGCTCTTTCTAAATCTTCTCGTATAACACAATAACACAAACGATGTATGTACATCTGACGATGATTCAAATGGCCGTATTAATCTTTTAAAAATCTCGCGCAGAATTACAACGAAGACGTTAACGTCACATTTACACAATTAATGAATCGTGTATTCAAGTCGTTACGAAAGAGTGCCGTTTACCACCGCGCACACCGTTCGCTGATGATAAAGACAAACGAGTTGTCCGATTTGCCAGTCTAGGTAATTGGTCGCGTAAGCGAATATTCAACGCCCGGTTGCACATCGATCATATTTTTGCAGTAACTGTATAATTGCCGATGATAAGTCAGTTTTCAGACAAAATGAAAGCTTTTATATATACTTATATAAGCTTATATATATATTAGGGATATTAAATTCGCATATATTTCGCGATGCATTATTGAAACATTCGGGCAAACAATTTTCAATTATTATAACAGTTATTATAATTTGATTGTATTAGCAATTACCGTAACGTGATTAAAACGTATTACATCATTGCTTTGAAAGTGTTTCGCGTTCTGCGACTCTTGGACCGCATCGTTGGAAAAATCGTCGAGAAGAGGAAGCTCGCAAATAAATTTTGGAGGGAGCGTTATAGAAGAGATACACACAACTCGTGCGCCCTGGCCGACGGAATCGTGAATCCATGGATTATTCCGGCTAATGCTCCCCTCGAGACTTAACCATTTTAAATATTACCGTCGAAATGCTTATTTTATGGCGTCGTAGCCCGATTCAATATGTGCTGCTGGTAGGTTACGCGACATATTCCCGCAACTTGGCGCGGACAATCAAAGAGGCTCGCATTAATCTTTCAACCGGCCTTCCCGGCCTTTGAAAAGGATTCTCTTGCATTTGTGTCGTGAATTTAAAGAATTCTCTATAGACCAGACACAGTTAAACAGAAAACAAATATTTCCCCTTTCGCGAGAGATAGATTCTGCGCGAGAGAGTTTGCTCCGAAAACATAATATTACTCTCCGGTTGTACTGAAATCGATTTAAGTGATTTTCGATATAATCTGACAATTTTAAATGGCATTTCGAATTGTCATAGCTATGAGCATACACTTGGAAATCTGTCTGATTTGTTTCAATCGCCTCTATCGCCTTTTCCTGTCGCGTTGAAAAATGATCGGACGCGATCGTAAAATCTGTGCTTTAGAATAAACTTGCCAAGTTAATCCGCGGCAAATTTAGTTTAATAATTTTTATCAGCACCCTATATATATATATATATATATATATATATATATATATATATATATATATATCAGCGTGCTAATCTTGCTCCGAACTTTCTATTCGCGCGGGAGAGGGAAAGACGCAGGAGAAGAAGCGTCGGTTGCGCGTCTTTGAGCATTGATAAAGCGTATAACGTTCACTTGGTTGCCTCTGCCAATCTATGTATACAAGCAACTTCGCGACCACTTCATCCGAGCATTAGACTCCAACGTCGAGGTAGAACATCAAGTTTTCCCTGTTCCATTATCGCGTTCAAGTGCAACGCACACTCTCGCGACTTTAAATAGACGCGTTTTCATGACATTAAATAGACAGCTCTCTCGCGAAGAATTCTAATCTATAGAAAGAGAAAATTATCTCTCTCCACATTTCTCTCTCGTCTGTATAAGACGCAAGATAAAAAACATTTACATTTAGCTAGCGCTACACGATTCGCTCGATCGTGAAAAAATCAGATCCTCCCCCGCAACATGACGGAAAGGGAAACAGAGGAGAAAGGGAAGATGTAGTGGAGTAAAGACACGCCTAAGAAACTCTCCCGGGAAGCTCGCGGATTTTACCGGTGGCTTTTTTCGCGAACGAATACATTTATTACACGAGCGCGAGTTATTGCCGCGTAATCTTCGCGTCCGCCCCGAAAGTTTGCGCAAAACGCGACGCTAACGTTCGCGTTTTTGCGACGGGGACGGCTCTGCAAAAGCCACGCGACGGTCGTAACAATTATCATTAGTTGCACTCGTGGAAGGAGCTTGTCGCTGCGCGGACGGAAGAGAGAGCGGGACGAAACGCGCGTTCGGTAGTTTCTTTCGGTCGCGAAGTCGTCGTTCCGATAATTCGTCGGTACAAGAAACTACCCCGCGACAGAAACTAAAGTGCAGCGAACATTCGATAATCAAAAGCTTCCCTCTTTCGTCCTTTTTTCGTCGCGAATACGCCAAAGTTTGCGGCACTTTATGATATATCCATTTAAAACAATCTAAATGTACGGTAAGAGTGATTCATATATATTGATGATTCGTATGAAATATTTTATTATATTTTGCTGTAGTCATTCATCGATGGGAAACGCGCGAAAATAATCGAGAAATACGTTCACGAAAATTGAAAAATATTACACATATTAAAAATAATATTTACAACGAAATTCTTGCCTCTCTCTCTTTCGTTGGAACATGAATTATTTACTTCAAAAATACTGCATTCTATAATTTTTAAATTTAAAATTGTAAAAAATTCGCTAGGTTTATCATTATTTCTGTTACATAAATGTTTTCCTTTATTACATTTACATCTCTCTCTCTCTTAATTAAGGCTTATAAAAGATGATTAAGAAGATATAATACGTTCATTAATGGCATTGTTTCCGCTTCTATTCAAAGAACATTTATTTAACAGTTAAAGAAAGAGCGACAGAGAAAAAATTTATTATATAAAACAATAAAATATTTTCTCTTTCCTTTTCTCTCTTTCTCTCTTTCCTTCTAATACAAGTCTTAATAGATATATACTTGTAAGATATTAAAAAGCCTTTAAATTCTCGCTATACAGAAGGATCGATTCAATACTGGCTAAAAGAATCTATAGATAAAAGGTACGGTCATAGTTTCGGGACATCTTATATATGTGACATCCTCTTTTCAACCATTTGCCCTTTCAATTGTGTTTTCAAGCGGTAGAGTTTTGTCGTGATTTTATGATCACTATTTCAAGTTAAGAGGGAGAAATAAAAGTGTATCCCCGCTATTATAAAAGTCCGTAAAAACCGGATATTGCAAAGTTTAGCGGGGATGGCAAACAATGTTACGCAAACAGACATGATCCTCGCGTACTTTCATCAAACACAAACACACGCATAAGTTATTCACAGCTGTTTCCAGTAATTGTAAAAATTAATATTTTATATGTGTGTAAAAATAAGTATCTTAATGAAAATTTTTTTATTTTCCAGAGATAATTTTAAATAATTTATTTATATATTAATATACTCGATAATAAATCATGCGTTTTTGTCACATAAACTTTTGGCTCTTTTCGCGTGATATCTTTGGTCAAAAATAATTGTACGCGCTATTATTCGCAAAGACATGTTGACTAAACGGATCTACGTGCATTTGCAACGTGTATTACTCCTTAAAGTTAAGTGGAGTGACGGAAGGTAAGCGGAAACGCGCTCACGCGCCCTACGCGTCTTCGAAAACAGAAGTTTGAGGGATGATAGGGTGTTCAGTCTTGACAATTTCGAGGAAGTTGTGACAGTCTGTCTACGTAGCACGCGGATATCGAAGCAACTTGGCGACACAAGTAAACCATCGCGTTTCTCGTCCTCTCGTCAGTTTTGCTTTTCCCTCTTTCTCTCTCTTTCTCTTTGTCTCTCATTCTTTATATCTCTCCAACAACGAAAAAGCGCAGCGAGCTACTCAATATGAGAGCTGGATTCAAATCTGCAGGCTACTGCGCAACGCTTAAAGTTAAATTCCTACATTACAACGAGAACGCTCCGCTCTTCCAATATCTATTTTTCTATCCTTTTTTCTATTTCTTTTTTTACAGAATGTAGGATTTGTCGTCCGGTATAAACTGCGCTTTGCGAAAGAGCAGCTTCTCGTGCCGATTATCCGCTTAATCTTTTACGGCGGATGGATAAAAATGCGTCGAGAGAAAAAATTTTCGCGTAATAATATATCTACGTATAAGAAAACTTATCGGAAAATAGCGATGTTTACGCTCTGCGCGAAAGAGAGTCGACCTACATAACGGAAACTATACGACGGCTTCTCGTTTTTCGGGAGGATGCGTCCCCATCGGCCGGTCGCCGAGAGAGCGGAGACGAATTTTGGTCGCGCGGGGCTGGGAGAGGCGGCCCGTGATTGCCTCGGCCGGAAGTACTTTCCGCGAGAGAGAAAGAGAGAGAGAGAGAGAGAGAGAGGGAGAGCAGAGAATGGATAACAGTCCAATAAAATCTAATTTAACCCGGACGGAGTACAAACTAGGGGATGATACATTTTGCGGTTGACTGACTCCAAGTTGCGGTGTAGCAGACGGAAAATAGAAACGGCGATGGGGAGTTGGCTGCCGCTCGCGCTACCGCGAGCACCGCTCTGCGCTCGTATACGCCCACGCGCGCATGTGTGTGTGTACGTGTTTGTGTGTTGTAAAATCATATATTTACAACGGTGTATGGTGTACGTGTGGTACGCGAACCATCGGTGTACAACGCGCCAACGGGTTGGCCACCTATGCATGCCGTTGGATAGAAACCGGCGACTGCGAGCCTCGTGGGAGCGCTAGCCGCTCGGATACGATTGTAATTGGCAAGCCCATATCCTCAACACGTAATATCCTCGCTCGTGCTCGCGCCATCCCGTTCCCCGAGCTTCATTAATTCCCATTTCCGGCCCCACCCTTCTAACGCATCACCACTACACAGCCTTTCTACTCGAGACTTCCCTGTCAACTTCGATCGACGGTTTAACCGTCGGGGCTCAAAAATATGTTTACCGTTTCTCAGCCTTTACCCCCTCATTTTTATCCCACCTTTTCGCCTTTCCCGTCTCTCTCGCCGTCTACGCGCCGTGAAAACGTCGTAAATCCGTTCTCGATGTTATTTCTCAAATATCGCTTCCACTGCTCGTGTACTTCTCTTCCGTCGTGTGCACGTCAAAACACGACGTAAAGTCGTAAAGTCGTTTTCCGCCGTTTTATTGGGCGAGGGACAGCACGGAGAACTTAATCCGTCTGAAGACTCCGTCTCGCGTTTAATCCGCAGGTGAATATCGTAATTTTTTACGACATACAATCATTTTATAGTCCTCCGTCCTGTAAACTCTTGTTATTAACGATGCGTTTTATAGGGAGCAAATCACGCGTTGATTTCTTTTACGCGTTGATTGGCAATAATTAACAGTTAACGTTTTGCTCGTAGCACGTTTGTTCGTCATTTTATGGGGGGGCAAAAAGGTGATACACAAGCAGACACGTGTAAACCACGATAGGTAAGTATCGATCGTTAATTACACGAAAATTAATTTACTCTATATTATACACAAAATCCTTGCCGTCCTTTGCGAGATCCCTTGTCGTTCGTAATACGTCATTAACTCCGCGATATAGCTGAAATTCATTACTGCTACGCGGAAGTTAAATTATTGCTGGACCATAATTACTTCGCGGCACCTCTAAACTATGGATAGTAAAAGGATTACTTTGGGTACCAGTGTCTGCTGACCTAGTTATAAACAGCAAGGGACTCTGGCCTAATACTTAATCTTCCTTATAACGCTTTTAATTACGCTCTTATAATATCCGCGATCAAAGTGGAAAAGAATCTTTAAATTCTGTAAAATCGACCGTACTCGTATGAATAATGTTTGAATTAAAATAAAAATATCAACGGAAGTTATTCTCCTATTCTCTCTAACAAAGTTATAAATAAATTTTTTTTAATTATTAAATGGAATAATACTGTTGTATATTGATTAAAATATGAAATATTTAATTGATTTTACAAATCAAAAATAGATACTTCAAATATATTTTTCTTTTATTATAAAATTTTTAAAGTATTCAATAAAATAATTATATGACTTTTTGTATGTGTGTGAGCAGTAAAATGTTTTAATATTATTTCTACGAATTTGTTGAATGTATTTATACTATTTATTTCTCCCTTATATCTCTTATATTTATTTTTGTTCCATTAAATCATGTTTTCACAAATTAAAGTTGCATAAAAAGTGAAATAAATGCATATTTCCTTTGTTACATATTTTTAATTATTTTCTTTATATTTGAAATATTTAAAATGGTTATTGATAGTCCAATAATTCTCGGTTCAATTGGTAATTTAAATCATTGTATTTCAAATAATATATTCGCTACGTATTATTCTTAAAATATATAAACTTTGCAATAGTATTCGATTTAAAAATAGCGCAATACGCTATTTTTAAATAATCATTTTCAATAATATACGTATGAAATATGAGTCCATCACTGGAAAACGTCTTGGGAATTGCCTGCATCTTTAAAGATACATCAACTTAGCGTTGCAATCGCACCGACCACTACGAAATTGAACTAAGACAAACGTCCATAGGCAACGGCGATCGATAGGGGGTCGCTATTCTCTGTAGGCCGCGGAAATGCACACGTGGTGTGCATTTAAACTTAAACGTAGGTGGCTCCGCAACGATTACTAATTCGCACGCCAGACTCTTTACTAATTCGACGCGGCGAGAGTAATTCGTCGCTTGCGAAGAGCAAGACCGACCAACGATCCCATTTTCGTCGCGGCTTACGTCGGGAATTACGAGGGCCGGACCTCCCCGGCGTCATAAGACTTTCATGACTTGGGGGAAACACGTGTGCGCCTCTATAACGTAGTCGGCGGATTGCGAGAGTCGTCTCCCCTTCTGAGCTCTCCCCCTCTCGTCAAGTCGCGTGTTTACCTTATGCACAGCCATGCATAATGTCTCGCATCCGCGAAAACGCTCACCTTTCGACCCGCGGAAAACGCTACTGGAGAAACGCGGAGAAGGATCCCCCACCGTCTCGCGAACGAGAAAAAAGTGGAAAAGAGAGGGAGCTAGAGAGGCCAAGATACAGGTAGAAACGTAGCTTTAACAAGGAAGCGAAATAGAGTTACTGCAGGGCGTGGATGCAGAGTGGAACTTGAAGTAGGTTACGAGAGGGTGACTACTCGTCATGCGCTCGAGGTACTTACGTTTGCCGACGTATTCAAGTTACCGGAACAAGAAATATTTCTCCCTTATACACATACGCCGCCATAACGAAGATCATTGAATTTCTGTATGTCTATCTCTATTGCGACTATTTACATTATATACAGAGAGCCAGTTATAAGACAAACATCTTGGCTGTTATAAATTAGATTTGATATATTCCTCTTTTCATGGTATGTTTATGGTCTGGAGGGAAAGAATGATTTGTGATCAGAATAATATTTGTCCAGATAGAGGAACTATCGAGATCTCTAATTTTTTTTTAATGGACCATATGATTGCTATTTCATATATCGATGTTTTTCCAATCATTGCTTCTCTGTATGCACATGAAAGAATGTTAAAATAATATTATAACTCAACTTTTCTTTATATTTTTCATAATTTATATTAACATGTACATATATATGAGACGTATTAACATACATATAAAATATCAACTAGAATATTTTGTAAAATATTTCCTTTTTTAATGACAGTATCTTAATATTTCATGTATAGACATAAATTGATTGATATGAAAAAAGCATAAAAATGCGTAATGCTTTTAAAAAACAAATATGCAACTACACGTTACGGTCAAAATACTGTACTTATACGTAGACTCATCGATCAACGTTATTTATTATTCTGTGGAAAATTTAACGAATATTTTAATGGAAAAGTGAATACTTTATACGGGATATTTCATATTTTATATATTACAATTCATCAAAATAAATTATAAAATAATAAAAATAAATTATAAAATAAAATATGTCATAAAGGATTGATTTTTAATGGTTCTAAAATATTTTTACATGCAAAATACAATACGACTGAAGAAAAAAATCAGTATGCGTAAAAAAGATTATATAAATTTCATTTCAAAAAATAAATATGAGACATATTGAAATCACTTTGATATTTTTATCAAAAATTATTTTATCAGATATTGCTTTTACTTTCATAATCACAAACTACCATGAAAAATATCGGATCTAATTTAGTTTCCAAGATATTATGTAATTAAACATCAGAGTTTAAGTTGCGAAATACTTTTTTCTGAAGTAAAATTGAGAGGGAAAAAGAGAAAGAGAGAAGAGTGAGCTTTATTATAATTAAATATACATTATAATAAAAAAATAGAAAACTTGCTTACAAGGAAAATCAGCTGCGCATCTCATGGATATCGATCGATCCTTTTAAATAATGCGAAAGGCTTTTTAAGGAAGGCGAATTACATGAAAGTACAAGGTGAAAATATTGGCCGCATTAAGGAGTGGCCGAGCGAGACTTATTGCATACGTCGTGGACGGAATCGCGAGTAGGTTGGTTGGCTTACTTTAAGAATGGCGCGTGCATTCATCTTGCACACGGAAGAAAAGCTGTTGGTCATTCGGGCCATGTGAGGATTGGTGTATACTTGCAAAAAAGAAGAGAAAATTCCGATTCCTAGCGTCCACGCAATTACGCGGAACCCCGGAGCATCATGGAAAGTTTCTTCTCTGGATCGTGGCCACGGATATTTGTTCGAGTGTCGCCCACTTAAACTGACCGACCGCTAAGTAGCCCCGAATTAACGCTAATGGATATCGCGCTATGAAGCACCGCCACCGATAAAATTATAAAGTTTGTCGAAGATGGCCGACAAGAGAAAGAGAGAGAGGGGCAGACGAAAGACGGGCGAGTGAGGAAAGTTCAGTGAGCAGCGAAAGATCCGAGAGAAGTATAAGGAGACTTATAAATTTCCCGGACCGAAAAGAGAAGCAGGACGCTACAACTATGACATAGCGTTGGCCTACTCTCGACTACACGTTCTCGCGGGGATTTAGGGGCTGTACAAAAAGAAGGAGCATAGCTCGATGAGTACATCGAGAACATGGCTAGTGATATATGTTCCTGGTGGCTGCAAATGCAGCGGGTCCTTACTCGCGGAGGAGCAACGCTGTCGGGGAGGAGAAGGGAGGAACGACGGGCGAAGAATCGCGCGGATGCGACGACGAAGAAGGGAAGTTTCAGGCTGCGTTAAGTGGTAAAGGGTGGCTCACCCACACTCGAGGGGCAAAGAAATAGAAGGGGATTATGGGCCAACACGATGATACGATGACGTGTCGCCCAGCCGAGAATTATGATTCTTCATTTAGTGCGCGGGTATGTATCCTTTAGTTTCTTGAGGCACTTTTAAAGCCCCTAAATCTGCGTTTATGCGCAATATTATACATCCGTCGATCGCGTTGCTTTATAATACGTCATCAGAATCGAGAAGCGAAGACGGGAAATTTTTAATCACGTGAGAAAATTTCTTGGAATATTAAAACAAAAAGAGATTAATATCAATTTTGCATATTTCCTATATTTGACGTGCAATTTAAAGGAAAAAAAAAAGAAACCGATTATAAGAGAGAAAATGTATGAGAGAATCGATGTAAAACGAGGATATTCCAACAGATAATCGAACAGACAAATTTGAAAAGGATGAGCCATTATATGAGCACAATGTAGGAGTTTTACGAAGAGATGATATGGGAAGAGCTCGTAACAACGAGGCAGACTAGAAACAACGGGGATTAACGGTTTATAAAGGGGACGACATCTCCTTGCAGCTTGAATGAAAATTATAACACCTCGTTTATTGTGTTTTCACACCTACGCTGTTAGAGCTCGGCGTTTATCGTTAGCGACTCTTCCTCGTAAGACAACAATCCGAAGTATACTTGATATATGCATACAGCAGCAAACGGTAGAAAAAGATATAACCACGTAATACGTGTTTTAAAGTGTAAAACACTGCCATTTCGTAAAACGACTTCTACTCGTTTCGACATTTTTATATAAATAATATTGATCTCTGCTATTAAAATACATGAGGCAAAAATTTCATTTTATATTTTAACCAACAGAACCGCTGTTGTATGAAATCTCTGCAAAATCACCATAAAATATAACCGGTGTGATAGAATACGTGTGTGTGTATGTGTATGTAAAAGCTCTTTTGATGGAGATCGTATAAATTAAATACAGGAAATACAAAAGTAAGGATAAACCCAAAGCTCCAAAGCGTGTAATTTCATAATGATTTTCGTTCAAATAGCATTTCGAAAAGCTCGATACTTATTCAAATTTCACAGGGAACTCAATAGCGTCACAGTCGCATTCGTTAAATGAACATCACGATTAGAAAGGGCCGCACGAGCCGGTAGCATTCCTGTATCGTGTTACCAAGACTACTTAGCGGCAACTACGCGCCGGACTATATCGTCGCGTTTTCTACTTACGCGAGGATCATGGTTTTACGACGCGACGATGGCCGTAAAACTGTCCCGCTTGTGTGGCTACGCTTGACGCCGGAGAGATATACGGCTACCCTTAAAGCGAAAATCCCGAAATTGCCCGTTCTTTTATATCTATCATGAGAAAAAAAGCATCGTTCAAGCTTGCGATAAACGATAATGAGATGTAGAAAGGTTTTTTTACATCCTCTTAAAAGAAACAGGTTAATCGATGGCTACACGTAAACATTTCGCATACCTTGTACGTAGGCGCGATGCAATATATTACATGCAACTTGGATAAAGCGTGTTTCAGACGAATATTTCAGTCTAGACGAGACACTCCTGACCTTTCTCCCTTTGTATTTTCGCTTGCACGCGCGCCGGGTAAAACGTCTAAGGATATATCTCCGCCGTCAATACAAGTTTGTCAAGAAATGTCTCTCAGTCGCGGAGAATGGAATATGTAAATACCGTATTGTGTATATGTAAATGTTATATAAAGCTCGAGTTTACAGAATGCACCAAAATATTCCTATAAAAAATTAGGTCGCATTGAGAGATGCACGTGTGGAAGATGAGATATACATCTCTACGAGATACATCCATAAAGGACATGTGCTATTAATAAAGGACGCGATATTAATAGTTTCTTTTTAAATTACATTTCACACAGACGTTTACTTTTATACGTAAAGATATTTAAATGATAATAATTTTGCTTTACAAAAAAAGAAAAGAATAAATAATACAACAGAAAAAAAATCGCATTACATGGTAGACGACTATGCGCATATAATACGTGCTATTAATAAATAAATAATTTAGTAGATTGAGTGATTGATATATTTTATTGAGAGAGAGGAAGGTTAAAAGCATCGCGCTTCGTTTTTATATTTCGTTGAATAAATATATCTCTCTGTCGGCGCTAAAAAAACGCTATATAAAGCTTCTCTCGTGGATAGGCACATTTCATCAAAACAAAAAAAATTAAATTTATCTGTTTCTTCTCTAGCTAGCCAATTGCGAGTGCGAATAACGAGTCGATCTATTTAATTCTCGCACGCGAAAAACAAAATGACGCAGAGGCGCGCGCGCAGGTGTTTACAGAATAGCGTGAAAAGGGTGTTTTCGCTAATTGCCACACGCCGCTTGGATAAAATAGGCGCATCCATTACCTATATATTTAACGCACCAAATATTTCCAGTTACACCCTTTTTGACACCGCGTATATCAATCAGAAGATAACGATCTAACGAGAATCGCCAGATGCGCGCGCGCGCGCGCGCATGAATTTTTACGCAAAGAAACATTAATTTGCACGCTGATGGCAGGAAATTGCATCTATTCGACACTATCGAGCGGGTATATAACACGTCCGATCGAGTTTTCCTGTGTGCCGCATTCACAGGAGGCGATCAATACAAGAGAGAGAGAGAGAGAAAGAGAAAGAGAGAAAGAGAGATCCGGGTTACGATCTGTAACATCAAAAGGACAGCGCGCGGCTAATATAAGTGCACGCGAGACATCGTTGCTCTATCAAGCGACGACGACTTTTCTTTCAAAGACGCGCTCACCTCCGACCCGCTTTTTCTAGACGAGTTCGTGCTTCCAGAAAATACAATCGGTGCGCTGGAGATCCACGGAGACAAAGTTCGTCACTTTATGTGCTGTTTGAAAGTGGAGTAAAGTGCGCCGCCGTCCGTCTCCCTCTCCCCTTTTCATTTTGTACGTTCCAATCAGCTCGATACTTTTGAAAGACGGTGATGCGACAAGGAGAAAGGGGATGAAAGCGGCGCAGCCGTTCGCGATCCGTGGTGTTTTAGAAACGGAATGACCCGATACGAGAAATGCTCTCGGCAATTCTTTTAATTCGCGAAAATCTTGCATCTCGTGCACCTCACCTGTGCACAATTGGCTACAGTTTCAATATTACCAAACTTTACCCGCTGTTTCTACGCATAAATATTAAATATATAAAAGTTTAATCATCGCTTTCCATATTTATGCATGACCAAAGTAATAAAGTAGATAATTAGATGCAAATTGAGTGGTGCATCCGACAGTTAATATCTTGTTCTGAGAGAAATGTGCTGTCTATAAAAGAGCCTCTCGTTTAATCTCCTCTCTTAAACACAAACAATCGTTAAGTTTCGCAACAACTTTAAAGTTGTTAATATCAATAAGAGAAAAGTCGGAGAAATAAGAAACAAAGAGAGTTATTATTAATAATAGACTAAAATGCGTTATTTTGAAGACGCGTGCGCGAGAGTCAACAACCTTTAAAAATCGAGCGAAAAAAATCTCCGTTCTTTCAACTATACATTCTTCGCACTCTGAAGAGATCGACAGGCAATTTTTTCCCATTAATCCGACGGTAACTACGTCTCGTTATTATTCCTCCGCGACAGAAGCGCGCGACTTCGTTTCCCTTTAGAAATGGCTTTCCGACGTGTCCTGCCATCGCCCCTGCCGATGTCGGTGTTGCTGATAAGAACTGTCAAACACTCCGCCGTGTTTAACGACAAGGACTCTCTAAGGATCACGAACACGATAATTGCCATTCGGCAATCAACGTTCGGCCGAGTTGATTAAATTCCTGGCAAATTCTCTTCTCGCGCATTAAGCGGCTTAAAACGCAAATGCAGCCCCTGGAAATTACTATTTGTGGGGATAGAGTCATGGGGAAAAAGGGAGGAAAGTAACCAATGTGGAATTTGCGGACCTTCGTGTGAAAAAGCATCCTTTTTTCTTGGATTTTCCAACCCAGCATTTTCCATATCAGCGGAAGAAATTGAAACCGGCCTGTCGCGTGATCCGTCGAACATAAAACATCGCTTCATCGTATGTATATGTACACGATAATATAATCGGATTTCATATTGGAGGAAGATATGAATGGCACCACAAGCGGTCGCGCATGATTAATTATAATTTGGAACGCGTTAATCATGAGTAAAAGCGAATAGCTCCGATATAAATAAGTTTGAAGCTTGTGCTATGAAAAAAATGAGAGAGAAAGTTGAAATATTATTGATTTTTCATTTTATTGCAGATTATTAATTCGATGTCTTTAACATATTTCTTATATTTAATATTAAATGTATATGATTTTTTTATTATAATATTGCTAAAAAATGAAAAACAAAAAAAAATTAATAATATATCTACAACATGATGAGAGAGAGTTGCTTGACTTGACTTTTCAATAACATTATCTTAATAGTTTTATAGGTAAAATGACAAAGAGAGATTGACTAAAATTACCTGTCATTAAAAGAGCAAAAAAATAATTGTTAAAAAATCACATACATATGTACAGGATGAGTTTTAATGCTTGTGTCAATCTTTTTATCATGCGGGAGATTACTGACTGCATAATAAATTGATCGGTACATAAATGTCAATTATTTGAATCGACCGTATCGAAGGCTCGAATATAATATGTATAATAGTAATAATAATAATAATAAATATGTAGCTTTAATAATAATAATAATAATAAATCCATACTACATAATTTCAGCTTTTAATTTGCTTTAATTGTACACATTATATTCGGACCTTAGATACGGTCGATCCAAATAATTGACATTTATGTACCGATCAATTTATTATGCAGTCGGTAATCTCCCGCATGATAAAAAGATTGACACAAGCATTAAAACTCACCCTGTATAAACGACTTTTTAACAATTATTTTCTTGCTCTTTTAATTATAATTGGTTTTTTTATTCAATATAAATACAAATTATAGTAATGAAAATATTAAATTACTATTTACTTTATCAAAAAAATAAAATGTACGCGTAATGGTAGGAAAATTGATTGACTACAACAAAGTAATCAAAGTTTTAAAAATTTTAAAAATCGCAGAGATTGGTGCGAGGAATAATCTCATCATAGCGTTACTTCTAAATTTAAACGTGTTGTTTACTGTAAAAATTATATTACATTATAATTTTCGATACATGGGTGTTGATTATCGATTCGATTTGTACAAAATTAATTTTCCGATATAATTAAGATCTTTAAATTTTCATGCCTTATTGGCCGCACCAGTAAAACAAACCCACGTTGTATGCGCCCGCGGCATATCCGGAAACAATGTCTAAGGAACAACATGACGGCGCTTAATCTTTCCTCCTTGTCTCCAATACTTGTTTCACAGTGACACGTCTCATAATCTTGAAATTGTATTTCTACTCTTACACGAGTTCCGCTGCGAGAACCCATCGGCTCACCATCGAATGCTATTATCTGTCACCACGAAAAAATATATGCGAGAGAAAATCGAATTTGCAATTTTTCTAAATATTTATATACTTAAATAACGTTGCAGTCTCTTGTTTACGAAAAAAAGAAATTATCCGCCTCTGCTCTTTAAATCCCTCTATGAAATGATTTTCTCCCGTCTGCCCGAAGCGATTTGAAATTAAAAGTAATCGCGCAACTGCTACATTTTTGCTAACGAGACACAATGGCTGATAAAAATCCTTTCATTTAAAGTTTGCACAAAAACGCGCATTCTCTCCAAATTACCTTCCGGCTTTTCTTTCTCTTTTACGTAAAAAATAATTCGTGTGTTGCGCAAGTGTTTCGAGCGTTTGAGAGTTCGATCGAGATTCGTTGATGTAACAGTAATTTGAATTGACGACGGTGACTCGAAATTAGCCGAGCACTAACGACCGACAAGCGAGGATAGTTCCTCTGAAATAGTTGTCGCAAGTGCATTATCTCATTATAGATCAACTAGTGGGATGATGCGCGGATCATTATATATGTATACACGTCGTTGATAGTAACGGGTACTTAACGATAGAGAGAGAGAGAATTTATCTCCTCTGAATTGCTATTCATTGGTTTATCAATAAAGCAGATGTTGGGCTTAAGTACTGCGTATGTATCCCCCTTATTAGCGTATCTCACATTTGATAATTTCCATCATGAGTTCCGATTGGAGAATTGAAGATAATTGACTTCAAGGTCTCGAGAGGATTAGAATTCATCGCGTTATTTGCTCTGTATAGACAAACATCCGTTACCGGGTTCTTATTTGGGCTCGTTGCCCGAATCTATTATTCTCGCGATCACCACCGGCCGTTTTCTCCTCGACCGAATCCTTCTCTCGATCTGGCCTCTCCCGTCTCTTTCGCTCGCGTGTTATTCCGAATGGGAGATGCCAATGGGAGAAGAGCGACAGCCATTCACTATCCGCTCAACACTTTTACTTCCGTTTTTATTTTCTACGCTTAAAGAATATTTCCCGCGCAATAAAGAGATCGGGTTATAGCAAAGTACAAAGGCGCGAGAAGCTTTCGTTTCTGTTTGTTCCGGGTCGGCTCGGAAGAGACCGCAACGTGAGCTGTATACGTATCTTTCGCGAACGTTTTCTTCTATACATATATACAAAATATATATATATATATATATATATTTTTTTTTCTTTTTTTACCCTCGCCTCTCATCCTCTCGTTGTTATCCCCATTCTCGGCAAATAGGTCCCGACCAGAGCCTCTCTCGTGTTCCTTTTGCCAGCCAATTATCGGTAATCCGACATTTAATGAGAGAACGTCGAAGGGATTCTTTCCGTGTGCGATTTTAGTTACTTTCTGCAACACTTCTCACGCGACGCGGTTTCACCTCTCCTCGCCTCTTCTCCCGATGGTCAAATCGATAAAAATCATCGAACGAGAAGAAAGAAAGAAGGGTTGACAGAAATCTGCAGAGACCCCTCTGAACCTGATAATAATATGCGGCCAATTCTAGAACTAACCGCGGAAAAAGTTTCTCGTCATCGCGGCGACTATTCAAATTATTTCCGCTGAAAAGAGAGAAAAAGTTTCGAGCCTCGATGGTTTTCATGCTCGCCGTTCAATCCCGCGGATCTTCTTCCGCGGCCGAGGATATGAGAATGGGAACTTTGGCGGATGAGAGAACGGCGTGAAAAACAATAATTGCCGACACAAAACGTTTCCGCGCGACCATTTTCCATTTGTTATGCAAATGTAAATCAATTTCTAAAGATAAGGCTAAAGATCTCGGAGGAGATAATTGACGGTATCGAAAGGTTCGAGAATTCCTGAATTTTCCATGTATAAGCTAGGGGTGAGAGGAATGCTAAGAAGCGGTTAATCATTAATCTTTTTTTCATCGCACTCCTACACTCGCAATTTTCGTAATAAGTCGAAAATCCAATAACCGGCAGTAATATTGCTCTGCATATAGAGTACAAACGCCATATTTTATTCTTCCCTCCTTAATGCTTATTTATCCCTCGACCTACTTCCCGGAACCGCGCGGAATAGTAGCCCGACATCGATAATGTCTTCCCACGCGAATGCAAAGTACCATATCCGGATGCATCCCGATGCATCTCTGCGAGAATAGCCGTGGGATTTAATATAGCGCATTATATTTGCGATATATAGATGGGAGGGTAATCTATGAACCTGCAATTACCCAAAGCCGCAAGTGTAATTAAAACTTATAATATATATATATACATTTTTTAATATGTTCGTGAATGTAAATACTTTAAATCAATATTGCATAAATCTGCATCACGTATTAATTCAACGCATCGAATGACGATCTCTTTCCCTGTTTCTGCTTAAAAAAAAAAAAAAAAAAAAAATTCTCTGCTGCTCGACTTGATGGCAACTGGCAAATCCATACATATATCACCGATCATCGGGAGACAGATTTCGAAATCACAATCGGCGTATCGAAAGCGCGCGAAATGTTTCTCGATTCGATTTAGTAAAAACGCTCAATCGATCATGGGAAAAGAGAGGGAAAGAGACAAGAAGGGAAGGAGGGGAGAGGACGTTAATTTTTTCTCGTAATGGTTTAATGGAACGCTTCCTGGCACTGGCGCGTGTACGCATAACAATAATGCATGGATAGCGTAATCAATCATTTTTTTCCCGCGTGCCGCGAGCCGCGTGCTATATATCGGCGCGGATCGCGCACTATCAATCGTGACAAACTCGATGTACCGTACATGGAGGCCGACTCGCCGAGGCCGAGGCCGGGGCTTAATCGAATTTATTATACGTCCTGTTTGAAAACAGCCAAACGAAGTTGGGAAGCGAGCGGATCGCCGCCGATCCGCTCCCGTGACCGACCGACCGACCGACCGACCGGCAATCGATTTAGGATCGTCTGTATGTGCGCGAGTCCACCGGAAGCAAATTATAACGGACGGCCGAATTCGGGGGGAGGGCTTACGAGAGCTTCTATTTAAAGGACGCGGCACAATTGTAGGCCCTCGATCGATCCATCGCCGAATAACACGCCGGAAGGTAACGCGAAGTACAAACAATGAGCTCTAATGGGGGACGCGCGACCAGTGTGACGTCGGTACCAATCTACCTATCTACCAATTTTCTGCCTTTTTTTTCTTTTTTCTTTTTCCTCTTTTTTTCTGAAAAAAAGGGACAGATGAGCACGCGAAGCGGAGCGTCGCGACACCGGATCTTCATCGAGGAGCATTGCACAAATCGAGTTTGGCGAAACGCATTCGACATTATGGCGAGTTACAGCGTGAATCGAGTTTGCGCTCAAAGACTGATCTAAGTTTAAGCGTAAACCGATGGCGCCGTATTTTCTAGAAGAGAAAGAGAAAGAGCACATCCGTACGCGCGAAACGTATCGCGCGCAATAGAACTCGCTGGCTTTTGTATGCCATTGTTGAAGCACGTTGTTGGTATCCGTGTCATGGAATCAAATACACCGAGAAGACCCGTAAGGTACAAAGCAAAATCCTTTCACGAGCCTGTGTTATTATCGCGCTACTAGAAATTCATACCATCTTGCGCTTACTATTTTATGTTCCGCCTCGTGCTCGATCTTATCTGCATCCGAAAGAAGTATTAACGCTCGAGTCCCTTCGGAGGATCTTCGTTTACGTAAGAAGCGATAATGGAAGCAGAGAGCACGAGGAAAGAGATACTTGATTCATTCCGCGAAAAATTTAAGGGCGGATCGGGTCTTAGTAAGGTTTTATATTGTACGTCTCGAAGGGGAACGCGCGCAGGCGAGAAAAGTTTTGCGAAAAAGAGCTCCAATAGACCCTTCCTTCTCTCTCGCTCTCTATTTTTCTTCTTCCGTAGCGGCTTATTTATTTTTCTCCGTGGCCCTTACACGCTTACGTCGTTTCTACAGGAATCTAAATCGACCGCGGCCAGTTTGGCAAAAAGGATCGTATTTCACAATCTCGCACGCGGTTGGTTATCGTCCGAAAGACATCGTAAACATTATACACGGTGCGCCTACCCTACGTAGGCGCACCGTTTACATCGGTCGGCGTTTACATCCAGGAACACGCGCGGGCGAACGATCCCGATTTATGGCCGGTCCGTGCATCCGCGGGACGTTGAATTTATTACGGCTTACTCTCCGTGATCTCGTCTCGCAACGATGCCGCAGCCTTTGATTTGGTTACAGAATCCGTACGGAATGACCAAGAGTGAGAGAGAGAGAGAGAGAGGGAGAGAGAAATGGAAGGCGAGGAGTAGACGCGATAAATCATTCCCCAGCAATGCGCACTCTCCACCTGCCAGTATTTAATTAACGTTATCTATGCAACAGCATCACATCTGGCTGTCATTCTCAAACGACACGGTTTCGCCCTTCGCGCCAAAGAGTTATTTTTATAAGGAACGAGATATTCATTTCTTATCTTTTTCTTTCTCAAAGGAGGTCGAGGACCTGTTTTTGTTCGCGACTACCCCGTGAAAGTCTAAAGAGCTCGCGCGACGTAAACGGTTTTGTTGCCGACGAATGTTGGCGGACAATATCTCGGTCATGTCATTCGACAATCCGAAGAAGCAAAACGTATATACATATATCATTGAGAGAAAAAGAGAGAGAAAATAATGTCGCGGTTTCATTCTCCCGAGGCACACTGTGATGATTAATCGATCTACAGAAATATATTTCTTATTTTGTTAAATAATGTATGTGTTAATTAATATTAATATTTTAATTAATATATTTACTAACCGTATGACTGATTATTTCGATTAAATAATCTGTTTGAAGTTGAACAAACAATAATTCTAGCTCGCTTAATGAAATCTTGATTAGTTTTGTTATGTCATATTGTGATACCTGAAAAATACTAATAAAAAAAATTAAAAAATGTATAAAAACCTTTTAAAACTTAGCTTTTAATTTATTTCAAAATTAAATTACATATTAAAATATATTTATTGTATATAACGTAAATAAATTGATTAGATTTAGATAATTATTTAATAAAAATAATCACACACGCATTCAAGCAATTATTATATAATATTAAAAGTTTAAAATGATATAGAAATTTTCAAATTGTTCACTTGTCACATTGTGCTATTTAAGTGAAGATCACATAATAAATTAACGTTGTTGATGACATAAATGAACAATATCTCTCTATTAAACGAATGCAAATTAAGTTTATAATCCTGGTAAAATACGCGCGCCAAATTTTATATTTGCATCTCTTTAATCTTTTCACATCTTATGAAGAATATCTTTAGGAAGCGAATAGAGAGACGGCTATTTACGTTCTTCCGTCGATTTGCGTGACGAACGATTCCGATTTATTTTTATTCCTCTATCGATCTAGCGATGGAAAGAAAAAGGCTCCAGCGACACGTGTCGTTCTGCGAATCTCGAAAAATTTCGGCGAGTTTTAAAAGTTACACAAGAAAGAGGGAGGAAGAGAAAGAGAGAGAGTTGTTGAGGATTTTAGTCCATCACTTTGTTACCCATAAATGCATAAAATACAAAAGTATAAATCAATCTTGGCGTGACAAAACGATCCAGGAGAATGATGTTATCGGGTCACTCGAGTCTTCCTCGAGAGTTTTCTCGCTGAGCATGCGGGCGCAAGCACAACCGAGATACAAGAATTCAGGATTTCCTATAGCATGACGGGTGGAAAACATATCCGGTATGTAAAGAGGGATCCACTTTATTTACAGCGCGCAAGACGTCCAAGACTCACTCCGCGATAGTTTCAGTGACGGGTTCTAACAAATTCGGTTTCGATTTCCCGTCAGCGAAGATGCGACTCGACATATTTTACGTCCGCAATCGGAAAAATCGTGATAAAAAACATCGTCGGATTGAAAATATTAAAGATATCCCTTAATATATTTTGTATTCCTATCGAGAGTGGTTTAGGAATTCCCGGAGCGTAGACGGAGAAGTTTGTTAAGTTAGACGGGGGGGATGGAGAGGAAGGCGAGAAATCCTCCTTGGCGATATATGTTACGACCATGTGCTGCCTCACCTATCAAGGCACATGACGAACGATCAAGGATTCGAGTCACCAGGTCACACACGCTTCCAGAATCCCGATCGCAAGAGCGAATGCACCGAATGCATTCTCTCTGCTTTTCGATACGTAAAAATGAATTCAGCACTGATCGCGTTAATGTACACAAAGTATAATAACATAACAATATCCAAATAATGTGTAACGAAAGGATAATTACGTAAATATATTATATCGAGCATAAATTGTAAGATCTAACTCAAGAAATTGTATTTAATTATCGATTAAAAACTTGAACAAAAGAGGAAAAAGAGCGAAGCTCGAATTTATCGGTGACGGATTTTAAATTATCGGTCTTTTCTAACGAAGGGCATAGTGTTAGTTGAGAGTAACGACGATATTTCTCTGTAGATATCTATGTAGAACAGGAAACAGCGCACAATGTTATCCGATAGCGTCGAGGATGTATTATGATATCGGGACGGGAAGAATACAGATGATACTCTCATCGGCGTCATTATAAAAACAATATTCACGTTCGTTAATAACATTATCAATTATTTCGATATCATGTCCCGCATATATTATAAATATTACAGAGGGTATATGATTTTTTCCCGATGTAACATAAATCCCTTAAATTATTGCGAAATATGATTGATATTTGCGAGAGAAAAATATGAAAACTTTATATTTTTTGTATCAGTTTATTCATATATTGCGTTCAATGAGAAACTCGCAGTAACCTGCATTTTGCATAATGTTACAAACAAGTAACACGGAATGATCTGGTAATTTAGTACAACCGAAAACGAGATAATCTTTCATAAAAAAATACATAACAAAACTTTTCACATGAGAGATTTTGTTCTTTAATAAAAAAATGAATTGGGAATTGATTAATATAATTAAGTTTGCATAAGCTCCCCAATCTCGCGTCATATGGCATCAAATGTATTTTGTGATGATAACTCTAATAATACATAAATAAATAAGTTTATTTAATAAATCAAAAACAAATTTATTTAATAAAACAAATAAATGCATTTAATATAAAATAATTAAAGTACGTGCATACACATTTTATTTAATAATGCAATTTGTTGAAGAAAAAAGTTATATGTGCCTAAAGACTATCAAGATCATTTTTTTGATATAATAGAATATTTTTTATATATAATATTTTAATAGCCTCTATCTCTAGATGAATTTAATGATGTGTAAGTATCACATTCAAGTTTAAAAAAATAATTGCATTATATTAATTTTCCAATCTTCAGTTACTTTTCTCCAAAATAAAGCTCCGCATGAAAAACTGTTATTCTACATTTTTTATTCTTCCATCACACAGAATCATCCCCTCGTCGGTTGTCTTTTCTTCCGTTACTCTGTATATAAGTTTTCGTTTTTTTGGGGGAAAGGGAATTTTACTAGATAATAATAATAGAGAAACTGATCGTGGATAAGAAAACAGCTTTAGCCTGTGGAAGGATGCGATAGCATCGTACGCGGATCGAGAGAGAGTTTGTATATCGGTCAGTCCGTAGAAATCTGGAATTATCGAGGAAATGAGGATAACGAGAGGAAGAGCGAGAGAGGGTGAATGTTGCACTCCCGAGGAGGTAAGTCAGGGGCGGCGGTCTCGATCACAGGGAAAAGGGGGTTAGGCACAGGGCGAGGGCGCGAGAGGAGGCAAGAAGAGAAGGGGCGCCATCGGTAGCGGGAGGACGGGCGTTTAGGGAGGGAGGGAGGGAGTGTACGCGTATTATGGAGAAACGTTGGAGGGCGCAGTCTCGGCTTGCACGCCGGGCATTCGCGTTCGCGCGCCGCGTGTTCGCTGCTTAGTTTCGGTCCAGACGGAATTGCACGCGCATACAACATACGCCTCGTATCCACGTACCCCAGTGTTGGATATATATATAGACATACACACATAGACATACGTACGCATGCACATTCGCGCGCCGCAAAGTTCGAAAGGTTGCGCGCCGATAAACACCAAGAGTGAGAAACCGGAACGATATTCGCTCGTTATCGCGAAGCGGAAACGGACGTGATTCTTAGCTCGTTCCTTGGATTTCCTTCCCGTGGAACTCACTGGTTTCTCCCCCGAAAAGGAACTAAAGCTCGCATTTCTTTTCGAATTCAAGAGTTCGTTAGTAGAACTCATCCCGAGATCGCGGAATTCTTCTGCTCCTAGATCGAATCGGTGGGATAAATCACACGATCTTCGCTTCGTTTGCCGATTTTCTCTCGCGATTTTGTCATCGTATGCCCGCAACGGCGAGTCACAATAAGAGCGAGGCGGAACTGAAGCTCGTACTTGCTCCTTTTTTGCCGGGTGCCCGAAGGGGAGCCCCACTCTTTTTTTCCATTTATTACTTCCTACTCTGACGAGAGACGGACTCTATTAAGGGTTCCGGAGTTGATCGGGGTTCGAGGCTAGGTGCATGCATGACCCTCGTCAAAGTATGAATACCTCTTGACCGGGGAGACTTGCCTTGGCTAGTTACGTCAAATTGACGGGCCAATTTCTTCAAAGCGCGAAAGAGATCAGTGACATGTTCTTCACGACGTTATAGACGACGGTTCAACGACAGCGAATTGATCGGGGTTAATAGGAGTCGCGGAAAAAAAATTGTTTGCTCGAAAAAAAGTTTGCGCAAAGACGGGTGGCTGGAGGGACGCACGCGAATCGACAACCTGCATCTCTCGCAACTTTGGCTCGCTCTTTTGCAGCTCGTTCCGACGGCTAGTTTCGCGTATATCTATACAGCACGGTGAATCTTTCCTTCGTGAAAAATCCAAGAATTCACTCGCGCACACAAACCGATTCTTCTCAGAGTTTCTTTCACGTACGTGCTCGTTATGACACTCTTTAAGCTCACTCTAATGTGATCGACATCCCCGTTTTCTCTCACGCTCGCGATTCCGAATGGTAGAGACTCTGTAAGAGACGAGCGAAAGAGGAAATAGTAACGAGGCGCACGTTCCCTGAAGTGAAACATCCTTGCGATAAAGTGATAATGATGTTGCTGCGTACATTTTGGTGGCTGGCTTGTACTTCCTCTGTGACACTCGGCGCGCAACGTGGGAAGGAACTCGGAAGCGACGGCAAAGGTAGGCTTTCGCAAACGTACCTCTCTTTTTTCCTCCCTCACATCGCGCATATATACGATGTAAATCGCGTTCCTCTCTATCTCTAGCGATAGAGCGCAAATATATTCTTCCTCGATTATTCCGCTACGGTAGACGCGACGGTATAATTCCGGGTCAGTAATAGACTGCAATTATTGTAGTCACGTTCTAGGAATATGTCTCAAGATACCGAAACCAGAAGGAGAATAGGTAGTCGGCGGGGCAAGAGCGAATCCCTCCGTGGGAGAGACACTCGGGGGACTGAGTTACGAGCGCGCGCGCGGAATTTGCGCTTTATTAAAACGAGTCGCGCAAACATGCGGAACCGCACCGAGAGGAGGATTGGGAGGGCACGGTGGAATTATATTCGCGTTAAATCCCGGCTGCGGTTGATCATATCCGCGCGCTTGTAATTACGCTCAACCGTATAAGGAAACAATAGTCACGATAAGAATAGTCCGCGCGAATCTACGCGCTCGCGGATTTTCTGCATAAAAATGGGTATGGACGACGATAAGTTTCTCCCCATCGATTCCATCCATCGTCCGGCGATTCGATGCAAGCGGCAAACACGATTCTCGGGGCTACGTATCGATATTTTCTTTTGTTACCGTGGCTGTCGGGCTCGCGGATATCGCCAGCGATTGCGCTTGGCTGTTTATCGAGCGTGAAATTTGGACTCGCAGCGCACCGCAATAGCCGCGTTCACGGGGTTTGCGAAACCCGGTTGGCGGTCGGTCCTTATTCCGGACGCGTGAAGGCCGAAGGCTGCCGTTACGCGATTAAATTGTACGCCAAGATGATTAAACATCGTCCCTAGTAATAGTTCGCCAAACGTTTTATCCAAACATCCCTCGCTGCAGAAACGTCCGCTTTCTCCCTCTCTCTCTCTCTCTCAGTTCCTGTTTCTCTTGTGATTCGTGTTCGTCATGCTATTCAAACCAATTACAAGGAGCGCGCCTGTGTAATATAAAATCACATATAAGTGTACAAAATCACGGACACGCATTCTCTCTTTTTAACATTTAAAAAGGGCAATTTTCGCCCCTTCTATAATATTGAATGAGGAAACATCGCAATATTTTATCTCATTGTCAGCGAATAACTGTTAAATTAATTTGACTTTAATCGCCGATGAAATCACGGAAATTGCGGGATGCGGCAATCCTATATCCTTCGAACGAATAATGATATTTTGCGAAAAAAGGACGCGTGTCCTTTGAATTTAATTAATGCTCGTTCAAGCGTTCGATAAATTGGATAATTTAATGTGATCGGGCTACACAAGCGCACGAGTTTTTGAAAGAATTATACACCCCGGGCGTGTATCGTGGCACATAAACGGGTAGTAATAATACACATTATTATACACATACTATCAATACCCTGGTTTATTAACAATGTTAATTTTACGGTATAAAGAGTGTTGATCAGAGGCCATAATTAATTTCGTAATCGGATTATTCTCTTAAACGTGTTGCGTTAGGGAAACGAATGTAGTTGGACGACTCACACGAGTCGTTATTGTGCGTCAGATGCATATACGGACAAACATACCGGAGCAAAGGCGAACGGCATGTACAACAAGCTGTTACAGAACGCTAATATAGCGTGAGCGCGCGTTCGCGTCTCTGCAACTGCTCCACTCTAATTACAACATTTATCGTTACAACAGGACACTAAACGTTACTATTAATTATGGCGTTGAAGTACCACTTAGTTGCCGCCATTAAAGAGAGAGTTCCGCATCGGGGGACAAGCTTGAACTTAACCCGAGACTTCGCAGCCTCTACGAACGAAAGCTCGAGTTTTTTAATGAACTCCTCGCACGGAAAGCTCGGTCCTAATAATCGTTGTATCAATTACACGAGGCGCAATTGCTACCGCGCGCAATTATCTTACGTATCACGACTCTGTAAGAATGTATAATTTTAATATGCGTTACATGTGTACAATTTGCATGTAATTTTAATTACGTGCAAAAATATTTTGGTGCGTTTGCGTGTTTGTGGAGAGACGCGCCGGTTGCGGTTTACAGGTCCTCCTACAAGGACGGAAGCAATTTTCCGCTAATCCATTTCGCGAAACGCGTCTAATCGGCCGTACGGGCCGCTCGATCGCAGCTATAACTTTTAATTCCAACGACTTTTTCCACTCACGGATAATTGCCATTTAAATTAAGACTGCACCGGGAATGCTTGGGCGAGGAAGGAGGAAGAGGAGGGAGGAAAGGGGGAGGGGGAGGGGGAGAGATCGATACGATACGAGGACCACTGTGAGTGATCCGTGTAAGACGGCGAGTCATCGTATACGCTCCTTAAGCCATCTTAAGCCGACTTAAGCTTGCTTAAGGTCGCGACGTTTCTTCGCAAAATGAAATTGGGATGCGCGTCCCTTTCCCCCCCCCCCCCCGAAATAAAATACGCGCCAGACGAACATCCGGGATTTTTAGGCCACGCGCGCATTGTCCGACGAGAACTCATTTCGCGCGAATTCGCGCGTAAAGTCGTTTCGGATTTTATTCCATCTCATTCGTGAGGTAAGCCCGTGTCGCGCGAGGAAAGCTTTTCACCTCAGCACGCGAGCCGTAATCTTGCGCGAGGGAGGCTCCTTACAACTCGAGGCGCCTCTCGCGATGGATCGCGACGGGGAGATTGCGTCGTGTTCTACATTATTTAGCGAAATTCCTCCGGAAAATTCCGTCATGCGAATACGCGTCCGTCCTTTCGACGCGACGCGCGACGACGCTTTCTATTACTGCGACCGCGCGAGTATCCCTTTTCCATTCGCGTCGTCGAGGATGTACGCGGCAAGAACGGGAGGGAATCTGGAATCTGAGGTCCTTCGCGAGTCCTTCGAGATCTTCCGCGGTTTTCACGCCAAGGTTCCCCGGGCGTCTTCAATTTTCTCGGCGTAACACGACTCAAAACGTAATTTCGACGCGCGACGTTAAAAAACCTAAGAGACCCCGCGAATGCATTTTGACGCAAGAAGTTAATATCCGATGCCATTCGCTTCCGGCGAATCGGAACTCCGAATTAACGGACCATTAACCGTAATCCCTAATGAGACCAGTTAAATTTAAGCGCGCACAATGCGCATAATGATAATAATAATTTTAATTCCGCATGTAAGCGAGTTGATAATAACAATCTATGAATAATAATGACGCTAATGAATCGGTGCTATAATACATATATACGCGTACCTTTTAAATTCTCTTGCATTATTTTGCGCCTTAAAATGTACCGCAATTAATGCGAAAACGTTCGCATCCGCGCAACATGCGTCGGCTTTTTGAAAGGTTTGTAAAATGTAACAGATATATCGAAAATTATTCTACTAGAAGATATATTTTATTCGGGACAAGCGGCGCGTATATAACGCGTGTACCGAAATATGGTTGCGCTATAACTGCTCTCTTACGCAATAAGACCTTCCAAGGGTATATTTATTCGGCTAATCAAATCTAATGGCAGCATTTCGAGAAAGAGAGAGAGAGAGAGATAGCGAGGCGAAATTCCAGAGAATCCCACACGTCTTGCCCCACAGTGAGATTTCCGCATGCGGAACGCAGCAACGTGACGATAACGCGGCAGTTAGCGACGCTGTGACAGTTTGCCGTTCGCTGACACTTCCGTGACCTCCGGTAGAGGATGCAGCCCCGTTGCAGTCTCGTTTCTAGCGTTCTCGTTCCTTGTGCGCACGGTACATATTCTCATTATCACGATATACATATACATACCATGTACGGATGTACAGGCCCGCTTTCTCTCGCGGACCGCGCAGCCTTTCGCCCATAAATTCATCCCGGCTGATCCCGGTTTGTTCAGCGAAAATTCGAGGGCGCGTCACGATCGTTGATTTTGCAGATCTCCCGGAAAGCCGGGCGTCAAGTTAATTCGCGGAGAATATACAGCGTATATCGCGACTTTGAGGCAGCCGTTGGTCCTCTTGGCTCGGATTGTACTATCTGTGGGTGAAAGGTTACGAGAAGAGGACGTCCGGAATGTCTCGCACATACAAGCGCATATATGTGAATCTCTTGCACGTGCATATATATATATATATATATATATATATATATATATATATATACCTACTTATAAACAGTATCCAAGAGCGTAAGGATCAGAAACTATGTAGGACGATATAATAACCGCGTGAATAATCATCTACGGTTTCGCATAGAGGAAAGAGAGAGCAATTAGTTGGATCTATTACATCATTACGTTAAAAACTCGACTCGACGTGTAAGAAGCGATAATATAGTATATCGTTGTCGCTCGAAAACGAGTTAGGTTGATGAGTCCTGAGTATTCGCGATTTCTTACGAGGACAAATGTTCGCCAGGAGCACGAAATTGTCAAAGAGTAACTTTGACATTCGTAACGGGAAACACGCGATGCGTTTAATTGAGATCCCCTTTAATTGGGGTGTAATGACACGCGATCGACATTTTACTCAAAATGTTCATCCTCTACTTCTTCCCTCCTCATCAAGTTCCGAATAGTTGAATCAACTTTCGCGATAATCGCCGCGGCATGAAACGGAAAGTCTCCCGCTCCCCCGCTTCCTCTCTTTCCTCCCAGGAGGGAGAAATAGCGGACTGTGCGGTTAAAAACAACTTTAATTATTTTAATAGAGAGATGGCAAGAGTTATTTCAGCTCACGTGGGTTCGTTAGCGAATTTAGCGCGCGAAGGGTCGCGAGTTTGCAAAGCCAACGAATCCAAACTTTTGTCCCGCGAAACAAGCGCATATATATACGTATATATATATATGTATCTTTTCCCTTTTGGCTTTTTTTTCACTGATGAAAGAGGAACACGCGCACGCACGTCAACAACGACAAACTCTCCAACTTCCCTATTCCGCCTCCGCGACTTCACTCTATTCGCGGATCACGAGATACTTTTTTTTTCTCTCTCTTTTTGTCGTGCGTCACCTGTCTAATACGATCCCATCCAGGACGTGCCTCTGGATGCGACCGACTGTAATCCTGTACCGAATCGCGGATCCCGTGTCGCGCGAATACGAAAATTGCGCCTGCTGAATTCGTCAGTAGGACATACAACACACACATACACGTACGGGAAAAGGGATAAATTTTGGCTGACAAAGTCGAGATACATTTACTTCTGGCCATTTGCGCGCGTCGTTGATCGCCAACGATATGGAGTCAGCTTTTATGAGGACTGTCCGACGTTTTTACTCGTTCCTGGCATAAGTCGGTCAGTATCTCCGTCGATCTCTGGACGAGAAGAATTACGAGAGACGCGGGGGGGAAAGGAAATGCACGCGCGCGGAACTGATATAAATCCCGGGGAGTTCATCCGATATCGCTCGCTCGCGAGAGAATCTTTAGCCCGTCGAGGAGGGTAGCGGGGGAGGGGCTCGGTGATACATCTCTCTCGCGCGGACCGAAAATCGCATTCAAACGTGCTCGGACGATATTTGCGCTCGTCGCTTCTCCGTAAAGATCCGCGACCCTCGGAATGGAAAAGCGACGGCATAAATTGCTCCAATATCGGCGTCACTTGATACCCCTCGCCGAGTCATCGGCCACGATCCGATGAGAGGTCACGTACGAATCTTCATTTACGCCCTTGTAATCGGAATAATCCGTAATCAGATCGCTCGAGCGTGCGAATCATTATGCGAACAATAGAAAACGACGAGCATACGCAACGAGATTTATCGTCGATAGACGAATCATAGAGTCGTACGTCGTTTTCGAGGCGGCTATCCCATATCACGCATTCATTATTGTCTCGCACACGACGTGGTATCTTCGATTAGCGTCAGTCATTAGCATCCGGAGAGAGGAGAGAGGGGAAATAATTGCGGCGCGCTACTTAGAGGTCGAATTGATTGTTTTAACAACGTAATGAAACTATCGCCGTTACCGCAGAAATGTACGAATGGTAGAGCCGGTGGTCCCTCGTGTTGGCCATTTCTGTAATCCGACCAATTCTACGCACCGTCTACGAGCCGGCACGTCGTGGTTCGCATCGATATGGCTGTAATGAGCGGTAACGTTGATTAGAACCACTCGTCATTCGGGCAGAGGGCTGCGGTGACGTAGCTCGCGCGCATATTCGCAAACATCGTTTCACGGCACGCGGAGGCCACCCCTCTCATCCCGTCACCCCTATGCTTCATGACATCGTATACTACAGGTACCGCAGTCGCTATCGACATACCGTTACGACGCAGTGAAAATTCAGTGGTTGAGTGGGCGCGCACCCCCTTCCCGCCCCCGCTTCCCATTGTTCCCGTTTCGACGGCGATGCTTCATATACTCGCGGCTCGCGACGCGTGGAGAGATTGCATTCTGGACCCGCGGGATGAAATAACACCAACAGCATACGGTTATACATCTCGCGAGTCTGCAAATCACGATTGTACTTGTTAACGTCGGTTTCTCCCTAATAATTATCCGCCGATGAATCTAATCCGCTGCGAGGAGAACGTGTAGACTCTGGTCTCTCGAATATTAGTCGCGTATAACTTTGACTTGTTCGCGAAGCAAATACATGACAAATGTAAAGACGAATATATATACATAATTATTGCCTGTTATACGAACAGGTGCGTACGTTCAACACAGCGACACGCGCCAGGGGTAACCTGACTCCTCGCGGTTTAACCGCCGATGACCGAAAGCTTTGCATGCGGCAAACCGCGCGGATTAAATCAATTTGGAAATCGCGTGCGCGAATACACGCATTAATGTGCGCATCCGTCTATAACTCGCGCTCGATAATAAATCACGCGACCAAATCGCCGTGTAACTGGCGTAAAAAAAATTAAAAAAGAAAAAAAAACACAATACTATGAATTTTTCATGACGGCATGTGTGACACGCTAATGAAATCTCCCCTAATCTCGCGGAAATATTCATTTGTAAACCTTGTATAATGATGTGTCTTCATATTCCGCGACATAATATGGCTGTTACACGGCGCGTTGGATGCGGTTATCATTCAACAGCGTATTGCGTGCTTATGCATTATATCCATTTCACGGTCGCATAATTGTAAGAGCAGCGCACCGCATAACGGCGAACAATGCGTACCAATAATTATAGTCTTATCGATGAATTTTGCTTGTTATTATTTATCGCTGAAAATAAAATCCACCGACAAAAAATGCAGAAATGATTACGAAAAAATCACGAATTAGACATGTATAAAATATAAGAGAGAAGGGAAAAAAAAGATATATATTGTACATGATTGTGTCAAATCTTGTGGCTCCAATTTAATTTTTAATTTTAATTTTTTTAGCGAAGCTTTCTTGCATATTAAATAGTAGACAAGCATATCGGTTCTCTTCATTTTGAGGCGCTTCAATCCTCGTGTATGTGAATAGTACGCAATTCAGATACTATGTGTACACGACGGCTCTAATCGTATTTCTGCGTACATATCCGCCCGCAATTCTGCAACATCTTATCTACCGCGATTATGTCGAATTACGTAGGCTAAATGTCATTAAGACGTTTGATGAATAGTGGATCCCGAAAGGTTGTTAGGGGTCGCTTTTAGAGGTTTCCCGGCGCTCTCCTCCCGCCTAGCTCCGATTTTCTGGGGCTGCATCGATCTCCGAAAATACCGAATAACAGAGAGATGGTAGGGTATCGCGACAATCTGAATCACAATAACCTTTACGACACTCGATCTACGGTTGACGTAACTCACGGTACATGAATTATCAAAGTTTTGATTCCTCTTTCATGACCCGACTTGGAGCAACGAATTCTGCGAGATTCGAACGATTATTATCGGCGTCGAACAAAATCGGTAAAATTTTATCGACAGTCTCTCGGATATAGGAGTTTCCGAAATTCTACCTTTGATACCCACACTTCGAAGTACGGTCGGAAAATTGTATCGGGAATTCAGAATTTCACTCTCTTCACGATACATCGCACAATCAATATTTCCCTGATCACATTTCAACACTTCGATGATGAACACGTTGCGTTATAAAGTCTATTCCATTTCGCGATACATTCGAGTGTAATGTAAAGCGAAAGTATCGACCGATCGCATTTATCTGCCGACTAATTTCGAGCACAAGCTTCCTTCTATACATATATCGAGTCGAAGTTTATCTACGCGCTCGAATAATCGCTCGAGGGGTTACTCAGTACCCTCCTTCCCTCGTATCCCTCTAAGTACAAAGTTCGCATGTCGAATGCGAAATCACGTTTACGCCTGATAGAACCCGTTAGAATGTTTGACGAACAGCGTGTCAACATCGCGGGAAACTGTCAGCGCATTCGCGGGTATTGTCTTTATTCAAGCGCGAGGTAAGAGGGGAGAGGAAGAGAGGGAGGTAGCGTAAAGAGCGTTGGCGGAAGTGCATGGAACAAGAGGATTGCGGGGGAGGGTTGCCGCGAATCGATCTCACCTCTTAGGGCGAAGGTGGCGCGCTTCGAGAGCAATAGCGGCTATATACGAGACGAGAGCCAAGCTACGAAAATGCGATTCCGCCCGAGGCACCGCAACACGAGGCACGGCTTTCAGACGACGAATTTTCCCAAGTTTTTGTGCACATCGCGTTCCTTCGCGAGGCTCGATTTTAGTTCCTCGGTTCAACTACGCCACGGCTTTCTTGGATTGAGGTAAAGCGAATGGTAGAAACGTCCGTCCGTTCGACCGACCGACCTAGGTACGTCAGTCCCGGGGCTCTCCGGTCGGTCCATTTCGCAGCCGTTCCGCGCAAGTAATCTCCCGCCGTTGCGGAATTACTACCTAAGACACGCTAGGCTCGCCGAGGCCGTGGAATTAAGCGACGATCGAGGACGCCCGAGAAGGTGCCCTCTATATCGGGTCGTCTCGGTGGCTTTTCCACATCGCGCGAGTGCCCACGATTTATCGCCGATAATTAAGGATAAATCGCCGTCCAAGTCTTCGCGCATTGAATATTGATTTTCGATATCCTCGCTCTGCAAAGCGTTACGTTAGGGCGCTCTCCTACGTTGCTTGTTGTTGATGGCCGTACGGATCGTGATGGACACGGTTTTAAACCGTGGGAGAAAGCTGGCGCGGCAGGGGAAACCCCGTAACGGGAAACAAAATATATCGGGGTTTACTTCGTAAACTCGAGAACTAATGGAAAAAAAGGGCGATTCGGTACCGAAGAATATTCGAAGAGAGAGTAACCCAAAGTTTTTAATGAAAAGATAAAATTTGATATCTCATACAAGGTGGCAAGTTCTACGGGAAAGAAGGGGGGTGGAGAGGAAGATAACAAGAAACCGAACAATTTTCTGCAACGTAAACGCGCCGATTATAAAAGTAAAACGATATCGTCGACCATCTCTCGTGTTTCGACCCCTCGTCCGTCATTTCCTTCTCCCCCTCGAAGATCATATCGGTAAATCACCGAAGCCGTAGCTTCTAAAGTCGGGGAGGAAAATAAATTCCATTTCTGGAGGCTCTGGAATCGCCGTAGCGGATGCTAGGAAGTAAAGGGTGGCTCGGACTAACCGTCGTAGCGAAAAACGGCTGGGTGGAGGGAAGAAACGTAGAGTAAGGGAACAAGCGCTCGAAGGGAACGTTATTTGAGAGACTCGAAGAAGAGAGAGGCGCACTTTCCCGTTTTCTAAGATTATTTTATGACGAACGACATTGTCAAAGGCGCATTTTCATTACTGTCACCGCGGAGCGGCTGTTTACACGCCGACCGATGCTTGCTTTCTCTCTCTCTCCCGTTCTCTTCCTTTCTCTTCTTCAGTGAAACCTATAAAAGTTCTCCCGACATAATCGCGTGGCGCACTCGAGCGCAAAGTCACCCCCCAAATGATTCGTCGGATGATCAATATACCCTTTTATGGATTTAGCTTTCATTACTAATTTCTCCCTCCTGAAAACGCGCGAATTAATCTCATAATGGCAATCAAACGACTCGCTCTTCCAAAATGTTTCGTAATTGATTCAACTGAGATAACTCGATATTAGTTTTTAACGATAACGAAGGCTTATTGTGTCGATATATTCACGGAACTATATCTATAGTATAATATTCATGGGTGCTGAGAAGATTATTCTTAGAAGGGCGCGCAGAGAAATGGAATTATCTCAAAATTTCTATTAAAACCTGGTACATCTCTTTCCTATGCTCATTTTAATGATTTTATAATAAAAATTAATATTAACGAGAAGTTGCTACAAACTTAGCGAAAAAATATTACCATTTAAACTTATCCCTCTCTAAAACCGTGAAAATTTCTCTGAAACAGTAAAAATTTCGCACGTCACTATATCTGTCTATAAATGAGCAAGCTACTACATTTGAAATAATAGATATTTGAAATGAAATAATCAAACTATTTGCTAGCAAACTATTTGTGTGTTTCCCTGTTAAATTACAAATTATATGAAATGAATAATTGAAATTTGAACATTAATTAAAATACTTAATTGATTTCACGAATCAAAAGTATATAAATATTTGATAATATTTCTTGTTAAAGAGATTTTAAGCATTAAGCAGTTTAATAAAATTAAAATCTGAAATGATCAATGCCATTTTAAAATTTTAAAATTAATTTAAAAAAGAATTTCTCCAATAATTCTTTTATAGAAAGTCAGTTCTTTTTTTCAATAAATAATTCCAATTATTAATTTAATTATAATTTCAATTGTTACATTCCAAATAAATATTTTATCCATATTTTTACTTATTTCACATCATAGCAAAAAATAAAAATTTTTAAATAAAATAAATTAATTTAAATAAAAAAATAAAATTTAAATAATTATAATTTTTGATATTTTTGAAATACACGTCTAATATCACTGTATTCATTCGCTTATTTACAGCTACATTTTGTAAATAAAATATATGGAACACGAGAATTTGAGGCGTAGTGCTTTTTATCAGACAAAACAACCGAAATGAAAAAAGATACGTGTGTGATGCGAGTTTGACAAACTCCTCTCTTCTCGAAATGTATCATTTGCACCGCGGTTGTAAATTCTCTCTCGCTTGTTCTCTTCCACCGCGCGATTATAAATATATCCTGACGCTTATACTTATCGCGACAAACCCCCGGGCTCGGCTGGACGGAACTGTGTCGCATTCGTGATATCGACCTCGTTTTATTGTCTAGCCCTATGCACCCAGGCCGAATGTGAAGCCAGCGGCGAAACTTTCCCCTTCGCGGCGAAAAGCCTCTGGGAAACATCGAAAGAGAAACGCCACTCGAGCTAAACGCATCTAATTAATTGACGGAACACGCGAGAGCGCGAGAGGAAACTTTTGAGAAACGAAAGTTCGCGGACGCGCTGCCTGACTGCTCCGACGTTGATTGGTTTTGCCAAGTTCGGCAAGAGAACGGAGATGGAGCTATATAATAATAATCGATGGATGATGGCGGCGATACGCGCCGGCGATATTGCTTCTTGTTTTATGTACTATCTAACTTATAAGCAATTATATAGAGCTTTACGTCAAAATATTTCTCTCGCCATTATATAGCGAAAGAGTTAGGATATGATTCGCGACGCGTGTTGTACGCGCAAAACAAACAGACGGATATAATTTATAATGCAATACGTGAATTTAACATCGTGTGATATCGTGACGTTGCAGCCATAAAAGTACCCGTCTAAACGTCGTGCGTATTTCAGACATTTAATATTTCAAACACACAATATATAGATATTTGTTTGTAAAATTAATTTATTTGAAAATCACAATTTATTGTCATATATGTAATATTCTCTGAAATGCTATGTCATCTCATTTACGTAATATTCCCTGAAAGGACATTATACTTTGTTTGGGTATATAATATGCACATATATTATTTTATTACAAAACACATTATTGAACGCAATTTGATTTTATATTATACGTACATGTCTTCTCTAATATTTTCCAATTTCAAATTATTAAATTTTCTATTTTTTTTTTTTTTAATTCTTATATCACTTTTCTAATGATTAAATCGGCAATCTTGCACATCGTATCCGATATCGCAACGAAGGGAAAAGAGGAAGAGATATTTCACGAGAGATTTCACGTAACAGGTTACAATGAGAAGATATAATCGTATCGATATCGACTTCAGTCTCTGACGGGAGGGAGGAAGAGGGGGAGGGGTGTCATTAACAGAATTGCGAAAACCGTTCAACGGAATCTCATTACGTAATGACGGGATTATTTTGAAAAATTACATCGGCGTGCAACAAACTTATTTTCAAAGTAGATGTAAGAACGATCTTTTCAAACTATAAGCTTTTGTGCCCCGCCGCCCACCCCCTCCCCTCCCGTTTCCTCCTCTCCTTTGCCCGAGCACGAGACTCGGTAAGACCGATGAAAGTTCTAATCCTCTTGACGTCGCCGACCGAAGCACTTTGCCCAACAAGCTAAGAGCAACGGGTAAGAAGATAGGAATGTAACTGCTCTAAGTCACGTATATAAAATCCGTAGCGTCCAGTTATGAATTACGGCTGTATCGCAGTCACGTTGCATCGTTGTAACGCGAAGAAGAAATAATCACGTGCACGCGACTTCTCGCGTCCCTCTCTCTGTTTTTTCTCTCTTTCTCTCTCTCTCTCTCTATCTTTCTCTCGTCGCCTTTTTCGCACCCTCCCACGGCGATCTTTTTATCGTTTCGGGCGCTCGTTTACTTAACGCGTTAACGCTTCCCTCATTTGCCGAGTCGTTTCGTGACAACTCTCAAGGGATTATCGGGTTAGAGTCCCGTCGCGAAAACTAATGTCATCGAAAATAAAAAAGACAAGTTGACCCGTAAAGCGCGTAAAATGATTGTTGCATTTTTTTTCATCTGGATAAATTAAAGAGCAAGCTTTCTCTCTCCTCTCTTTCTTTCTGTCTTTCTCTATCTCTATCTCTCTAAACTAGCACGGCAATCTGCCTTTAATAAATTCTTTGCGTTTGAGTTGTGTGCCCCTCCCTCCTGTTTCTCAAACTTTATTACAAAAGAGAAACTTTTGGGCATCTCTCTTTCTCCCCGTCTCTTGCCGCGAGACGTATATAATTAAACAGTGAATGAGTTTATTAATAACCGTCTGCCAGCACAGTACGAAGGAACGTCCGTTTATTGAAAATATATCCTTGGGAAAGTGTTTGAAATTTATAACTGCATCTCTCTCGGGGGATACATTCAACGAAGCGGGGCCGTCGCCACGTTCCACATAAGTAATGCAGATAGAAAGATAATTAAGGGAAAACAAATTAAAACTTATCGCGTCGAGTTTCAATGAATAATTTATCGCATACGCGTACATGCGCAATCTGACATTCTCGGCGGAATTACAGTGACAACGTATATATATATATATATCGTTGCCAGATCGCCGTTTTTAATGATATGCATTTATTCTTCTCACTTTACCCCTTTTAACCCTTGCTTTAATGACAACAAACTCGATAATTGAACAATATTTCCTTAGGCAATATTAATGAATATTAACGCATATCACGGTATTATGCGATACAATGCATGTTAATAACTGAAGAAAAAGCTACAAAAGGTACAATCGAAAGCATAATGTACACGTTGGAATTTAATTTTATTAACGCTCGAAGGGTAAATGTCTTTATATACGTGTAGTAATCGCGAAAATACGAGCGCATAAAATAAAAATTCACCTTCTGTGTGTGTTTTCTCTGTATTGTCGATTGCGCCCAATTTTATTACACCGCGAATGATCCGCGCCGGTTTCCATGGCGCATGATGGCTCGTAGCAATGCACAACTGCTATTGTCGGTACATTGCGGTTACAGGAAAAAAATAAAAAACAAAAAAAGTACAAAATAAAAGAGTCAACATACGCGCGAGGCAGAATATATTGCACAAAGTGTGCGCATATCGATTGCCGCGCGGCTTCGTGAGTAAATTATTATTATACGACTCCATTGCTGCTCTCTTCCCTTTCTCCGTATTGCTGTGCACTTCGCTGTGCGCGACATCATGAACTGATGACTTTAATTACCGCGACATTTCCTATTAAGAGGGCAATTTAGCTCCTTGGCAAACTTTGCCTCGATCTGAGAGGCAGCGTAAATAAAAATAAACAGACGTCGCGCAACCTTTGCGTAACGATCGTCTCGCTCCACCTCTCTCACTCTCCCACCCCCGCGCCCCCGAATCCCCGGTCTGCTTTTCTCTCGCAGATCTTACCTCGGTGCTTCGAAGGAACCGTGAATATATATTTCTTGCAGGGAAATTATTACGAGTTTTTAATTCTTAATTGATAGCGCAAGATCAATCGTACGCACTTTGAATGGAATTCATTTATAAATATAGTTGTCGCAGAAATATATTTTTTCGATGAATATCGATCAAATTTCGAATAAAGATGTATTCATCACAAGATGCATCCGTGCAGAGTATCCTCTCATTAAATAAAGAGAGCTTTACTCTAAATTACCGTAAACTATAAATACGGATTGTCGCGCAGAATACTCGACTACAAATAAATAATAGTTAATAATTTAGACAGGATAATTTAGCCTCGCACATCTGTCGTAATCCCAAATGGAGAGCGCCTGGGAACGAAAAAGGGGCAAATACGAGATTAACACGAGGTCGAATGTAATCTCGTTTTTACAGGGCGAAGAGGAGAAAGGGGAGGAGAGGGGATGCAGCAACGACGTGTAGTACGCGATTCGCCATTGGAGAGTCACCGTTTTGTAACGATGTAATTTATGCGGTCGGGACGATCAATGCGTCCAACCTCCTCGCCCGACGTTGACATTAATTAATTATGGAATCGGACTTTTTCGCGCTCTGGCTTATAGGGCGCGCCGAGCTGTGGATCGCTGATCATCCTGGCGACCATGTGCGCGCGCTCTGCAATGATATCAATGTGTTAAGTAGCCCGGGAAAATGTAGGACGGGCAAAAAACTTAGCAAAGAGGAAGCGCGCAAAGTCTGGCGCGCGCGGCTACAAATTACTCCCCGACTCCACCCCCTCGCCCTCGCCCTCGCCCTCGCCCTCGCCCTCGCCCTTACCCCCGTCCGACGATATATAACGGCGGGCCCGCGTGCACATTTACCGCGCACCCCGACGATTTTATGCCCGCGACCTTAAACGCCGGCGTACCTATTTTCAGCTCTTTATCGCCGCCCCCGCGGTGGCTTCAGTCGCCGGTGCTTTATTTACACGACAATATAAAAACGTTATCGCGCGGGCTTTTTTCGGACGATTAATCACGCCCGCGCTACCCGTTGATTACCACGAGCGATCCGTCGTCGTGTCGCTTAATTAGCCGCTCTTCGCCTACGCGCTCTCTGTTTCTCCGTAACGCGTTCGAAACCATCGGTTCCGCCCTCAACAGCGTACTTCTGACACCTAACATCTAACGAGCGTTTCGAAATTGCGTGGCAATTAAGGCGACCGCTGTATAATGGTATCTCTTTGACGGATAGCAGCTGGTAAATTACGGTCACGTTCGCGTTAGTATCAGTTACCGATACGGTGCAACGATCGTCTCTTCGGGGGACTAAAACATTTATTGGAAGCATCTCTTAAATCACCGCGTGTGTGCGCTATAGTATCACGGTGTACTTGCATATTATAGAAACGTTTCGTTCCTTCAAAAGATCGGCAAATAATAATATTTGAAATGGAAAATAAAAATGTTATATTAACGTAAGAGAAGTAATACATTTCTCTTTTGTTGGATTGACAAATGGTGAATGTAAAATAAAATATTGGTTTATTTGTACATTTTAGTACATTTTTCGAAAGCTATTTAAAAAATAGTTATTTTTACAATTGAAAGAGTGAAATATTTCAAATAGCTATTTCTCGTTTTATATATGTGTATAATCACAATTGAAATTATTTCTCCCACTATATACACAATAAAATAGTTTGTTATTTTGTCGTGTTTTCGTAAATCTTTATACTCGTTTCATTTATTTCACTTTTTAGTCTATTTAAGACAATGTATTATTCGTGACAAAAATCCAAACAGAATTTTATTTAAAGATGCGTATGTATCATGTATGTAATATAGAAAATATTTAGAGAAGTAAAATATACATACATTTTTAGAAAATGCAGATACATTAAGATTTACGATATTTATACGGTATTTATTATAAATTATAAATAAATTGGTCTTGAATTTTTTGTTTCTAGTAAAATTATTTTTGTTTATATTTTATTAAATCATATTAGCCGTTTTAACGTTAAAGGTAACTTATGATTACTTTTTAGATACACGTATATTTGTTTTCAAATCAGAAAATTATTTTTTTTACTACATAATATTGGAAATAATATTTGAAATAGTAAAGTGATAAAGAAAAGAATGCTTGAAACGATAAAACTCTATAGTTTTTCTTATAATTCCCTTAAATTTATAATTTTAATATTATGTTATTTCAAATGAATATTTCCTGTGTTTATCCCTCTTTTAACTTTATGGAAATTAATATTTTATTTAAATAAAACACGTAATATTTTAATAATTATTTTTAATGATTTACATTTGAAATGCCATCGATCGTACTTTATGAAAAAAGACAAAACCAATTTTGGAATCAATGCCTGGAAAAATAGCCCATCTAGAGAAATGTATTTTTATGTCTGATGAAAGAAAAAGATTTCATTTCGTCGAGGAGTGTAATAGAACGTAAAGCCGGTACGGGGCGGCGCATAGTGATTTTATCTAAACTCACCTCTTCGCCCCGATGCATACCAATGACTGGCGCCGCGTATCAGCATCGAAAAGCACGCGCGCGAAACTGACGCTGGTTCGCTTCTAGGGTCGTTGTAAAGGCTCCACCGCACGACATGATAGTTAATGATTTAACCAGTCGATAGTGCTATACGAGGGATGCGGGCGATTCCAGCGGTGTAGGGCGCGTTGCACGGTGTCAGTAATAATGCAGACGAGCGTCAAGCGGATCGATGAAGAAGGATCCAAACTACAGAGCCAAGGATCGCGGTAAAGAGGGGATTGCTCGTGCATTGCTCTGGAACAAGAAATACACATACAATTGTAATGAAATATGTAATACGTAAAACATACAAGATATAATATCATAAAATATATAAGTCAATAATGAATCGGAATCGGGTTGTGAAAGCGAGAATCTCAAATGGAGATTCGCAAAATAAGTTTGACAAGTGCCATTTCCTGAAGGATGTTATTTCTCACATCAACGTTCTCATCCCTGTAATCTCATTGCAAAGGATGCGAAACGTTGTACGATACGATTGGCGGATTCCCGAGGGGTAACGATAAGAAATTATTATGCTTGACAAGGCTTACATTACAATTGGCATTTAGTGCAAAAGGAAAGACGGAGAGACAGAGAGAGAGGGAGAAAGAGAGAGAACCCGATACATCTGTATCATCCTCATCTCTCAAAGGCAGATCCGAATGTCGTTATACAATCCAGGAACACAATTGACAGAATTGTCAGATGGCGTACCTTGCAAAGCAATGCAGCTTTAATATAGACACGACTCGAATCGCACGAGATCAATCGCAAAACGCGTAAACATGTGCCCTAGAGGATTTTAACATGAAGAAACGTCGCTTTCTTCCGTCTCGAAGACACAATGTATGGAAACGATCGGTTCATATTTCTTTTCTTTTCTCCTATTTTCTTCTCACTCCCCCAGAACCTCTCCGCGATTTCTCCAAGCTCACATTTGGCGAGAGGGAAAGGCGAGGTGAGCTACTGTATCGTGTGCATTATGAAATACATTAATCTCACTACCATTTATCCATGATCCATATCTATTATAGCCGCCGCAAATGGAGGAGATAAATGCTGCTTTAGATTCCAAGGAGGTTTCGATAAACGAGAGCACGCAATTACGGCTCCCATGATAGGGAAGGATTACCGCGTTATAAACGAGTTTAACAACAAGTTTTTATTCTTTCGAAAATGGCTCCCATGCTCGATAATAAAACCAACACCTCCCGGTGGATCCGTGCGCTATTTCGCGCCATATTTACGATGGCGAGATGCGAAGAGGAAAACGACGAATTTTCATTCAATTAATTCTTGTTTTAATTAACATCAACATGAAATCTTATTACAGTCAAAATTTTTGTCGTTGAGATGATGGTCGATCTCTCTTCACCTTTATTGTCTGCCAATGTTTTCGATGTCTGGAAACATCGGCAAAACAACAATGAGACACCGCATCATTCAACTGTAACGTTTTGTTAGACAGCATACTTATGCTTGACTCCAAATTTGTAATATTATTTCATTACTTAGTTCGTTTAAATTTGCGCTGAAGATGACCCAAAAATAGGGTCGAAACGTTCGTAATCCACTCAAATGTACTCTCTAAAAGTGAATCAGTGAAAATATCACTAATTTAAACAGTAAAATAAGATTTCACTGAGAATCAGTGAGTATTTTACTGATTTTCAGTGGAAACGCTTATTTTTTTGTTATTTTATCATATATCTCACTGATTATGGTCAGTTAAAATAAAATTCACTGTAAAACCAGTAAATTTCACTGTAAAACCAGTAATCGCTAGTTCGTTTGTTTACCGCTACGATCGCTATCTCTCTCGTATTTAGTTTTAGTCATAAGAATTATATAAAGTTTGCAAAGAGCGACAGATAAAATTAAAAATATTACTTCGATTTAATTTCAGATATTAAATCGATCTTATGAGTCGGACAAATAAATGTCTGGCGACTTAATGAAAATTATTCGTTCGTTATCTATTTAAAATAGCAAGTTCAATATACATGTAATATTATAAATAAAATAAAATTTTTAATATAATAAATATTTAGTAAATATAAATAAAATTTTTAATTTTATATGAAATAGATAGAGAGATGAATTGTAGTTTAATATTACTGACAATAACGAAAGAAATATTATTACTGATTGAAACAGTAAAAATTATTAACTAATTCTTTCAACAAAATATCACTGATTTACAGTGCTGTACTTATAACTGCTGTAATTAGTGACTATTTACTGTTTTTCAGTGATAATACACTGATTCACTTTTAGAGAGTATATTTATTATATGTATGTTTTTATATGATTGTCTTTTGTACAATAAATAACGGTGTAATAATTTCGACATTAGACTCGCATTGCCACTTATACCAATTTATACTTTTAATTTTATATTCACGAGTCTGACATTTTTAATAATTGAAATCTTATTATTCAGAGTACATGTGCGTGCGACATTATGCACTAGAATGGATTCTGCCATTTTTAAAGCATTACGCAGTTATTTTGTACGTATATCACAATGCTTGATTGTAGAAATATTACTAGATGAAAACAGTATACGTCTCATTTCTCCTCCTTTATACCGCGAATCTTTGATATTGATAATTTTCTCTTCACGATTCAATATTAGGGAGAATATTCCGCGATTGTTTCGTGTCCTACATAGTCTATTCTATGGATACAAGCTCTATTGAATCGAGGAGACATTTCTAAAACTTGCTCGCGAAATCGAAACTCGATTTCAGCTGAAACTCAGGTCCATGGATGGGATAGAGAAAACGCGAATTCGCGCATCGCCATGAAATTTCTTATTTCGCTTCCGCTCATCCCGTAGACGACTCTACCCCAATCGATTGTCCGCTTACTATCCGTTCACGATCTGAAAGCACATAATTGGATGATGTCGTGCTATGACCGTAATAGGGAGACACGATCAGTTCGCTATCGATTGGCGAAGAATCTCGGTATCTCATAGCGTGGTATCACCGAAAAAAATGAAGAGCCTTCCTCTGTTCGAATATCTTATATATTTGTATCGCATCTACTCCGCTAAATATTATTCACAATAAAATTAAATCGACGCATTACGTTGAAATTCGCAATCATAAACAGTTACAAATATCGGTGTATTTAAGTCTAATCAATAACTGCGCAGGATTATTACACCGTGCATATGTGAAATTAATGAAATCACTTTTAGGCAATTAGAGTTCGAGCGATATAAATTGGATAGTTATGATATGTAGAATAGTATGGATATGTATTTCATGAGTAACGTTTAATAATTTAAACTTTAATTGATTTACAGGAGTACGAAATAAAGATGGTGCAGAGAAAAAAAATAAAATACCTCTCGCTTTTGTGCGCGACTTGAGTCGCAATTTTTGCCTGTCTCGTAATTTTCCGCGGTACGTGGAATTGCATGTAAGGAATTTTACGTTTATAAAGCACGATCTACGACATTACACTGTCCGCAGACACGCAAGTAGGTCGTAAGAGATAGCAGCGAGAGTCTTTGGAGAGAATCGGTGGATTCGCGCGGCTCGTAAAGAGCTCCAAGCGCTCACGTGACTAAGTGTCGTGAAAAACCATTGTCACCATCGGACTGTGTGTGGTCCGTTAAACTCATCCTCTCGTTCCAAGATCGTAATTTTATTGCAAGAATCCACCCGCGAAGCGAGACGATCATCATGAAAAGGAGAGAGAAACTTTCGCGTTCATGGTTGAACATTCCTTTAAAACATGTAATTACTTGTGCACTTAATTATACTCATGTGCGTACTAATTTATCGTATAATTAGACCATTATACACGGATCAATGAAACTCAAACAATGTCGTGGAAAGGAAATCTGCAAGCATTATTATGCGAAACTGCAAGCATTATTATGCGAAACTGCGTATTTTCTCAACATATTTGTGTTCATTTTGATTATAATCTCGACAAATTCAATTCTATCAATATTTCTCCGGAAATTTTCGCGCATGTTTTTAAATAACTACCAGCAAATAAGCTCGCGTCAATTCGCATATTAATTAAGTTACGATCGATATTTCCCTTGACACAGTTAACCACCCAGGAGTTCACACACGATTAATGCTCCGTCTCGCCTTATCGAGCAAAGTACATTGTCGAATGTACGATAACATCCGTCAAAAAGTCGCGTCGACATTCCGCGTCCCGTCCCTCGATGATACGAGTCCGTTCGAGATAAATCATCCCCCGACCGCGATGGGAAAGAAGGACGAGGAGAAGGGTAGGGGAGGGAAGAGAGAAGGAGAACGCGGGATGACAGCTCTCATAGATTTCAGCGTCCCGGATGCGCGAAACGCGGTGGCTCTTAAGAAGTAGCGCGCCATCCGTCTTGTCGTTGCCGCATGGATAAGAATGGGAACGTAAAAATCTCCGTAACCGGATATACCCTCTCGTCCTACCACCACCATCTCCGGGCGGCTCCATGCGGTCTCTCCCCGCCGCGCGCGAAATTCCTCGAGACAGCTCGAATCCGTTGCCTCATAATTTCCTCGAATAAAGGCCCATTTTAACTTTTATAAACATCTTAGAAAATTTATTATTAAACAAAATATTTAAGATAATTATAAAAAGAAATAAAGCATTCATTAAAATAAAATAAAAAGTTATGTAAAAGATAATTATATTAATATTCTGCTGTTTCTGAAGAGCTATGTTGTGTATTTGGTTGACATGGTTGCAAAGGTGGAGGAAAAGTAAAATATTCAGAAGATGTTGAAGAGGAAGGTGCTGAAGTTAGTGGCGAATGTGATAGTGCATGCATTGACGATGGCGATGTTGCGAATGTAGGAGATGGTGTTGCCGAATTATAGTTGCCAGTGCTCGAAAAATTTCTATTATTATACGTATATGTTTGTGATTGTCTTTGTTGCTCCATTATTTCATTCAATTCAATTTCCTGGACAATTGAAAAAATTTTGCTCTTTGCTATATTAAGAGAATATGGACTGAGATTTTTAAGAGTGGGAGCAAATCCATTAAGAAAAGCGTCAACAGGATGAACAGTTTGTGAAATCTCTTTTTTTTCATTTTTTTCCATTATATATTTCATTAAAGTTGATGCAGCACTTTGCGATTCTTTTGATTTTTCTTGTTTGCTTTGTTGTCTGGACAATATGGGTTTACGTTTTATACGATGTGTTTCCTGTGTTTCATTATCTTTATCTTCATTTAACGTTTCAACTATCGTTTCACTATTATCATCTGCATTATTATCATCTGCATTATTTAAACAACTGTCTTGTGTTTCCACATCTTCGTTTGTTACATTAAATAGTATCACGTTCCTTTAAAAAATTAGTCAAAAAGCTTAATTGATCTTCGTATTTGTATTTATTTATTTTTGCAGCAGATTGGCCACTTGTTGTTACTCTTTTTTTCAAAGATTTTCGATAATTATCTCTTATATTATTCCAACGAGTCTTACAGATGTTAACTGAAAAAATATTTTAAAAATAATACATGTATATAAAATAATATAAAAATAGAAAAGTTATAAAAAATATTAAAATATGTTTTCATATATATGTATATTAATATAATTTTTCTGTGTAACTATAAATTCTTATATCAATATTTCAGATTTTTAGCAACTGGAGATTCTCTGAAAACAATTTCATTTAGTTATCGTCTTGGAGTCACAACAGTTTGGAAAATAATCATTGAAACATGTAGAACTATTGTCGATGAATTAATGCCTAAAGTCATGCCACCACCAACACAAGAAAAATGGAATGAAATTGCAAAAGAATTTTGGGAGATATGGAATTTTCCAAACTGTTTAGGCGCTTTGGATGGCAAGCATGTTCTTATTCAAGCACCAGCTAACAGTGGATCAGAATATTTTAATTACAAAAAATCATTTTCTATTGTTTTGATGGCTCTCGTCGACGCCAATTATAAATTTATCATGGTTGATGTTGGTGCATATAGAAAAAATAGTGATGGAGGCATTTTCGCACATTCTGCGATGGGAAAAAAATTTGAAGAGAAAAAATTAAATGTCCCGAATGATACGTTTTTGCCTGGTACTATTACTGAAGTACCTTATGTTATAGTCGGAGATGAAGCTTTTCCTTTAAAGCCCTATCTTCTTAGACCATATCCCGGAAAAAGTTTAGATACTGATGATAAAAGAATTTATAATTATCGCTTATCGCGCGCTAGAAGAGTAGTTGAAAATGCATTTGGGATTTTAACACAACGTTTTCGAATTTATAATCGCCGAATTCAAGCCAAACCTCAATATGCTGATTTTATTATACTTGCAACATGTGTGTTACATAATTTTATCAAAGAAACTGATAATAATTATACTATTAATTTGGAAGATAATACTAACAGGAATCAACATCAGATAGCATTACAAAATATAAATGTTCGTGGTGGAAATAGTACGCGAGTAGCATTTGCAGTAAGAGAAACTTTTACAAAATTTTTCAACTCTTCAGCTGGATCTGTTATATGGCAAAATAAAAGAATTTAATTTATAATATACATATATGTACAATAATTTGTTATTACACGTATATAAACTTTTTATGGAAAATTGTACTTTTTTCTCGAAATAAAATTATATATTTAATAAACTTAAATATTATTTGTAAAATAATTTTCATGATATGATATTCGAATTACCTGGTTGATCAAGTTCTTCAGAAATACTTTTCCATATTTTCTCTTTATATTGTCCATCGAGATATTTTGCATGAGAAAGATCATACAATACATTGTGTTGTCTTACTAATTCTATTAATTTTTCGTTGTCCATAATAGAATGCTTATGGTACCGCAGACTGACGCCAAATGAGACTCGGGAAATACTGAACGCTACACGGACGCTGTACGGACGCGTATTTATACTTGTCCGTGCATGTCCGTACTCGTACGGTCAGTGCCGTCCATTCCGTGAAAATTTGGTCGCCACCGATATCGGCGATGTCGGTACGGACACTGACGATACGGTACGGAATAGTGTAAATACTTACATTTGATTACATGAAATCGAATCTAGCATCCGTGCACTGACGTACACGGTACGGATACGGAACGGATACGGAACGGATATGTATAAAAAGGCCCATTTATACATATCCGTTCCGTATCCGTTCCGTATCCGTACCGTGTACGTCAGTGCACGGATGCTAGATTCGATTTCATGTAATCAAATGTAAGTATTTACACTATTCCGTACCGTATCGTCAGTGTCCGTACCGACATCGCCGATATCGGTGGCGACCAAATTTTCACGGAATGGACGGCACTGACCGTATGAGTACGGACATGCACGGACAAGTATAAATACGCGTCCGTACAGCGTCCGTGTAGCGTTCAGTATTTCCCGAGTCTCATTTGGCGTCAGTCTGCGGAACCATAAGCATTCTATTATGGACAACGAAAAATTAATAGAATTAGTAAGACAACACAATGTATTGTATGATCTCCAACTTGTATTTCGTTTTTTTATTTTATCAGCAATTGTATTGAATAATATATTAAAAGCATGTTCCGACATTCGAAAATATTGATGAAATTTGGTTGGATCATTAACAAGTTCATTATATAAGGTAAAAAATTCACCCTCCGTTTCACGTTCTGTCCATGCTTTGTGAACCCATAAGTTTCGTTTTCTTTTTTTTCTTGGAGACTCTTCTTCATCCAAAATTAATGCTATTACGGCCAATTCGTCTTCTGACAAACTTGCCATGATCACGGACGTCTCAAGACTGACGTATTGTTTCAAAAAATTCACGGATATGATCCGGACATGTATAAATAGTCAATCCGATTTTGCCGGTACGGTACGGATACGGTACGGATACGGATCGGATACGGAACGGATATGTATAAATGGGCCTTAAATGGGCCTTAACGGCGACACCGGGAACGCGTGCGGAAAGAGAGCGGAAAAGAAGAGAAGAGGAGACGGGGCGAGGGGGAAAAAAGGGGGGACACCATGCGCGCGCCGTTTAGGGAGCTCATTTCTCACGAGAGCGTGCGAAAGCCGGGGCGAGCATCCGCCTCGCGATACTTTTGAATTACGACTCGCCGCGGCACGAATGTATCATGTTTGCGGGGGCGCGTCCCCGCGATCTTCTTATCTCGCCGACGTCGAGGAGCGCGCGGAGGAGGAATCGGCATCGGGCGCTCGGTTCGAAAGGTTTCGGTGCCGAAGGTTCCAGCGGAAACCGCCCGATACAACGCGATGGCTCCTCTGTAAAACGAAACTATATGCTCCCGGCGTGATTGGAAAAATAGGATGGATGGATCGTTATTTTACGTTTGTGTAGCGGAGAACGCACTCGCGTATTACAACGACGTATGTACATACATAAATCACATCGCGAAGCCGATCGTTTTGATTGCCGAGCGAGATGAACGGTGTCCTCAGGCGTACCGTCCGTTTATAGGGCATACTCTTTTCGTGTACAAAGGGGATGAAGAGATGCGGATTTCGAGCTCTCTAATACGTCACTCGCATGATTCGGCGTAAATTAAACAGCAGCTGTGTTTTTTTTTTACGATCGTGACGCTGTATTGATCATACTGATCACACACTTGCGTAATCACTCAATGGCTCGGTATTAACCGTAATCCTTTTTTAAAATGGGAATTTTAAAAAAGCTCTCGATTCGTTCGAATAGCTCGATTTGTCAACGCGATGCGCTTGCGCGCGTGATAGAAATAATTTCCGTTTTTTACGACGCTCGTTTTTTATTGCGACACAACCTCGCCCGCAGCGTAATTTCGTACGGTAAATTGCGATCGTATACACGCGGATCCGGTGACCGCTGTTTACGATATCCAGAGTTATTTCAGCTTTATTACGGATACACATTCCCCCTTATTCTTGTTGTTTCGCCGGGCCCATCTTTTTATATATAAACTATCATCGCAATTTTGGCAGTTACTCCGAATTATTCGCCCAATTTTCTACCAACAATCTCGAATATATTTAATTGCGTTGTTAAAATGTTTTATTATGGATACGCAATCCCCTTATTCTTGTCGTTTCGCAAAACCCGTCTTTTTGTATATAAACTATCATCGCAATTTTGGTAATTACTCCGAATTGTTCGCTCAATTTTTTACCAACAACCTCGAATATCTAATTGCGTTGTTAAAATGCTTTATTATGGATACGCAATCCCCTTATTCTTGTCGTTTCGCAGAGCCCATCTTTTTATATATAAACGATCATCGCAATTTTGGAAATTACTCCGAATTATTCGCTCAATTTTTTACCAACACTCTCGAATATCTAATTGCATTGTGAAAATGGTTTATTATGGATACGCAATCCCCTTATTCTTGTCGTTTCGCAAAGCCCATCTTTTTATATATAAACGATCATCGCAATTTTGGAAATTACTCCGAATTGTTTGCTCAATTTTTTACCAACTCTCTAAAAGTGAATCAGTGTATTATCACTGAAAAACAGTAAATAGTCACTAATTACAGCAGTTATAAGTACAGCACTGTAAATCAGTGATATTTTGTTGAAAGAATTAGTTAATAATTTTAACTGTTTCAATCAGTAATAATATTTCTTTCGTTATTGTCAGTAATATTAAACTACAATTCATCTCTCTATCTATTTCATATAAAATTAAAAATTTTATTTATATTTACTAAATATTTATTATATTAAAAATTTTATTTTATTTATAATATTACATGCATATTGAACTTGCTATTTTAAATAGATAACGAACGAATAATTTTCATTAAGTCGCCAGACATTTATTTGTCCGACTCATAAGATCGATTTAATATCTGAAATTAAATCGAAGTAATATTTCTAATTTTATCTGTCGCTCTTTGCAAACTTTATATAATTCTTATGACTAAAACTAAATACGAGAGAGATAGCGATCGTAGCGGTAAACAAACGAACTAGCGATTACTGGTTTTACAGTGAAATTTACTGGTTTTACAGTGAATTTTATTTTAACTGACCATAATCAGTGAGATATAAGATAAAATAACCAAAAAATAAGCGTTTCCACTGAAAATCAGTAAAATACTCACTGATTCTCAGTGAAATCTTATTTTACTGTTTAAATTAGTGATATTTTCACTGATTCACTTTTAGAGAGAACACTCGAATATCTAATTGCATTGTGAAAATGCGTGTCTATATTAATGCAACAAAGTAAGAATCACTGTCAAATTATGTAGAATCGTATTGAACATTAAAAAAAGCTACAAGGAATAATCATTCTCTTTTTTAGTTTTTTTTTCATCAAATTGCATCTAAAACTAATAAAATAATTGTGGCGAATATATGAAACGATTCGTGTGTATATATTTGTTAATTTGGTTATTAATTTATATTAAATTTATTTTACTAACAGAGAGAATTTTTATATCTTATTATTTAATTTTTAAATCTAACTTGCAATCTTATCAACTTACTCGCTACATTTTTTTCCGAGGAGCTGAACATCCAAGCTCGCACTTTGCACGGATTATCTAGGGGATAGTACACGCGGCCGCGATGAACCGTTGCCGGCCTAGCTCCGGCACGTCGGGGCGGCGATTGTACTCATATATTAATACCGTGGGATGCCGTGCGATGCCTCGTTAATAATTCCATCCCGGCCCTACTCCTTCCACCTCAACCCTTCAGACCTCGAGTCTAGTATCTATCCATGCTCTCGGATCGTAACACGAGGTACTTAAGTGCGCAGTCTGCATCGTAGACGAGATGGTAGGCCGGCGGCGCTGTTCCCTTTCATCGTTTTTGCGCGTAAATAAAAATTCGGGGCATCGTACGAATAAAATAACATCAAAGTATCTTCGAAGAGAGGAATAATTAAATTTCTCCAGGCAAGAAATTAAACTAACTTTGCGAAATATACATTCATCGTCCCGTAATGATAGAGACAAATGTACGAATCGTTCGACAGTAATGGCAGTTTTCCAAAGTAGCGCAGGGCCTTGCGGTCTAACACGAATTCTAACTCAAGTTTCGGAATGACGAAAGATACTGTCGGGAGAAACGGACGTATTAGAGCCTCACTTACCCCCGATTGCTCCGGAAACGAACGGACGCGGACGGTAAGGCAGCATCGTGGAAAGATAACGCAGGGAAGCGTAATCCTTTGCAGACCGGCAGTCCTCCTCGTCTCCTCCGTCTCTTTCTTTCTCTCTCCATGTTACGAACGTGAAAGCCCTGATTTCACCTTCCGGACGAGAGCTACAGAGATATCTTGCTATAATGGCGCCGCAGCCTGATACATACTCGCTCACTTACGAGAGGGTTATTTTCGTTGGAGCTGATTTTTCATTATCTCGCTTTCTTGCGAATACAAAGTAGCAGACGAATTTATTTCGCAAACGACATCCCGGATGTAAGAATCTCCTCCCCTGCTCCTCATCTTATTAAATGCAAATGATGAGTTTTCCGGAGTAGCAGAGAATAAAAAATATTTGTACATGTGCGAGAAAACATACACATGTCGTAATACAGTATAAAGTGTATAATTAAATTCAGACAGCTTACGAGTATTTATACAGTTAAATTTCTCATGTAATATAATGAAATTCGTATAACATGGAAAAAGCATAGATGTAAAAAGTGCAGTAAGGTCGAACAATGCCGCTGGATCCATGTAGCGGAAACGCTGAATGCAAATCGCGGCCGCACTCGAAATGCACCGATAGGTCGAATTGAATCCACCAACGCGCAATATTTTTAGCGATATCGCTATTCGCTTTTACATTGATCGATATTTTCATTGAATGAACGATCTGCTTATCGGGCAGTTAAAATCAAATCTATTCGACTGTTCAATTACGGAATGCACTTTGAATGTACTTTATGCATCGAAAAATTTTCATTTATATGTCTGAGAATTATAAAAGGACTAATTAATTTGCATAGGATACACTACAGATGTCCACGATAATGTAATTGCTCTTCAATTGTGAAATATGTAAGCTAAAATATGTGACACGTGTAAAAATACATATCTTTACGCTTAAATCCGCTTTATTTCGCAATTATAAAATTTTTGTGTGGTCAATTTTAAAACCGTACCTAGGATGAATTCAGACTGTAGTTCCATAGGCGGCTTTCAGACTTCCAATTAAATTGAGAGAACCTATTCCCGGTCTACCTCGCTGTCTCTTTTTTCGATTAAATTACGTTCTTTCTATCCTTTTTGAACGCATGGAATATCATAATATACCGAACGAAGAGAATGCCATTGAAATGGCCGCAAAAATTGTTTTCAACGTCAAGTACTCTTGATACTCTTGATAAAAGACTCGATGCTCGAACAAAAAAATTTTCCGGCTTTTTTTCCGTTTTCTGTACATAATAATCCATCGACAAAATCACATCGAGTTTGCAATGAATATTTAACGAAACAAAATCTTTTTTTACATGAATATTAATAAATATAAGCACATTTTTCTCCTTTTCTGATTATGAGGCTTTAAAATTAAAGAAGTAGAAAGACGGTTTCATAAATATCAAAAGAGACAGCAGTACAAACAGTAGCTTGTCGCGCCAAGTGTATTTGTATAATAAATTCTCCCTTCAAAGAAATATATCACGTGTCTCTTCTCGAGCGGAGAATTCCTTGCGAAATAATTTATTATACGCTTTAAAAATGCATATTATACATACATACATATATATATATATATATATATATATATATATATATGTATGTATGTATATATGCAGGGTGTTCCTAAATTCGCAATAAATATTTTAATGACAAATTCTTTGTAACATTTTAAGACGAAAAGTCTAATACGAAAATGTCAAGGCTATAAAAAATGAGAGGCTATGAAATTCTTCAATATTTTCATAATAATTTCACCAGTGTCAAAATTCGATTCATGGAAGCATCTTTACTCCATTAGCCATTTTGCCACTCCTGAGCGCGCGAAACTCTAGCTCTGTCATTCGTGATCTTTAAACTTTTTCCATTTGAAAACTATTATAGCCTCGACATTTTCGTATTAGACTTTTCGTCTTAAACTGTTGCAAAGAATTTGTCATTAAAATATTTATCGCAAATTTAGGAACATCCTGTATATACATATATATATATATATATATATATGTTTCAGAGTAACAAAAGAAAAATGCTGGAGACTTGCACCACTTATTGAAATAATGTAAATATGAATTCACGATAATAATCCCATCGAGTTGTTGAAATTTCCTAACTATGCGCAGTCCGAAAACCACGACGCGACCCTCGTTGACACAATTACGTATTTCTCGTTGAAGCTGGCGGAAACTATTGTCGGAACAATGTTTGATATAATTCAAAGTACGTCGGGTTAATAATTTCACGCTGCTGATCTGTTTTATTTATCACATTATAGTTAATATTCATACGAAGAAATTCCCGCGAGAAATCTATATATTTAATGAGAAGGGATCTGGCCGCTGGTCGCACACACATAGAACGTAATGGGGAATCGAATTAGTTTCAGGACGACGAATCCTCGCAAGCGAACCGCGTTCATCATTATAAGATCAGATTAAGAACGATGAATACCGCAAGATATTTTCGCGAAAAGTTGTGAGCACGAAATTTCAAAGATTCTCGCGCGCTATTTTCGAGAATATCTTCATCGAGGAGATGGAGACTAACGATAAACGCAACGAACGAGCGATCTTGAACCCCTGCAGTTAGCTTTGGACGGTTTTGCGCTTTCAATCGTGACGGGAGAGACGCCGGTCGAATGCACCTGAATGCATGAGAACTACGAGACACGCGTAATTAGCGACAGAAAGGCGGAAATGCGCGATTGACGTATAGAATTATAACGAAAGAGGATGACGTTTTATGCATGCCCGACGACGTGTGTGGGAACGCGCGGTTGCCCCGTTATGTTTTGCAGAAAAGTGATATTGCCAACGAGAGGAACGCAGCTTCGTTAAAGTCGAAAGCAGCGGGATGTTGGTGGTGGAGACGCCGTCCGAGGTCAAAAGTATACGCTTGAACAAGACGAGCGCCGGCGTGTGGCAAAGGAAATTAATCAAGCGCCTCTGTGAGCACGCGCAGCGGCTCTCTACACCTGAACCGACTGAAATTGAAATACCGAGGTTGTGGACCACTCGCTTTCTCGCTCGGAATATTATGAGGATTTACCTGGTCGGTCCGAAAGTTGGGAATTCCTCTCGGTTTAACCTGCCAAGTCGATTCGAGGCGCGCGCCTAGCTCTCTGATATACAGCATGATTTATCTGTGTGATAATGTCCAAGTCTCTATCTCCCTCTCTCTCTCTCTCTCTCTCTTCATCTCTTTCTCTTTCTCTAGCATCTCCGGATACTGGCCAAACTTCTGGCGTTACGGGGATTACCGAGTTGCCGCGATCTTACATTTCACGTACTCTCTCCTTCTACGAGAACGGGATTAAACGTGTAGCTTCATGGAATGTTCGTTTTGTATGCATCCGGCCGCGCATCGCAATCATTGTTACGAGATGCAACGCGATCCTATGAGAATACGATGTGCGTCGAATTGTTTAATAATGATACTTGCAGCAAACGCTCAACTTCGAGTGTCTTCGATGTTTCGTATAATGTTGATTGAAAATAATTTATGGTACGATCATAACGCGCCAAAAACGCGCGATGGCTGGCGAAAGGAAAAACTTTTTCGCAAATTGTCGAATAAATTCTAGCGAAAAATCGCGGACGAGAAGAATTGTGGTTACTCTGATTTTTCACGAGAAATTATCGTTGACTTGGCGCCTTGTCGCACGTCGACGAGATCTAACGAGCGGTGATTTGGTAGCCTAAGCATCGGACGCCATCGCCGGGCGCTGTGAGAGATTGTAAAATAAGTTCGATCTATCGCACCGAAGGACTTAGTTCCGCCTCATTAAGCGGCGTGAGCGATAACTCACGTGATTTCGTCGCGAGTTTGGAAGAGATTTTTCGAGCAAGCTGTAGAAACGGAAATTCTCTCGACGAGATTTTTTTCAGAAGCTAAAATCTTGTTGACACAATCGTTTCTTTCTATGCTATTAAGCAAAATTCATTCTATTACGTTTAAAGGTCAATTTTGATAATGAAATGTCAACGTAAAGGAGATTGTAACATTTATACTAAGATATATTGTAGAGACACGTACCAATTATTTTTTTAACGATAGTGAGAATTTTAAGATTAGCAGTTTAATGCCAATGCCATTTTAGTCGCTATCTACTTTCAACCTGAACAGCTATATGTAATTTCCATTTTTAGTTTTATATTTGTATCTTCTCTTTACATACATTTTTACGTCTTTTTCACAATTAAAAAAAAAAATTACAAAAAATTCAAATACACAAGATTCTGTAAATTAATTTAAATTATTATTCAGAGAGTACAAAACTTGCAAAATTACACTTTTTAATCTCTTTTAATATTTTTTTCACATTTTAAGTAAAATTATTGTATGCCAGAGATACTTTAATACAACATGGCTTTATTTTTGCTCTTTATTTTAACTTTTTATTTTTGCCTTTTACAGCCTGTTTGCTCTCTAAGTACGTATTTTTACTTTTGCTCTTTTTCTAAGTTATTATAATACTACGAAATAAAGGAAAAAGGTTGATCCAAAAAGTAGAGCTAAACAAAATTAATGCACAGGCAACAGTAAAGGATACTTTAGATGGATAAAAACAAGGATAAAAATCTATATAAAAGAGTTGCTGTAGCTTATTATAAAATTTCGAAATCACTTTTTTTCGCGACAAGAGTGAACAAGTTCAGAGATTCTAAAAAAGAAGAATACCGAAACAAAGAATAATTGCGATTATTGGAAAATGGAAAATACTCAATATCCCTATACACAATTATATTCTTTATACAATTTTTGTACGAAAAGAAATATCTGAAAAGTTAAACAAAAGTTAAGACTCAACTACCCCTCGATATTTAGAATAAGAGAAAGTTAGAAAGATTCTCTAGAAATATCAGAATTGAAAGATTTCTCCCCTACACCAATCCATCGTACTCGCAATAACGCATCATCCCTCATACGTCAAGGAGGAAAGATTCTCAATGGGGGGGGGACCCGAGCGCTCGAGGGTTCGCGAAATGCTTTTCAACTTCTTTTCCAGCATGCACTTGTCGCGCATGGCACAACCCTCGCATAGTTATTGTTCAAAGCACGACAGCGTTCGAAAAGATGCAAAAAGAAAGAGAGAAAGAGAGAGAGAGGGAGAGAGAGAAAGAAAGAAACGCGAAAGTATGATTACAGGCAGCACATAATGTGCGTATAGGCGTCTGAAAGGTGTCAAAGTGCATCTCACCGAGGTCCAATGGAGCGAATATTTTTAGGAATTCGCGACGGATGCACCACCGGATGCACACCGACTTTCGCTATCCGTTGTGCTTCGCACGCTTCGAACGGAATGCTGTTTGTGTTTCTTTCTGTCTTTTTTTCTTCCGGTATTCTCTCTGAACGTCCCTCCCTTCTACGTCGGCAAACAAGAATTTACGATCTTGACGAAGCGACATTGGCACGCCACGTCGATGCTCGCGATTTCGCTTCCACCATCGTGTATGTGTGCACGATGGTTAAAAAGCGGCGTTTTCGCACGCCCGGTGAAGTCATTACGGCTTTAAAACGCGGTCTGCGACGCGCAGAATTTTCATTCCTTTCGTTTCTGTGAAAGGTACGTAATCATTATCAATGTGTGGGTGCGAGGAAGGCATCCGCAGTCGCATCGACGTTCATTTCTCGTTTAAAAGAATCACCTCTCTCTTTATACAAGAGCTTCCGCAATCATTAAAGCTGCTTCTGATATTGACGTAATGTTTTTACTGATTTTTCGTGTGTCTATTGGAGAAAGCGACAGCGAATTTGAATAGGACGACGCTTCGACAAGCAAACACAAAACGTCCGCAACAACGTCATCATCGATGTTTCTTTTGAAATAGTTTAATTGAAAAATTATTTCTCTCGCGCATTAATATCGAGGAATATTTAATCAATCATCGCAATCACGCATGCCGTTGGTATGTTTAATTTTCGCGTGAAAAAAAAAACAAGCAACAGCACTTGAGCATTTTTCAATGTAACAGAACGCAACGAACGAAGCGTACGGCAACTCAAGGATTTCTGGAGAATAATCGACGATGATCACTCATCGCCATCGGAAGACGTAATGCGCATCGACTTTTCCATTTCTGTATTTCCAAGGAAACTCGAAGAAAAATATGAAATGTCTAAAATAGATTTGCGCGCTCGGGAAACGACTTCGCTTTTTACCGTGGGCTACTAACGCAAAGGGAAAGTTGATCGGACATTATTGGATTCACCTTCTATTCACGGTATACTTTATTCCGAATGCTTATCGCGCGACTGCGTTCTCTAAGTGACCCATCTGATAAATACAACGCAAAATGACCCCGTTGTCCGCATTGCGGATGTGACGTACTTTTATTCAGCCTTTACGCGCTCCATTCACATTTCTCCTAACGTAGTCGTATTAAACTTTGAAATCATGCTCTACACGCACACGCACATACATTCGAAAAGTCATTTCGTGGATTACGTGAAATTCAACTTTGCCGGGGATTGCGTGGTAATCGATCCCAGCTTTCCAACGAAGAAAGTCGTCTCATGAGCCAAAGGCTCCGTTGATCCCGGAAGGATAGAGAAAGCCTTTGGTCTTTTGCAGTACCAAAGGCACCACCGATGCCCAACCGGTGCAGGGTACGGTAAGTAGATAGGTCTGCCTCGGACGATAGAGCGTCGCGCTAAGAAAGGTAGAGGACGCAGGTAAAGCCAGCCGGTATTTCCCAGGAGAGCGCGGGTCTCGGCCTGCATTACGTCCTCTACATCGTCGTCGATACAAGCGGCGCGCAAGCGTGTCACGTGAGGCTCGTACGTGTGTACGTGTATATATTAACGTTAACGTTAACGTTAACGTTAACGTCGAGGCTTCGACCTGGAGAGCGAAACCTCGCTAAACCCGTGCGGCCGGCCGACGTTATCCGCAAGACTGAATACTTTATGCGAAAATAATGACGGTCTCTTTCGTAATGTCCCTCTCTCCCTCTTTCTTTCTCTCTCTCTCTCGACTGACCGACATGCAACGGATGCAAATTCAAATGCGCGCACGCCACGCGCCACGTTTTTCTCTGTTGTTGCCACTATACATTCCTCCTCTCGCCGATATATATATGGGAGATGTAATTTTTTGTTCGATATCCAACGCGAACGCTTTGCGGATTTCTGCGGCCGCAATATTTACCACCGGAACGAGATTCATGTCGAATAATCGCGCATTATTTCCAATTTCCGATCGAGGGAGCATAATTGTTCATAAATATTCGACGGATACGCGAATTTTGCAGATATTTGGCTAATAATTGTTCGTAGATATCGCGATACAAATGTGTGTTAAAAATTCCTCCATTTTTCTCGTTTATATTGACCTTTTTTCATTACGTTATTCTATTCAAGTGTAAAGCAAAGTACATTTTCATGCGGAAATCTATGAACATCAAATTTGGCTTTGGCACATTACTACTTCATCGGATTAAACATGTAGTGCGCTTCTATTATCCCACAAGCCCTATTCACAGCTACATACATACATCTGCGATACTGATAATATATTGACTTCGTATAGTACGCGAGATGATTTCCGATTAAATCGTTTCGTGCAATCCACGCGAATGCTAAATGTACGCATCAACAATCTGTGGAACATTTACATCGGCATTGGACGACCTGATTGATGTGAAGAATACTAAATTGAATAAACTTTTCGTTTTAACGACAACATGGGAAGGTTTGTATTGCGACAATATCTCTACTAATTTATATATAAAATTTTGATAAAAAAGTCTTTCTAAATAACGGCCATAATATTTACCGGAACGAGAATTATGTCGAATATAAGTGTCCAAAATACGTCCAAATATAAGTGTCTTAAATCTTTGCATATAATAAATAAAAATTTAGAAAAAAATAACAATTTAAGATATAACTTATACGTACTTGATGATCTTTATCATAAAATGAAGTTCTTCATCGGTCAATGCACAACAGGGTAGTTGATGAGGGTAATTGATCTGCAACACAAATACAGAAGCCAAATTGTAACAGCAATCAAAAGAATCAATGTTTCGAGAAATTGTTATTGCTTGTATCGAATTTTATATTCTCTCATCGTTCAAATAAATTTTATTTAATAGAATAATTTAAAAAAAAACTATTATTTTTATATATAAATTGTTACAAGATTTCATACATGCATTAAAGTCTATTTCTAATTCTTCTTTAAATCATCCAAATAAACCAATCAAATATGAATAGATGCATGCGCGTGATTAAAAAAATAATACGCAAATAATAGATTACTCACCCTAGAATTGCTCCGCCGGCGTCTGATGCCTCTCCTAAACCTGCTCCTCCTCTCAGGCTTATCAAAGTCCGTTGATTCACACGCGCGACACTTTGAACGACACTCCCGCACTTGAACACGCGACACTTTGCATGACATTCTCGCACTTTGACGCGCGACACTTTACACGGCATTCCCGAATTGCGTGATCGCATAGCAATCCCGTTTCGCGCGGAGATCACTTTGAATCGACGAGATAATCAAGCAAGAGTTAAAAGTTATAATTGCGAAATTAGGAGCATGGAAAAACGCGACGAATAATTCACAACACACTGAAAACCGAGAAAAGTGTGTGTTTTGGGTACTTAGCTTCCTCTTCGGGATAAACCTTCCAGGTACTAAGCCCTCCCACCAACGTCAAGTGTACCCATTGGGAGGATTCCAACGAAAACAGACATTCTAAAAAAAGGAGTAATTTTTCTCCGCAAATATAAAAGAAACTACATACACTTTTATAATTAAAATAAATTATATACACTCTTAATTATACACACATTTAACAACTCTTGTTTATGAGCGCGCAAATGCGTTTTGAGGGATAATAACGTGTGCATACGCGCGCTCGTGAGACTGGAATTAAAATGTAAAACAAAAAGAAAATAATCACTTTTCGATTAGATTAGATCATGAGATTTCGGAAATGAATGCGACAATTTTATTCCAACTAGTTGCAATTGAAAACTTATATAATTTATATGAGAAAAATATTATTAGACTTTTTATTAAAATAGCAATTATAAAAGTATTTTAATCAAAAGCATGTTTCACATAAGAAATCGAAATAAATTATTTGATAAAATTTCGGCGATATATCATTAACATAATCGTGCAAGTTACTTTTTATACTTGGCATTGCGGCTCTATGGATCGGTTGATTGTAAAAATTATTTCAAGTTGACATAACGAATAAGTCAAGTATAGAGCGCAACAGTAAAAAAGGTTCTTCGTAGCCAGGATGATTCGAATAGTTTGCTCGAAGGAGTTTTTATCCTCTTGTAATTAAAGCGATCAGCATAAAGCGCTCCCGGGACTGCATTAATAAAAGTGCTATCTCAAGGAGGCGGTTTCTTATGCTGGTCCGACCAGGCGGCCGCTCTTAGTTATAATTACCTTGTTTGCATCCGAGTCCGTTTGAAGTTCTCATTGTTGCGGGTCAGAGAGGGTCGGCGGGGGAGAGGGGGCGATCAAAGCAAAGTTCACCGCAAAAGTCGCTCTCGTAAGAAAATGCGCGTCCTTCTGTTAGTATAATAAACGCAACATCGCAGAGTTTTCGTTATACACGCCACCTCTGCCCTTCTTTCTTCCGTCTTTTCTTACGAGTAGCAGAATAGATATAAAATTGTGAGTCGAGGGAAAAAGCAGGACGATGTCGGAATACAAAAACAGACGCCACTATTTTGCGAAAATCACGAAAAATAGTAGATATCATCGGATGCATATGGATGTGTACATATATAGTGGGTATTAAAAAAGTCTGGACACGGTCGAATATCTCGATAAGGAAGAATTTTACTAGAAAGTGTTTCAGAAAAAAGTTGTATGGCTTCGAGGGGGACATAACATGGTACCATTGGTTTGACCTTGAAGAGTTATTCGAAGGTCACGTGAAGGTCACCTTCAACTTTTTAAATGGGACACCCTATATGCTTTTACATATTCTTGTAGCTCATCTCGAGAGCTTTCCAAAACACTATAATTAAGTTAGTTTTCGTTAAGTACTTTCCGAGTTATGAGGCTTGAAATCATTTCTTAATTTTACATAAATCGTAAAATATTTTGTAAAATATTGATTTTTCGATTATCTTACCTTAATACTTTTATGTACAAAATAATGAGAGGAATCAATTGATGTAAAGAAAATACATAGTTATTTTTAAGAAAAAATATGTAATTGTTAATTGCAATTTTTTTAATTACATATTTTTTCTTCGAAACAACTATGTTTTTTCTTTACACCAATTGATTCCTCTCATTATTTTGTACATAAAAGTATTAAGATAAGATAATCGAAAAATGAATATTTTACTAGATATTTTATTGTTTATAAGTAAAATTAAGAAATGATTTCAAGCTTCATAACTCGGAAAGTACTTAGTGAAAACTAACTTAATTATAGTGTTTTGAGAAGCTCTTGAGATGAGCTACAAGAATATGCAAAAGTATATAGGGTGTCCCATTTAAAAAGTTGGAGGTGACCTTCACGTAACCTTCAGGTGACTCTTTAAGGTCAAACTAATGACACCATCTTATGTCCCTCTCGAAGCCATACAACTTTTGTCTGAAACACTTTCTAGTAAAACTCTTCCTTATCGAGATATTCGACCGTGTCCAGACTTTTTTAACACCCAGTATATGCGATGATTAAATACATCTGACGCTACAGGAGTGCGTGTTATCGGATTTTTAATCCGTTGCCCGCGAAACGCGTCCTCGTTATTCATCAATGTCGCGCATTACGGACAAATTTTTTTTTCATACGCGATTCAATCGCGATGACAAACATGAAATTATTTCGCGTGCACGAAATCAACGAAATCGCGAAACGACGCGAACCGATGTACATCTCGCGTGGCGTCGCGAAGGATCACGAAAGAAGCGGTTGTTTTCGGAAACGAGGTATGTATAAGCGTAGCACGGATTGTACCGATGAGGAGGAAAGGAAGGAAAAGTCGGACTCTCTCCATAAAATACGACAATTCCCCGAGAGGTATTAACGTGATCTGTGTAAGCCACGTGAGGCTGGCTGACTGGCTGGCTGGCTGGGTTGCGTTGCAGTGTGCATGCACCACCGAGAGATAAATAATGCAGAACACTCCTAAAGCCGCCGGTTCACGTACGACCAATATGTTCCTCGTGCGGAGCCGCAAACTGGATAGCGCGCAGCTGGAAGAGTGCGTGAGATGCAACACAATTTTAAGGATTTTGCCATCGTTTACTCTCTCTCTCTCTCTTTCTCTCTTTTTCTTTCTATCTCCATCTCTCGTTCGCCGAGAATAAAATTTCTGCCTCGCGATGGACGATTTTAACTTTGCAGCCGGCATCGTTTAAGCCGCGATCGATCGATCAACGTCTTATGTACATTTTAACCGGGCTTCCCTGCGCGCGACGACTTCCAATTCGATATTTATCTCTCGACTATCGGCGATTAAATAAGTTTTAGTGACCTTCGCGTCCACAGTTCGTGCAGCTTTAATGGGATTCCCAGAGTGGCGCGGCGATTTCTCCGCAGCGAAAATATAACGGATATTAATTGGGTGACAACGGGAGGGGAAGAAAGGGACGAGGCTTGCCGTGAGAAACTTTTGCCCCGGTAGTTGGCGCAACTTTGGCGGTTAAAGTTCCGAGGTGATGAAGGCTGCTCGAGATGTCTACCTATCCATCATCATGAAGACTCTTGGATAGAGCTACTCGTAAGCAAGCAGTCATGTCAAACGGTAAACTCGAGGTTTAATCTTGATCTTAAAGTTCGTCGCATCGGTACAAAAATTTCGTCAATATAACTTTTTCTTTTTTCCATAAATTTCTAAAAATACGCAGAGATTACGATAGCTGCGATTAACAAACAAGTATAAAAAAACTCTCATCACGGAAGACGCGAGTGCCGTCAAAGTTTTAGAATCTACACTCGAATGTATTTAACTTAAGGGACAAAGTTACAAAACTCCAACAGCCGAGTAGCAAGTTGTAGCACTAGGGATATAATCTAACTTTGTACGGCATGTCAAGATTGTACCATGTATTATTAGGGATATATAGATGGGCTTGCGCTTATTTTATTATTGATAACGCTGCAGCAAGGTGGCAGTAAGCGGGCGCGAGTTCATCATCTCGCGAAAGAGATTCGAGGGGGGCGTACAAATCGTGAAATATAGAATAACCACGACGGGAAAATGTTTCGCGCCCGCTCCGCGTGTTTGAAGTGCGCACGAAAGGGATAGAAAGGGAGGTTTAAGTACGCTAACTATAAGTAACGCGCGATGTATGCAACTCTGACACAAATTTATCCAGACAAGTAGAATATATGATATCAGGCGGTATATACGTAGTAAAACTTGCATTATTCCTTTTTGCACGACTGCCGCAATGCAAAATTGTGCGTGACAGTTTCATGCGTACAGCTTCGCCGTACGTATTTTCATGTGTACACCAAATACCGCGTAATTTGCGATAAAAACGGAAAGCAGTGATTTTACATGAAAAAATAAATTTAAAATGTCAAAAAGATTTTTTTACACAAAACTGTGTTTTCGAAAGAAATTAATTTCAAAATCTTGAAAATAATATTTACACTGTTTTTAATCCAGTAGAATTGTAATAATTGTGTCATATGTCTTTGTGAATTCGCTCTCACTGCGATTAATACAGAAATATAAAAGTGCTTCATTTTATTTACTAAAATAATTTACAATAATTTAAATTTAAAAAAAATTGTGTACATGTATAAAAGAATATTCAAGTAAAAATAGTATTTTTTTCAATTAAAGAATGTTATATATTTTGTATATTTTTTAATAATTGTAAAATAAATTCGATGTACAACGCAAGATTAGAGAAAACTAAACAAGACAAAAAGAACACAATATATTATCATTTTGTATGTTTTGAAAATTAATTTCAAAAACAAAGCTTTGTATAAAAAAATTTTATTTTACTTTTTCAATTTATTTAATTTTTATAATATTTAATTTTATTTTTTTCTATATAAAATCATCTTTTGTCGTTTATCATTTACGAGACATGATATATGCGCAAAAATATTATAAAATTAGCATTATATATTAAAATATAAAACAAGTATATTGAAGTACATGTAAGCATTTCAAGTATAATATTAATAAATAAAAACGTTGCATTTAAAATGTAATAATACAATCGTATAATCCTCTATTCAATTATTCTATCTTTAATTACAACGATAGATTTTATCTTTCAGCCAAATTTTGCGGTTGGTGACACAGCATATGTATACATACACACACACAAACACAGCTATAGTTTTACCAAATCGTTATTGCATTCCGCGAATGTAAGAACCGCTACAAAATATCGGAGCAATTTAAAAGAAAACAGCCGTAAAAGAACGCAAAGTTTTTCGTACGTGTGCAAGGGGAGTTTTAAAGGCGCGCCAAGAATGGCACGGGTAAATGCTCGGGAGTCTAGTGGGAAATAAAGCTTCCGCTCGCGAGCGGGAAAGAAGAGAGTTCCGTAAACGGGAACGCGAATGGAGCACGTAATCTCCACGCGTCCGTGGTTTTATATCCATATCCATATCTCTCCTGCGCGCGCAGAGAGCGCGATGTTTTACGAATCACCGCGCGTGCACGCGCTCATACACGCATATACATACAATACACACGCACACCCCCACATGACCAAACTTGGGCAAACAGCCCGAGAAAATTGCAATTTGCCACGTAGCAGCTGTTGTCGTAAGTGGTCCCATAGCAACAGTGTATTTGCTAAGCAAATGGCCAATCATGCATATCTAAGGAGGGTCGCGTCTGCATCTCATGCATTATAGAGACGGGCTCTTCGCCCAGACGCTCTTACGAGCGCGGTAGCGCCTATTCCCAACATAGATACTAACTTCACGCCTCCTCTAATATTCTATTATCAACGACATCTCACCGCCTGAGGGCCGAATATCCCCCGCGATCCGCCACGAATAGTGACGAAAAATTGACGCTGCGCTGTCAACGGGACTCCATCCAACGGGACTCCATTAATACGCCGAATTTTGTCATCTGCATTCGACCGGTCCGAATCATGGTTGGTTCACTTTCAAAATCCACTTTTGCCAATGCATCGGTAATCGCCCTTTCGGCGACGACGAGACGTATAAAAAAGATTCAACTTTTTTTAGACGAAGCTAACAATAATAAATATTTCATGTGTGAAAGTAAGTAATTATAATTACGTCTTTTTTTATCGAAATAATGCTGATACTTGTATATATGTGTATTTGCACACACTTATAGCCGTCTTTAGGGATGCATATTATTCTGACATAACAAGACTTTCGCTGTGTGTGAAAAAGTTTACGCAAAGAAATATTTGCCGTAATTCGTGGCAAAAAAGTATCGAAAAATTACCAATGGAATTTGGAATAAATTTGTATATATTTAGAAAGGCTCTTCATCACTTCCCTCGCGAATCACCGCGACACGATCCTTTTACTTTCGCGTAATCTTCTTCGTCGCAAGAGACATAACTCTCTTCGCCCGGGGAGAAGCGGAACGAATCTCTTCCGTGCTCCGTCGTTTGTCGTTTATCAGCGCAACGAAAAATTCCCGCCAACTATGCGAATGTCAACAACAACAATGAATCGTCGACGTCGCTGAATAACCTCGTTACGGTACGGAAGCGCATAAAGGTCGCGGAAACGATACGGGAGAGCGATAGGGGCACCTCCGTTTGAGGACTCCCCCGCATTACCCCCGCGCGTTACTTCCTTCCTCTCTTCTGCATATACCCGACGTAATTATATTACTCTTTGGTACTCTGCGTTCGTGTCCTCAGGGCAGAGAACCACTACCCTGCGCCGGGCCGACTAAGAGAATTACGTTTCATTCCGACCGTCATCGTGACATATTTTCCTATCGCAACTTGTGTGCCTTTTAGAATATCTCTGCTTCGCACGTATTTTCAGAATCTCGACGCGCGTTTCTATAGGAGAACCTCCAATCATGTCAATGAACTATATATCCATGTAAAAGCTACCTCTTCTATTAATAACTTACAAATGTGAAGTAATAATTTATATTTTTATATCTTAGTTAAAATTTTATTTGAAATATGTCGTGGATTTTACGGTACAGAAATAAACGTTTCAGGTATATATTTCTCGTTAAAAATTTTAACTAATTAATTAAAATAATTCTCTCTCATTGCATGAGCAATAAATATTATATTTGAATATTATTTTTAAAAATTTCTATTTATTCTATTCATCCTTTTTACAGCTCACATTTTTTTGTTCATATTTTTATTAAATCATGTAATTGATTTATTTAAAATAATAGTTATCTTCAAAATGTATATTTCATTTATATTTTTTATTTCCTTACTCTCTCTTATATAATATTATATACATTTAAAGTAATAATCATGATTATACTTGAAATAATTATTTGAAATAAGTAAGAAAATATAATATTTGAAATAGTCAATTTCAAGTTTGAAATCTTGAAATATTATTTCTATATACAATAATTTTTACAACATTATTGTTTCATTAAAAATTTCAATTATTCTCTCGAATTTCCCACGTATTTGTGTCTATCATTTTTACAAATATATTTTAAAAATTTTCAAATAATATTTTATCTCTTTTTTTACATGATATACATGATATACACTATTCGAATGATTATTTTCAATAGCGTGCATGTGAAATGTATCCACCGTTAACGCTACGCATTGCGGTATCACTTGCAAAAGAGTTTTGATTTATCATTGCTTTCAATACCAATTAGTAACCAATTTTTAAACTAACATGAAATGAAAATAACATTTAGTGGTTTTTATTCTGTTCGAGTGTACATATTGATATAAGCAATTATTAATCATCGAACTCTGAATTATGATTGACGTGCGATGTAATATTTCTACGCTAATATAGGGTAATTGACCATACTAATTCATTTTGATTATAATACGCCGTACCGGCATTTAAAATTTATCTCTGAATAACACGGTCGCTGTAGCATGAAAGATCGTTAAAATGTTAAAATCCTATAAAATTCATTTTATATTTACACGATTTAAATATAAAAGGTCGAGTCATGCAAAAGATTTCATTAAAATTCAACGTTATTCTAGACATGAACGAACAGCCAAATGTAATGATAAGACGACTAAATATCATTTCCTTTTGTTAAAATCTCGATAAAACATCGCCATTTTCCCCGCGCATTGCAAAAGACAGTACATCTGACACATCATCGTGCAGCAAAACTTGCAGCAATACCTTTGCGCCTGTCTCTTGTCATAATTTTAACAGATTGTGTCCAGCAATGACGCAGCAAACCTATACAAGCGACAAATGTAACCTGCCAACTGCTCTCGTCGTTCACAGGCCACCGCATCCTCGCAGTGTATACGCGGCTTTATTAGATTAAAATGCAATAAAACTCAATTACAACTTCATCAACTGCAAATTACCGGCTCTCACTTCGCCGGCATCGTAATCCACTTATCGGGTGTGTCACGCGAACCGGGAACGAAATCACGTCCGCGTGACGAGCCGGCGCATGCTTGTGTGGAACGAATCGTGCACTTGCGAATTATTAACGTTACAACGAGATAGTTTTGCAAACGAGAGAGACGTAATTACACCTGCTTTAAATTGTAAGATACTACTTCATATATCCCGACATTCTCTCTTAAACACGAGACGATCCCTCATTGTGCTCCCGGACAATAATGCGCGACATGTTCCACCGCGTGTGAATTTGTGAATGATTCATGGCAACATTACATATTCCCTTGAAAACTGGATCGCGCACGGTCGTTACGTCACTTTTAGCGACCTGCGAAGTCTTTTTTCTCCCTTCAAAAGTGCAGGCCGTTGCGCGCGCGCACGCGTAAAAAATTTCATTCGCGTTCCGTTGCAACCCAGGGGCACAGTAACGTGTACCCGCAGTATTATATTATGCAACGATCTATGTATGCATTATTTAATCCATAGCTGAAAAGTCAGAAGCGGCAAGAGATCGTTTCCATTTAATGGGCGCGCTTCATGTTCCTCCATAAGGACCCTTCGCATAACTACTATAGTTATATCAGCGTATAGAGACGACGGATCTCTTCGTATTAATAAATTAAACATCATAATCATCTTGCATATTTAGCCTCTCTAGGAATACGAGATGTAAAGGAGGTTCTCATCTCATGCATAAAGAGGAGAATCGAAGATTCCGATTCGATGAAGGGAGGCAATAACGCGGTTGAGATTCGCCAAGCGATAATGAATGCACGTGGTAACCTCGCTCGTGGCTAACCAATGCTATCTAACTTTTCGACGCGAATGAGAATGTTAATCCGGAGCGAATCTTGGACGATAGCCAACGATTCCCTTCCCTCGCGCCTCTCCCTCTCCGGGAATCCGGACTCGTCGATTCGTATGAAGGAGGAGAAGGTGGTGAATCTCTACGACCTTAAACATTCCATAATTTCTCAGCATTTTTCTTTCCTTTCTCAAATACGATAAATCATACAATCAATAGACTCTCTCTAAGGAAAGGAAAAAAGATTGGAGAAAAATTTGCCGATCTCATTAGCTGTCAAAATAACTAGTGCAGCGCTTTTACTTTATAAAATATCTAGAGTTTCGCGAGCTACGATCGGTGTTCAATGGTTATAAATAATACAGAGTTTAATAATACGAGATTTAATTATTTTTGGAACCTGAGAGATACCTAACCGGTATAACTTGAAAAGAGAGAGACAGAGCATAAACGTATCGTACACGTTATTAAATTCTTGACCCCGAGCTGTTGCAGAAACAAAACGAGTCGATTATTTCTCGGCTGTTTCTTTCGTAATTTGCCTACGCACGAGATTTTTATTCCATCTGCGATTATATTCGATCGTAGTCTTTGCGATATTATTTGCATATCGATTTGTGAAGCGATACGTATACTATGCATTATAGGGTCATTTTTCACACGCTCTTAATTAATATTGAATACGATATACCTTATATATTAGCGTTTACGATGCTATCGCAGCGCGCATAAAATGGATTCAAATTTAGTCGGAAAATGAAGCAGGTAGAGAGAGAAATATATTATATATAATATGCGCGCTGCGATATATATATATATATATATATATATATATATATATGTATATGTATATCGATATGTGCTATATGTATTACTATGTAAATGCGATCACCCCATACGGAGCTTTTACGGATCCAGCATCGGATGCATCCGTGACCGCGCGTATTGTTGAGGATTAAAACGAATTCGATTACGCGTGATGCGTATCCTTCTCGCCATCTCAGCTATTCCCCGCGGATAATTTCGCTGGATAAAGCGAATTATCGATATGAGAGAGTCCGAAGGATTAATATAAATTATATAAAACACCCGCGTAGAGGAAACAGGAACGGGAAATATTCCTCGGGCCATTGGCCATTGCCACGACTCGTAGCAACGCGATTATCGGAATTGCGTACAGATACCATCGTCGAAATCACATCCATCTTTTCCGCCCCGGCGACGCAGCCTCTCTGTCTCTCTCTCTCCCCTCGTTTAAATACGCATTCGGTTGTACAACGCGCGCAGGAGGGGGAAAGAGAAGAAACGTTTCTCTCTCTTAATCCCTCTATTAAAACGTAAATTACCGGGGAAGATAAACGCGGATGCGCGGCGATTCGGTCGCCTTCTCCTGGCGAGCAACGAACGAATTGTCTCCTACCTGCCGTCATCCTCCTCGCTCTTTACTCCCTCCCCCGTTCTCCAAGAGGTTGCATCGAATAATGCGCAATTAAAGTTTTAATCGAAAACTTGAAAGGTTGAATAAGAATGGCGTTAAGCGTGACGATAGTCGGGGTGGGTTTCAGGGGTGGTTAGCTTGGCTGGGGCAGTTACATCGTTAAGGGCGGTGGGAAAACTAAAGGGCCGCCACCGGCGACGGTAACGCGACGAAACAACCACGGAAATGCGGAGAGGACGACTACGACAACTACGACGACTACCAAGACGATGAACCACCAACAGCGGTGGCCGATAAACCGCTCAGAGATCTCCGGACCGTGCTACAATGGACTGTGGAGTTTAGGTCCGGGTTTTAAGCAGGCTACCGCGTAACGCTAGACTCCCGGTAGTTGAAACGCGAGCATCAAACTTGCACGCCGTTGCGTATAATGGCGTTATCGAGAATTCTATTGGATCGACGCACCGCACGGTACAACGAGTTCGCTTCCGAGATAATCGCAGTGGGATCAAAGTGCACGCCGCGCTCGCCCATCTCTCCCTCCCCCGTCGTTTCCGGTGCACGACCGTCGTCGTAACGCAGTGGGGCGTGTTCGATGAACCCGCCGTTTTAACGCTTTAACGAGCAACAATTTCTCACCGTCCAACATCTGACCGTCTTTCGTGAATGCTAATTGCAACTTTTTTTTTATCCGCGTCTAATATACGTTTTCTCTAGTGCAAGATGCCAAGAGGTATGCCAAAAATAGAAAGATGTTGAAAGATGAAATTCGAGATCTCTAAGAAACCTCATCATTTTTGTATACATATTTCTCAATATCTTTGATTTAAAACAATTTTTTTCGTTTTTCTAGATATATAATTCATAAAGAAATCTTAAATTTATTTTATAATTTTAATTTTAAATTAGTTTTTGGTTATTTATGAATTTTTGCAGATTCATTTATGAAAAAGCTATACATCTAACAGTTAAAATTATCTCTTTCCTTATTTGATAAGTTATACTGTATAACGATGGCTTTTATAAATAATCCTCTTACGCGCGGGCGAGTATTATAAAGTATATTTAATTAATCACTCTACTAACTGATACTCTCGATAATTCTAGATAAAGATTTTTCTTCTTATAATAGGCGGCTTTACGTCGATAACTGAAGCTTTATATCGATAATTATAAGAATTTTTTTTTGCCGTATAAATCTATTTAAAGTCAAATAAAAAATAGATATATTGACAAACAAGAATGCAGTTATACTCCAACAATAAGTAGTGAAATTGTCGATTTAAATTACCAATTTTCTCTCTCTTTTATAGAATTTCTGTTATAAAACAGGATTTAATTATCGAAGTGATGAATAGCTTTTAATTAATTCTCAGAGCAGGAAATACTTGTGAAGCAAGTGCTCTTTAAATATCAGACAAATATAAACTATCAGTTTACATTCTCGTATTTAGTTTCATTAATAGATCATGAGAAATTAAATTCTATTTTATAGTATAATTAAATGCAAATTTATTATTCATTTATTATTCTAATTCATAAGTTATTACACTATCAATTAACACGAAATTAATATTAAAAATAGAAGTGTTAATTTAGTTTAGTTTACCTCGAAAAGATATTTAAAGCGAATCGCGTAAACAATAAACTAATATAGAATTACTTGCTAATTGATTGTGCTTCTTCTAAAAAAAGATATTGTAAATAAACTTAAAATATAAAATTTTTATAGAATATGGAATATACTATATATATAATAATAATAGCAATAATAATGAGCAGTCAATAATATCAACTTAATATCAAATTGTTTTCCATATTTATTAACAATTATCGAAATATTTTAGCTCCAAATTTATTACTACTGAAATAAATATCACAATCAAAAACATTTTGCAAGTTTCAAATTTAGAGTGGTAAAAGAGCAATTAATTCACGAAATATTTTAGTATCACAATCAAATAAGAGCAAAATCAATTTTAAATCTTTAAACTTTATTACTCTTTTATTCTTGTACAGCAAGCTAGCACAGTCACGTTTGCCCCATTTTTTTAAACAATGAACAATAAATTCGATATTGATGTATTTCAAAAACAAGTAATTAGGAAAGCATTTTAATATCAAAATCACATTGCGATATTTAATTGCATAATACAATTTCTTCTTGTAACATTATAACACTAGATAAAAAGAATTAAAAATTCTGCAAAAATGTGCAACAGCGGAGTTATAAATTCGAACGTTAATGTGTAAAATATAAATATATATTTCAAATTATGTAAAGCAATGTTCAAAATAATTAGTACTTCAAATTGGCGCAATTAAATTTTTACGTCTTTCTTTTTAAACAAATTAAATTTTACATTTAATGAAACAAATTACAGAATTTTCAAAAAATTGTTTTGTAAATATAAGCTTGAATAAAATATGATAAACAGAATTTTAATTCTTTTATATAAGAAATATTTAGAGAATTATAAATCTCCAACTATATGTGCTGAATATGTTATATATACACACATCTATATAATATTATTATATATATCGTATTTTGCTAAATATTTTAAGTACATTTCAAAAAACAAGAAAGAATTTTTTACATTATATTACACGATGATGTAGTGCAAAGTTGGACAAAGATAAGCATTTTAATTTTACAGATAACAGGCAATATAAATTAACGAGGTTATAAATTGCTTACCTCATGCTCCGCTGTCGCCCGATGCTATCCTGAGTCTTCTCTTCCTCTCTTGTTTCTCGGTTTCTTTATGGCACTCACGAAAACCCGATTAATTACAGTTAATATCGCACGAGTACTAATCAACGGAATACAACAATCGCACGACACTTTACATAGCACTCGACGTTCGTCGCACTCAGTTGTATCGCGACTAAGAACAAGTAGAAATAACTTCAGTCCATTCAACACGAATGAAAATGCGTAGTCTACTTCACACCGTCACTCGTCGCAATAATGTTGAGGTTATTACTTATTGTTTATGTTTTTACTCTCACAAATGAATATCACTAATAAATATGGTACATGTTTTAAAGATAATTTTATATTATTTCGCATTTTATAAGCACGAATAAATATACTTAATACATACATGTATCTAAAATTGAAGATAGATATCCGCGGACTACAGTATTTAACAAATATTATTTACTGACAGAGGTTTTGGTCGGATTCTCGTGTAATTTTCGCGTTTTAACGTAGAAACGTTGAATTTATACTATATGGCGATTGATAAATATTATAATATAAGATTAATAAAATCACTGTATGCACTAATTAAACGCTCGATTCGATGCGTATTCCATATCCGATGTTTCGCTAATAACGTGAAAATGACCGACTTTATTGCTCACATCGTGCGATGATTTCGCGAGTCGATTTAACGACTAATTAAGACGTTATGGACAACAATTAATCGAAATTCAATATTACAAGCGTAATAGATACGCATAAATCTCGTGTTACTAATACTGCGTATTAATATCTATACCGCGTATTATATAAACAATCAATCAATCGTTACCAAACAGGTTATGTGTCATTTATCGCGAGAGTTAATCAATTACGCGGACTAATGATCGTTAATTGTAATAATGATGAGGGTACGATTGCCTTGCGAGGGACGATACGACGACACACGAATGTACGGCGGTACACACACTACTGACTCGAGTATCGCCGCGCGACTGACTACAAGGTTACGGTATGTAAACAATATCACGCATACCTTACGCGCTATTTCTCGAAATATTGAACAAAAATAAAGATGGAATAATGTATATGTTCTTTAAATGTTATCGTTATATACTTGTTGTTTATGTTGAATACTTTGTTGAATATTTCCTTAAAATTCCTCGAGTTAAATATTATGCGGAATATATTCTGTATATATTTCTTTTGAATTTTTGTTATTAATTATTAATAATTGAATTGAGATTTTGATTTTTACTTTGATTATTCTTTTTTTATTTGATCCTGCGATTCATGCTCTCGAAATTGATTAGCAAATTACATCTAAATCGATGAATTAAATTTAAAGTGCGAAGCGAAATATATTTAAGATCGAAAAATATATATTTAAAGAAATAATTAAATAATAAATATATTTAAAGAAATAATTATTATTTATAAGTATTGCATTATAACAATAATTTATAATTTTCATTTCACGTGTTATAAATACATTTTGAGATTTCTTTAAATAAATGTATCGCAAGAAGTATTTGTTTTAATAAATTAATCCTCGCGAATGATGACTCCCATAATGTACCGAGGTGACAACTATTTATCAAAGCAAATATTTCCCACTCGCGATATATATTTTAGTTATAAAATATATCAGCATATATAGTTTGAGATATTTATAGTTGTTGTTAAAAATATTTCTTATTATAAAAAACTGAAAATTCGGTTCATTATCCGGGATTAAAACAACAATTAACAGTAAATTAGCACTTAATTATTTAATTCCTCGTAGTTAATATGTTGTTTCCGCTGCGTCACTCTTCGACTCTTTCTCGTATACAATTTACAATTAACAACAGAAGCGTACTCTACGGCAAATATTATAACTGACACGACACTGCAAATAGAAGCGCGCTACAATATCGTGGCTTATTTTTAGATAATAAAATCGCGACAAAACGAGAAACCTACGCAACGCGCTCTCGCGTTACAACACGCGAATATTTAAAGCTATGCGGTATCCTTTCAAGCCACTCCGCTATTTACCCGGATTCATTTTAATCACGGCAGTCCATTTGCGTACACGACGCGCGCTATTATTGCGCGCTCGCAATTTCCCGTATCTCGTGCATTTTTAAAGTAGACGCTCATAAACACAACCAGATATCATCCATTTTTCTCCTTTCTCGCCGCCGTAATATACGCTGTCCGATAAAAAAAATAAGTGTTTAATAACATTACGATGCTATCGAATCGCTGATAGTTTCAACCGCGATATTTCTCGATCCTCTAGCACTCGCTCCTGCGCATTACTAATACAAGATATCGATAATATATACAAATTACTGATAAAGCATAATTGTTAGATTGAACGAACTTACCTGAAGTGAAGTTCGATCATAATTATGCCCTTTGTCTCGTCCGGATGGAGACTATGTAGTCGTGCTTCCGCACGCCCTCTCGACAACAGATTTTAAAGTACCGCCAAAAAGAAAAGCTCGCGCCTCTGCGAGCGCGAGTTGCCGCGCGCGCCGGCGCAGCGCGCGCCACGCCACCTCATAAGTTCCAATCATTTCGGCAAATCACCCTTCCTGGGAGTGGGAAATAATTGATGGGTGGGTGTCCATCCGGACGAGACAAAGGGCATAATTATGATCGAACTTCACTTCAGGTAAGTTCGTTCAATCTAACAATTATGCCTCTGTATGTCTCGTCCGGATGGAGACTATGTAGCTGTTTATAGACTAGGGATTTGCCAGTGGGAGTAATATAAATATTATTATGAGAGACTGTGAGCGAGTACTATATATTATCTAAGAATAATAGATAGATGTGTAAGTATAAAGTGTCTTATAGATCTAAGTATACAAAAAGTACGCTGTGGTCTTATAGAAAAATTAAAATTGCATGTTCTAAGAGCCATATAAACTTAAAATTAAAATAAACTTCTAAGACTAATGACAACATGGTCTTACGTAGCGATCTCATGGTAGAAGTAATTAGGGTTTTAAGATCGCATCGCTAAAATCCTCAGGGTTAATAAGAGGCCTATTGTAAAAATTTGCAAAGACCCTGGACTCGCCGGTCCAACCCGCCGCGCGTTTAATAATCTCGATAGAGACTCTCTTAGCGGCTGCTTGAGACGTTGAAGCGTGTCGCGTACTGTGTGCAGAGAAGAGGGAAGTATTTATGCCACATTCCTCCAAAGCCAGACGAATCCAGCGACCAATAGTTTGCGACGAAACCGCCCTATGGGGTTTAGAAAAAGAGATAAACAAAAAATCGCATGTAGAAGGGCGTAACTCCCTGGTAAGCTCTATATAATGTTCCATGAGGCGAACAACACAAAGATTTTCATGGTTTGCAAAGCGTGAAAAAAGGAAAAAGGGTTGAGAGCGACCCGGTGCTGAAGTTTTTATCCGATCTGGAACGCGAATCATCAATTTCTCTTCCAAAGAGATCTGCGACACTCTTATTAAACTAAGCGTTTGCGCTCTATGACCAGTATCGAGAGCTAAGAGGAGTATCAGTTTTTTGGTGATATCTTTCAAAGAAACTCCTTCATATGGGTAAATAGAGGACAATTTAGCTATCACGGGGGCGGGGTCCCAAACAAAATCGTATCGCGGACGGGGCGGTTTGATTACCGAAACGCCTTTACAGAAACGTTTAACCATAGGATGATTGCCGATTTCGATCTGCGAAATTAAGGAGATCGCTGATCTCATCGTATTCAGACATAAATAGGAAGAGATTTTGGGTAGCTCCTGGGCTAAAAATTGCAAGGTCTGAGCAGCCGACGGTGAGTAGAGCGGTGACCTATGACGCTGGCAAAATTTCCACCAGGCACGAAGTGGGTAGGAATATTGTTTGATAGTCGATTCCGATAGGGAGGCTAGTAAAGCTGGTATTGCTGTATCTGGTACTAAGCGAGCCTTGAATGCCTCCCTGATAACTTCGCGACCCCCAGGGAAAGTGACCTCCATGATGGGTGACAGGTCCTGAAAGGTGACGATAAGAGTGAATAATTAGGAGGTAAGATTAATGGTTCGGAAATCACAAGACGACTAAACAACGGGAACCAGGGCTGTGAGGGCCACCAAGGCACTACCAGTGTTCCCGTTGCTTCGTCGTCAATTATCTTTCTGAGAACACGTGGTAGTAAAATGAAAGGTGGGAAAGCATAGAAGTTTAGATTTTCCCACGAAAAAGTGAACGCGTCTACAGAGATTGATCCCGGGTCAGGATACCAGGAAGCGTACAAATCACATTTGTTATTTATTGAAGACGCGAACAAATCTATATCAAAGGGACCAAAGACCCTTGCCACTCGACGAAATGCTGTAACCGATAAAGACCATTCCGTATCAGGATCCGAAGTTCTAGATTCGGCATCCGCGATAGAGTTTTCTATAGATGAAATATAAGAGGCAAAAACGAATATGTTGCGATCCTCGCACCAACGCCAGATTTGTCTAGAAATTTCAGAGAGATGAGGAAATTGAATAGAGCCAAACTTATTGATGTAGGCTATAGCAGTAGTATTGTCAATGCGGAGTAAGATGTTGCAGTCGTGAAGATCTGCTGCAAAACAAAGCAGGCCGTTAAAGGCCGCTTTAAGCTCTAATGAGTTTATGTGAAGCGTCCTCTCACACTCAGACCACCAGCCATGAGTGCGCCTGTCGCGGCAAGAAGCCCCCCAGCCGTTCAAAGATGCATCCGTAAATATTTTTTGCACAAATCTGTCTGAGCGGATTTTGTTCGTCTGTTTGGGATTGGAAAAGATGTCGATCCACCATCTGAAGTCTTCCTGGAAGTGTGAAGAAATGTCCATTTCTGCTGAGTAATCCTCATTGTTATTAACAAGAGCTAAGAACTTTTCTCTTTCAAATCTCTTCGTATGAAGAAGTCCGTACTGAACTGCAGGGCAGACTGAGACGAGAGAACCGATAAGGCTGGCAAATTCTCGAATGGAACATCTTGTTCTGAGGGCCAACGATGTTGTTAAACTTAGTAACTTTGCTCTACGTGAAGGAGGGATCGTAATTGATTGCTCATTTGAATCGAAGATGAAACCTAAATACTTGCTTTTATTTGATGGCTCCAAATGCGATTTAGCGTAATTTACCACAAACCCCAAAGAGTGAAGAAGGTTAACTGAAGCGTTGACGTTAGCCCGACATTCTTCGTTGGACGAACCTAAGAGGAGAAAATCGTCCAGGTAAGTTATTGATTGATAGCCTTTTTTACGGAGATAGGTAAATACAGGTCTAAGAATCTTTGTGAATATGTAGGGAACTGTGGACAAGCCGAAAGGCAGAGCCGTGAATTCAAAGGTCTTATTGCGCCATTGGAAACGAAGGAACTTTCTATGGCCCTCAAAAATTAGAACTAACAGGTAAGCATCTTCCAGATCGAGGGTTGCCATATGCGTTCCAGGAAGCATGAGGCGAACCACAGTACGCCAATCCTCTAATTTGAAGTGTGGAGGCTCGATGTATACGTTGAGGTCTCGCAGATTCAAAATAAAGCGTTTCCCTCCTGATGACTTATCTATCAAAAAGAAAGATGAGAGGAACTGGTCTTTGCTAGGTTCAACCTGTGCGATGGCTTCTTTTCGCTGTAGACGATCTATTTCCAAGTCACAGGCTAGCGCAGCAGATAACGACAAGTTGGGCTCAGAAAGATGAGCCCTTGATGGAGGCGAAATAGTGAAAGGAATGCGGTAGCCTCTTATGGCACTCAATACAACAGGGTCAGAGGTGATACTCGACCAAGATTCGTAGAATTTATGTAAGCGACCGGCCGAACTTACGTTGTCTAGTGACGGCGACGAGATCTGGTCTGAGACCGGGAGCGGTGGCGTTGGCTCTGGTGATAATGAGCCCCTGTTCGGCGAGCCGACGAAGGACGGGCAGGAGCCTTCCGGTTTCCCGAAATCCTAGACGCCTGTTGGTGAGATCGATATTGTGTTGACTGGCGGACCGGTTGTAACGTCTTTTTTCCTATCGGGGGAGCTGATTTGGAGACATCACGGGCAGTTTTTTCACAGACCTGAGCCGCCTTGAGCGTTTCGGCAAAATTTTGCCCGAATAAGAACTCGTCGATCGGAGCTGATTCTGCAGCATTTTTGCCAACGATATTGAGAGAAGGATTGGTGAAAGCTCTTCTCGCCAGTGAGAGACGGTAGTGGTGGTCCGCTAGCAGATGAATGCCTTCTGAGAAATTTGTCAGAGCCGACCTTGCCTCATTCTTGAGATCTTGCAAGATCTCCGGCTTCAGCAAGAGCGACATGCCCGAGCCGAGGGCGTTGAGGGAAGCAGCCACCTGTGCCTGTGAAGATGACTGATATTCGTCCCGTTTAATGACCGACGGGGTCAGCGCTGCGATTAGCTCCTTATTCAACTTTGGTGGAGCCAGCGATGATAGCTCCCCCTTAGGTTCATATTTAGACAGCAGGTTAGAACGCACCTCGTTATTGAGACCGCCTCGCGACTCCATCTGGATTGCATTCAGAACCGTAGGATTCCAGGAGGATGACGTAGGGGGTGTCTGAGTTCTCCCGAACAAATCCTCAACCAAGGTATACGCCACGGGAACAACTTCCGGAACCTGGGATTCCGGAATGTCTGTGGCAAGAGGGGAGGCAAAGGATACGCTGCCAGTTGGCGTGGCACTCACCTCATTGACGCTAGGAATCGTCGGCGAATCTATGTATGGAAAGAAGGAGACAGAATAGAAATCACATCGGTTATGTCCTCCCTTTGCCAGTTGCAGAGGGGGGGCTGGGTCAACAGGAGGACATACCTGGTACAACGCCTCGGTCAGCTTGTGCGACCGTGTGTTCTATTGTATTCTGCTCCACGGCGCCTGGTCTAATTGCTGCTAAGGGCGATGCTGGGCCCTCATCCTGTGGCGGGATAACCTCTATAGGCGATCTAACCTGACATAAGTCTAGGTTATGTGAGCTGTTGCGGCGCACAAGAAAATCTCGAAAATCTCTGAGAATTTCGCTATAACTTTCCCTGGATCGGGAACGCCGTACCGAAGAATCCCTCGATGAGATGCTGTCCGATGAATGAGCATCCCTAGATCTTTCTCTCCTATGTCTCTCTCCTCGAGCACGTTCGCGCGATTTTTCCCTTGAGGAATGTTTACGGGACGCTCTTCTGTCCCTAGAATGCCTCGAGAAGGATCCCTTATTTGCGCTTTTGTGCTTAGGCATTATTCTAATGGGTAGAGCCTGAAAAGAGACTAAAAAATGAAAATAATAACTACGGTACACGTTGTCGACACGAGCGAACAAAACACAATGAGGTGGCGTGGCGCGCGCTGCGCCGGCGCGCGCGGCAACTCGCGCTCGCAGAGGCGCGAGCTTTTCTTTTTGGCGGTACTTTAAAATCTGTTGTCGAGAGGGCGTGCGGAAGCACGACTACATAGTCTCCATCCGGACGAGACATACAGAGGCATAATCAATAATTTGCATCGACACATATTCAAAGGGAGAGGGAGGGGATCCCGACGATATCGAACGCACGCTTTATGCATCGACGTCACCGCGGCCGCCTTTAATTAGAATCAGCCCAGCATATTTAATACGCGCGCGAGTCGCGCGTGCTAATTGAATCAATTAACTCACCCCGAACTTGCTGCGCGGTCGAGGGCGGAGAGGGATGAGCGTTTACAATATCGGCGGCATAAACATAGAGAGAGGAGCCGCTCCCCCCTCCTACCCCCGGTTCTCGATCTCTTTTTTTTTCGTATCCTCCTCGATTATCCGTCTCACGCGACTTCCGCTCTGCGCGCCCCGAGCGAACGTTTATAAATAATTTAATTTACGCTCGGCTCGGCGCGAGAATTTTTCACCGTGTGTCATCGCGTACAACCGGCTACATTTTCCCTCGCGCGCCGTTATTCGGCCGTAGTTACAATGGTCACCATGCACGAAGAATCACGGTAACGAGGTGCCGACGCGCTCGGAAGTTCGGATAGTTAACTCGCGGACTCGGCGGCGATTATAATTGGAAAACGATCGGGAGAGGGCGGCGGGGGGAGGGAGATGCGCCAGAGATATATCGATATACCCCGATAACGAGTGCCGGATCGTTGTGCGACAGCTATTGCCGCGCGCGTTACGCGATAGTCGTGACACTTGGAGCTATTTCTACGGATTACGCGCGACGGGTGTTGCACCGTCGGTGGTTTTCGATCGGAAATTTTTATCGCCGCTCCTCCCTCAGATCGCACGGTCGTTGACCGAATTAAGAGAGATCGACCGCGACTAACGTAGACGAGATTAAATACGGCGCGTGTAAAACATTAAAACAGGTGGACAAAAGCACGATGCAAAAGCGAAATTTCAAAAACAGAATGTAACATGTTCTCGTTGACGTCGTTTAAAAGTTGGATAACGCATAGAAATTGTTGGTAGACGGAACAGGAGCGTTTATTAAACTTTCTGCGATGTCAAAAACAGTCAACGGTAATAACAAAAAAATGCAGAGCACCGTGATAGAAAAATTCGCATTGAATTTCTTGATGACATCGAGCTCTGTAGTTTGCGAGATAAAAAAATAATTCATATCGTAACGATTTATCGCGGTCGCGAAACTGCTAACGATGCTTTAAGGCTAATGTATTTTCTCTTGTGAAGATTTCCATTTGTCATTTGCAGAAACTTGTCACAAGAATGCGAAATCGGCTCACAAGTTGATTCGCAACCATCGTGTCTAGTATGCGAGAAGAATCTGGGAGGATTGTCGAAATCCTTGTTACATACATATATCTCGATCATCAAACTCGGCGTATCTACGATCTTTGAAAAAAACTTTGAACGAAAAAAAAGGAATCAGGCGCACGAAAAATGTTTTGTAAAGGGAAATTTATATTCAACGAAGCGCTCTTTAATCCATCTATATTGTCACTGACATTGTGTACATGTGTCGACCGTACCGATGCAACGGATGAAACGCCCGAACATACACGCATGATGCGTTATCCAGCCAAAAGTGACAAAACATAGCCAACGAACGGCCGCGCCATCGCATAACATAAATGTCGAAAGCTGTCGCCCATGTAGGTCGTTCGACACGTAGAGTCGGATATTCCCCTTCGGATTTAGATCGGATCCTGATGAGCCTCCAACTGATTTTCCACATTTTTCACATTGACAGAATTAAAAATAAGTTTTAAACATTTTCAACTTTCCAAACACTGATGTATTATCTATACCTTGTCTTTATTTGCATCGGATACATCCGGTGCCCATTTTCAAAGGATCGTTTAATTTAGCCAACGTGAATATTCACGAGACGTCAGAATCGACTCTCGCGGGAAGAGTTTAAGACGAATGCCTTGTCGGCGCCCGAGAAAACACGGAGTCGAGGGGGACATTAAGTGCCAACAGTCTCCATTAATGATTAATGCAACCTAACGACCGTGCCCCTCGCGACGACTCAAGTAGGTCGCCGACTCTCCCCCGCCGACCGGTCGGGGAGAGAAAAGGAGCTTGAACAAACAACGCGCGCGCCACTTACCTCGGTGTGATGTCGCGGAGAAAAGCTCCCTGAGACCCTTCAAAAGCCTCGACGACGATGACCCGAGCTTTATGAATACACGAGGGATGACGTCGTCTCTTGTTCGCTGAGCGACACCGGTTGACACCGCGTTTCTTGCGTCTCTTTATATCGAACGAACTCGGGTGGCTTAAAAAATGACGGGACTGTCTTCCATCAGTTACGCATCAAGACGATTTCTTCATCCACTGCGCAGCCGATTCTTTTTTCTCGTAACCAGGCGATAGAGAGGCGGAAAAAGTGATTGCGACTCGCGAGAAGCGACTCGATTTCCGACCGGATTCGGATGACAAGAGAGAGGAGCTATATCACTCAACGGATTATTATTTGCCGTTATCGTCAGTTTCGGCTCGCGGAAACTCTTGACGACGGCTTCTTCCTCGTCGCTCGATCATTCTTCCCATGGGCGAAGCTATCGATAATGCAAACTATCGCGCTCCACCAGGAAATCGGCTTAACGAACGTCTAGGAGCGTCGAGAACGCCCGTTTTAACACCGCTCTGATATATTACGACGCTCACGTTTAAACGCGACTTCCGGTGTCTTCGGCAGATCCGATTCAAGGTGCCGTAAAAATTTTTCCGACATCCATGCGCGCTTATTATATAATCTACAATCGCACTCTATTTCGATTAAACAGAAAAGACCTCGTTTGCAGGAATAAATTCCAATTATATCCATTGAAAGACTATCAATGGCGTATGAAGAGAAAGAGAGGCAGGGATTTTTTACTCGCTCTTTGGACGACAATTTGCATCACGCATTGACTGGAAAAGTTAACGCCGCAGGTAGATATGCACTCGGGAAAACAATCGGGAGTGTTGCCACGAGAACAATAAAAATAGAAAAAAAATAAAAAACGCCACAGGGGTCGACTACGCGTGCAGTAGATATATATATATATATACAAAAAAAAATATATATATATCCCCCATACTACCTACTATAACACTGGCTGTGTCGGACGCAGCTAATCGGTATGGAAACGCGATGCCCGATCCTGCGACGAACGTGCGTATCGCACGCTACGAGAACAGCTTTTATCGTCGCAATCAAAGTTTAAGTTCTTGATGGATCGATGTGAAAGAGCGGAAGTATATTACGTATTTTTTTTTCTTTTTTCGTATCGCGTTTCCACGAAAATGTGTACATATTTTTTGCCCGCGCGAAGAAACGGTATCCTCTTATTACAAAAGTAACGTAGCCCCGACACGACATTATTACGATCGTAGAAAGTAATTAATTTCAAGTGATACAATGAGAATTTAATTTTAAAACGGGCGTCTTTTGTATTAAAGCCCCGCTGTCTCTTCTTTCGAGCATCACGCGATCTCGTACATTAATTTCATCCGATGCGTTTGAATTATTTCTAACAGTAACGCACCGAGTTTAGCCGAAAATGAAGCGGAATATGAAATTGAACGTCGAGCTTTTTAGACAATGCATCGCTAATTCATGAAGGGGAGGCCGCGATTGAGGCCGCGAATCGCTCGACGAAGAGAAGAGACCCAGAGAGAGTTATGTATTCGGTGCCTGCCTTCGGCGCGCGTTGAAATTTCGCCCCTTCCCACCCCCTGCCCATCCCTCCCTCCTTCATTCCTCCTCCAGTCGCATTATTAAACACAGCGTGACGTTTAGCTGAAAGCATTTGTCAGTGAAATATACGCGTATTTAACTCGACACAATGCAAGATTCAATCCCATTGAGCTCGGCTACCTGTAATTGTCCCGCGGTATCAGAGGCAAAGGAGTTAAATCCTTCCGCGTTAGTTTGGAATTTCGCCACGTATTCGCGTGTTAAAATTTCAAAGCCCGGGCTGCACGCGATTGCCGAGTAAGCCCCGTCGCCGCTCTTAAACTTCACGGGCGCATTATGCACTTTCGCCGGGTGTAAGCGCGAGCATTTAAATTAACGATAATTTCAGTCACAGGTTTGCAAACCGCCGACGTGTAATTCCGCAGGCTGTGCGCGCACAATCATGCCTGTGCGCTTCTCTCTCTCTCTCTCTCTCTCTCTCTCTCTCTCTCTCTCTCTCTCTCTCTCTTTCCCTCTCTCCCTATTCCGACACGTACTTTTGCAGTGATACCGAGAGGGCCGCTTATGGTACTTTACGTAGTTGCGAACGGAGAGGGGTGAGTTTGCAGTGCATTTAGATTGTCGGCTAGGATTTTATTTACGTGTTGCCGCAGCAACGCGTCGACATCTGCAACTAGGAATTTACTATTTCCCAATACCTTTCCGATAGCTAATATTGAATACAAAGTGTGTATCGAAACAAACTTGCGCTGAAATATCGACGATAAAATGTAGATCCCATGATAGTCTATCGCATGCGGATGGGGTGCGTTTAAAATCGTACTACTCGGCGAAGCAGTGATTTCTCTGAAAGAAGTAAGTCGAATATAATGCGCAAAATATTCATTTTCTGGAAGAATGATCGAAAATTGCAACGTTAATAGCACATTTTCACTTTTTTAAACTCAAATAACTTCTAACAATACAATAATTCAATTCATCTCGACAGCAGCTGTCAAAACACGTATAAAACGCACAATATGCTCAATTGGAAAAAATAAAATAATCTCTTTCGCTCCCCTTTTATATTTTTAAATTTAATCGTATTAAGTTTTAAATTGTTTTACTAAATGGAACATTGTGTATTTTTTTTTATTTATATATAACACCTGCTATAGAAACAAATTCGACAATTTATATCGCCGCAAGAACGTTAGAAATAATTCAAGCTTTCAAAAAGCGCGAATACGTCACTAATGTTTAAATTTTCAAAATTATTTTTCGCGAGAGACCCCGCACGGAGGAATTTTATTCCATATTTTCAGCTTATTCCCGCACTTCTACCTCAATTGTACCATGATTCCGGATGAACGTTGTATATCTAGCAAACGTTTTTATTCAACATATAAGATGCATATCTCGTAGAATAATGATGAAATTTTAGCCGCCACAGGCGGAAGAGAATTTCGATTTGCCTTTTATCCTTTGCGGAACGGATATGCGCCAAGAACATGTAGAGATAGTCGGACGCGGCTGTGTAATAGGTACTCCTGCGAGAACCTCGTGAATTATTTCAGCTCTCGTTAAAGTAAATAAGGTTCCCTCTTCGCCTAGGGATGAAATAACGCGAGAGACGCTCGTACGGGGGAGCACGGGTGTTAGGTTAATAAACGAGCGTAATTAGACACCTCATTCCGACGTCTTCCGCGATCGGGGGCCAGCTTGCTCTTCCCGCCGTTCTATCGTCGTTTTCATCCCTCTTCTTTCTACTTCAACGTATTTGTCTCTTTCGCGCGCAATGCATCTAATTGCATTATGCGGCGAGAAATGGGCGGCGGGAAAAGCGTGGTTACCCAGGCGCTAATGAGGAAAAACTTGTACAAGTTTCCCTCGCGCCACGCTTTACTTTTAGCTTTTATACCGTACGGCGATTAACACAGAGCTTGGTTTTACCCTCGAGTGTTTTAACGACGTTTGCGAATCGTCTTATGTATCGCGATAACGAGTACCTTTCTTTCTATTTTCGTCTCCCTCGTCCACGTTTTATTATCTTCAACAACCGTCCTACTACAATCGTGTAAATTGCCTAAATTGCAATTTAATGCCGCTCCTTTACTCAACTGCCACCTTGAAAAGAAATATTCGGTCAACGATTCGAATCAGATAATGTAACGGGGAAAAGTTGTGCAAAGAGACGTGACTTATCTCCCCAAGTAAATGTACTTTCTTTTAATGCATTCCACAGAATTTTATTCTGCGCGAGAGTTTAGAGGAGAGAATTATTTTAGGAGGAAAGAGAGAAGGCAAAGTGATACGTATACACTTGAAATAGCGAGTTGGCAAACTTTGGAAAAGAACGCTCGTGATTTGGAAAGAATACGTGGAATCTACCAATATGCTTAGGCAAACAACGAGGGTCCGCTGATCAAAATTATGTACACTAATGCCTACTAATGCCCAATTCCTGGGCATTACTGCTAAATTTTTAAAATTTAATAATTTAAATTTTAATAAATTTAAAATTATTATTTGGAAGAAAAGACTTAATAATACTTCAATAAAACCTAATAATGCCCAAGTAATGCCCAAGCAATGCCCAGTAATGCCTCAAATCTGTACACCGCAATGCCCTCAGCGGTTTACCCCTCGGGCAAACAATTTAAAATTAGACCAAATTCAAATATCAAGACGCGCACGCGTCTCAAACAATAATGGAATATCTCATCTTTATGCAATGCATGTATATACATATGTAGATACCCCATCGGCGATATGTTTGATCCCCTCGACATAAATTGTACTCGATATCATGAGGTGCCACAAACTTAGCAGATGTCATCGATTTTTATTGCGTTCGTTTCACAAACTTTAAAAGAACCTATCAAGCTTTGACGATGCGAGATATCGACTGGAAATAAAGAAGCGTGTGTTTGTCTTGTAAAGGCAGGAGGATGCAAGTAATATACTTGGAGACTTTAAAAACGCGTCACTTTTTTTATTCGCGAAAATAAATTCGAATCGCCTCCTCCGTATGAAGCTCGAATACGAAAGAGAGTTAAGATGACTATAGACGTAGGGTGTAAAAAGAGAGAGAGAGAAGTCGGGTCTCTCGATTGTAGCAGCAGCTCGAGGATAAGAAAAGGGGACTCGGGGTGCCGTACACCCTCCAGATCGCCCCAAGAACATGCACGAACGAGCAACGAGCGGAGGTGGTTGGCAAGGGGCCAGCTCTAGTATCTCTCATGTGTTTGGCAGAATTTGTCGGTCCGGGATCACCCTCCTTTCACCTCCATCTCGCCCTTTCACTCCCTTTCGACGCTCTTCCTCTCCGTCGCGTACAACGCAAGTCCTTCCTTACCCTGTGTCTCACTCAGCCTAGAATTCTCCTCCGGCGTGTCCGGGTACGTATGTTTGGTTACGTGAAACGCTCTCGTGCATTTCAAGCCGAATGTTTGATGGCGCTCTCTCCTCTGTTTAAACACGGACCTAGACACCACGGCTGAGCGGTGTCTACAAATCTGCATACATTCGCCCGCGGCGCCCACGCGCTTCAGTCTTCAGCCTTTGCGAGATGCCTTCCTCTCTTCTCTTACCCTCCTTTTCCACGTTGAATTACGTCAAAGAGCTTCCGGTCTCTCTCCCTCTCTCTCTACTTCCTTCTCTATCTTTCTTTCTCCATTTTTACAAGAGATGCGATTCGGTTTTTCCAAATCCGAGCGTCACGAACGAGGTTTACGCGCGAGAACGTCCTACATGATTATACATCGCGCGAACTGAACGGATTCGTTTCACGACAGGTATACAGGGCCGAATTTAAAGGTGTGGAGGCCATGGGGCAACGAAGAGGTGGAGACCCCTAACCATTTTTGAACCAAAATCAAATAGAAATTTTTACGTTATTTAAATAATTTATTGCGAAGTAACAAGGTCAAGCAATATACATAAACCTTGTAAGTGTTGTATACCATTCGATAGGAAATTTTATCCAAAAATTTGTGTTGTGGAGGCCCCCCTCTTGTGGAGGCCCCCCTCTTGTGGAGGCCCCCCTCTTGTGGAGGCCCCCTCTTGTGGAGGCCCCTGGGCTTCAGCCCCTGTTGCCCCCCTCTAAATCCGGCCCTGCAGGTATACGAGCAGAGTGTCAACGTATGTTAAATAACAGAGAGACGAAAAGGAGGAGAATTTTCGCTGAGGAATATTTGTTATATTTAAAGGCGACGTATATATCTCTCGAAATGAAATGTAGCGAATCTAATCCACCCTCCTGTAGAAGCTTAAGAATATTATACACGCGAGAGAGAAAGCCATTCTACGTGACAAATCGAGCGACCAACTATACTCTTCAAATTACGACGTCTGAAAATTCTTGGATCGCGTTTATTCCCCGAGCTTCGCGAGAAAGCTCAACCGTACAAGCGCTCGCTCACATAATTTTGTCGCGGCTCTCCCAACGGTAGAATTTCACCGGACTCGGCGCACTCCGCGGGTTATTAAGTTCGACGGGGTATCGAATTTACCGCCGGCGCAGTCCGCGCCTAAAGATCCCCCTCGTGCACGAGGGGGAAGGGGAGGGGTAATAAATTATCGCATAATGTTTCCGCGGCGGGCGTGCCGTTTTAAGAAAGTTCTGCCAAGTCGGCGCAATAGAAAAACATCGTAAATTCATATCGATTCCGAGAGACATCGTCATCGTGCGCGCAGACGACGACAATAGCTGGCTCGACGACGACGACGACGACGACGACGACGACGACGACGACGACGACGACGACGACGACGACGACGATGGCAACGACCGTCTATAAATATTCTCTTGAGCAGTTGGCGTTTTGTACTCGCGCCGTGCGATCGCTGAAAAATCCGGTATAATGCACCCCCTTTTTCCGCTCCTCCTCCCCGCTTCCACCCCATCTTCCTCCCGGTTGGGCGCGGTTCTCCTCTCGCGCGATGACAGATTTCCGCGTTGCACCGACGGATTTACAACAGGGACCATTTTTAACCTTTCTGTCTCCCAGTCTTTCCCTCTCTCTCTCTCTCTCTCTTTCTCTCTCTTTCTCCCCGTATTACGCAGTTTTCGGCCGTGTGCCCTCCTGTGTGTCCGAGTTTCCGCCGTAATTCAATTTGTCACGCAGACGGAAGTTTTGATAACATCCTTCCGCTTGATTTGTATGCTTCGCAGAATGAAAAAATAAACTCTCACCCGCGTCCTAGCCCGCCATTCCGGCACAATAGTCCTCGTCCATCGATTTTTGTTACTCGATTTGGCACCGCTCTCGCCCGCTTTTTCCGTGCCAGTAACCGAATTGTAACCTCGATTCTAACGAACCCCTTCCCCCTTCTCCCTACCCTCCATCCCTCAATTCCTCCTGGTAACCGGTGCTAGAATAATATCAGCTTGTACCGTCCAACATAAACACGCGGTATACGTACCGCATTTATTTTCCTTCGCCTGTTGCGAGAGCGTTTCGTATCGATAAGGTGATCGACGCGACGATCGCGATAGCCGCAATAACAGGTGCAGTAATAACAATCGGTCTCGAAAAGGAAAATTGCCGCTATATGTACGTATTTGTCGCGTTTAAATCCAATCACAGTTTTCGCGTATCGCCGTCGAATCCATTCGTCCGACTATGCAACTAGGGGGGGAGGGGGGGAATCGTAAATATCGCTAAAAGGATTCATCCCCCGGTAATCCGCCGGCGAAAGTTCAACGCTGATCAATAATACGGGATTATCCAAGCTTGAGTTGAACGAAATTGAAGCGCGCGATACAGAGGGAAGTCACACACATTTCGAACGCTTAATTGCGCTTGAACGCTTCGAGCGTCGTCGAACGAAACGGACAGGTTCGGTGTTTTTGCATTCCAAAGTTCATCCTGGTGATCGAAAATCGAAGAATGAAGGAGAGGGCAAGAGAACGGAAAGAACTCGAAGAACGAGTCGGAAGATTCTAAGCGAGTTCGCGAGCGAACTCGCCCGCCACACAGAAAAAAAGGACATTCTTGTTTTGAAAATATATTTAGTTTTAACATGGAAATCTTGAAATGAGATTATATTGCGTTAATTAAAGAAAAATATAATTGCTTGAGTAATTACTTACTTGAATGAAGCCATTTTATAGTTCAAGAAAAATATATTCTTATGATTTAATTTTCTTGAATGGAAAAGAAACAATGTTAGATAGAAAATAACATTTTTAAATCAAAGATTCTAATTTTCTTAAAGTAGAATTAAATAATTATACATTCTTGAGGTGACAATTACAATATTAAAATAAGACTATTGTTAAAATTTAACATTATTAAATTCTTCTAAGATTATAAATTGTTACGTATATACGAAACAATGAACGCGTTAGTTTAAGTATATAAATTTTGATTTGACATTTATTTTTTTTCTGTCTTTTATCGATCTACGAAAATCGCCGATTTTCCCCTATGGGTATAGGTCCTCGTGGAAACGGGACACGAGTAAACTTTTTCGATATCCCGCCGCACTCTGTTCTGTACACTCGTGCCCAACGGGCGGAACACGTGATGCATATGCGTAATTACAAGGGCGGCACCATTTGCTACGCACAATACGTCTTCGCGGCGGCACGCGCGTGTTTTCGCCATGCATCGCGATGTGCCGCATGTCAATAAACGCCAGACGAATATCGGACGTTTCGCGAAAGTTGCTCGAAATCGCGCTTGTGTGCGCAATCCAGTTTATTTGCGGATCGGGTTTGTTCTCTGTGAATTAATTGGTCGCCGGGAGGCCTCCAAGTCAGAGGCATCGATCGCGGCTGTCGATCCGCGGGGGCGCGAATTTCACGTCCCATTAAAAGTATATCGATATAAAGACAGAGTAATTTAGTTTCACACGGTTGATTTCTCGTTAAAAGCATTCTCGAACGAGTCGACAAGTTTTGCGGGCCGTATTGCACTGTCTTCTCGCATTTTGCTCAAATCGGAGCAAAGTTTGAGGAAAAAAAGAAACCTAATGAAAATTTATCCTGTAAAGTTTATAAGACAAAAATGCATTTCAGAAGAAAATAAACCGATGAGAAAATATTCGTTTTAACTTTATTACATTAATAAAAATTTAGAATTATTAATATTGTTGATTGTTTAAAAAGTATCGTGCAGTTTTTAATAATATATAAGTTTATATTGTTTTATAAAACAATTTTAATAATATAAAACAGTGATTTTAATTTTGTAAAATATTTTATTTTTAATTTCAATTTTTAACAAGTCTTTTTCAATTTTTTATACTTATTCTTATTTGCATTTAATATTTAAATAATAATGCGGCAAAATATATGTGACTATGATATGTTTTTTATTCTACCACATTCGATAATTCGTGTAAAAGTTTCCTATTCAATTCCATAAAATGATACGGATTTTATCTTTCTAAAGAACGCGCGAATTACTGCATCGTTTCTTTTTCGATTCTAAATCGAAAATCTATATTTAGGATAAAAGAGGGATTCCTAATTAGTATTGCATTGCGATATATTCCGATGTACTAATTAGAATTTATATAATAAATTTATATAATATATAAAAGAATCTTGGAAATTCTATGCGGGTTCTTGTCATTCGGATATATAATTCTTGTCGAATTTTTGTCGCGTTTATCATTGCTCCCATCCGTCTAGATGTACGTCTTGCCACAACGAAAAGCGAATATAATAGCGCGACAGGGAACGATGCGACAATGACGAATACATGTTTACACGTATACATATATATATATATATATATATATATATATATAGGGTGTCCCATTCGTGAGGGACCAAAGCATATATATATATATATATATATATATATATATATATATATATATATACAGGGTGTCCCATTCGTGAGGGACCAAAGCATATATATATATGGGGATGCATTTCTCCGGATCTATTCCTGAAGCACATCCAGATTGGAATTTCAGACTGGTTGGCTGTTTCGATCTCTTGTAACGTCACGCTTTGTCGTAAATGTCGCGGTGAGAACGTAAAACAAAGTCCCCGGTAGAGAAGTGGAGTAGATCGTGCGAACACCATCTGAATTTTTCATTCTCCTATCCTGCTCTTTTCGAGCCGACTTCATAAAATGAAACGGGGTGATGAAACAAGTGCGGGATGGAACTTGTGGAGGTAGGATTACCGCGTGTATTCGCGAGGATAACGCTCACTTTTCCACACAAGCACGTAATATGTGTCTCAAATATAAAAAAATATAGAGAAATAACGATTTTATATTTTTTCCACATCTCTCTCCCCTCCGCCCCTCTCTCTCTCCCTCTCTTTGTTCTCTTTTCTTTCTTTCTCTCTGCACGATTTGAACGATAAAGATTCCTTCGTCGTGCCTTTATTCCGCGACTTTTTTTTCCGAATCGTAGATACGAAAGAGGCGGGATAGAAGATGAGATGAAATCGACGGCGAAATTTGGGGAAAAACAGCCGAACCGATGCGCGGTCCTGGGATTACTGACGCAGTGAAAGAGAGCTCACGTGTGCTCAAGCACCTTGAAGAGGGTGCATTTACGGCGTACCGGAGATAACTCTCGAAACGTGCACGGATGTGGATCAATTGGATGCCCTCTTCTCTCTCTCTTTCTCTTTCTCGCCTCTCTCGTTTACAGGCATCTAAGATGCAACGCCAAAGTAGGAGATACCCGCGCGACGCGAGAAGAGGACACGTAAAATGAAATCTTGCGGAAATGGACCGCGTCGCGATGCGGCCAATCAGACGAATTCCTTTACATCTTACATCGCGCGCTGCTCTTTCGCATACCATCAAACCGCTCGAACGAGAAGCTTTATCGCTGTTGAATTCTCTCGACTTTGAAAAAAAAAAATTCTACAAGAAGTATCTACGACATAAAGTAGTGTTTCTCGCGCTGTTTCGCGCGCGATTGCGATTTATTTTTCCCCGTAGAAACGCTAATTTTCAGCAACATTGTCCGTTCAATCGCGCTAGGAGACGGGAACGCCTATCGATTGTAATAGCATCGCTTGTTAGAAGCGCACGCGTGTCGAAGCGCCATCGAAACCGCATCGCATACGGCTGATGGCGCACTTGTACCCGGGTCGAGGCGCATTATTTTCAATGTTAAAGCGCAGTTACACGCACGAGTTACCACGTTGCAACGCGATTACTTGAACCGTATAGATATCGGAACACGATGCCTCGTTAAGCACCGCCTTTAATTTGCCCGAACCATTCCGGACGAATTTGACTAGTGCTGTAGGAGTATTGTAATTTTTTCCACATTCTTTCGGATGTGCTTTTATTTCGCATTTATACATATTTTTATTTCGCATTTTTACCGTAACGTGAAATCCAGAGCTCCTCCGTTTTAAATACGTTTGTATTTTTCTACGCTTTCGTATAATTACGAGGGTCACATATAACTTGGCTCTATCAGATGCGTGACTTTGTTCCGTTTTAGGGGCTAAGAATGCACTCGGGCGCCATCGGGAAAATGCGGATTACAGGATTACAGGAAATAATTCGCCCGCATCGGGCTTCTTGTCGAGCCATTTAAACATTTCGGATAGCACAGCCCAGCGGTATAGATGACTATATACGTGGCTCTCTCGAGGCTATACGTGGCAATTCCCAGGGAGAGCGTAATCCCGAATGTTCGACGCTTCCCCGATTCGCACGATCGCGCAATTTGGTCTCGCAGAATGCGTCGTATATAGGTGGATGTACATTTACAGAGAAAGAGAGAGAGAGAGAGAGAGAGAGAATCATCTTTATCGCCGACATAAATTCGAGATCTTCACAACCAATTTCATTCTTCGCGAGATGCATGTCTTTCGCTCTCGATATAAATGCAAAATGCGCACTAAGCTATTAATTATTACACCTCGCTGCATGTTCCGATAGTTGTTTACGGGCGCGTTTAACAGCTGGCCTACGATACGAGTCCTTGGTTCTGAAAGAGGAATCTCGATGTAAAGGTCGTCGAAAAGAAAAGAAAAAAACAGCATGCATGTATAAATAATCGACGGCCTCGTGTGCGTTGAAGGGCAAATCGCGCTCAGCGTCGAGGAAAGATTCTTTGCGCGTCCGACGCGTTACATTTAAACTTATTTTAACGACCTGTCATCGCGCGAGGGCGCGACGTTTTAATACGCGTTGCTCGCGGTTGCCGCATGCTTCCCGTCGCGGAATTCAATTGTCGCTTTTCCGCGCGTCATTTGGTTACAACCACGTGTGTGCACGCGCGCGCGCGCGCGACACAAAGTTCGTCTTGTCTTTAAACGCAAAGCGACGGAGCTAATTCCAAATTCCGCGAGCTGTGCGCAGCAGACGGCTTTATAGGAATTTTAATAAATCCCTCGTACTCTCGTCGCTCCCCCTTCCCCCCCCCCAAGCCGCACTTCGCGACGAGTCATACACACCGCCCTCGCAGAGATTCTCGCTCTCAAGATCGTCGTGCAGTGAAACGGCGCCACGTCCCGGATATATGCGAGATAATTACACCGATTTCTCTCTATATATAACCGCTGTATATATCTTATCTTTCGAGGATATATTTAATGCAGTCTGCTCTCGGTGGTACAAAAGCTGTTATATTATTTGGAGTAATTCAAGGATACATGGGCCGCTAGTTTAATGAAGACTTAAATGTTTTAAATGTGAGATAGATGGCATTTTTTGTACATTTGTACATTTCTTTATTACGTATGATATATTTGTATGTTTTTTTAAATTTTTTTTTATAACAGCTAATGTATTCTTTAATATTGTCGAGCTCATGTACATATTTAGTGCATAATTACGGGTCAAACTTAATCAAAATTTTTCATAATAACGAAGAGGGAAGCTAAAAGAGAATTCGTAAATATTCTGCATTATGCTCCCCCATATAATATCGTAAACTGACTCCATTAAACATTTTTTAACTTCAAATAATCTCCGATCTATTAAATTTGATAAAAAGTTTTAAAATGTGCATTTATATACATATAATATATCTCTCCTGCTTTTGAAAATGAAAATGTAAAGTTTAATCAATTTTAAATGAATCGGTTTCAAAAGAGATTTCGTTTTTCGAACATTATTTTTATTTATCTTGAAATAAACAGTTTACAGAAATAACAATTATATTTTTTTGCATAGAAGTAAAAAACGCCATCGAAATATCAAGGAATTCAATATGAATACTCAATTTATAAAGAATTTTGAACAGGGCAACAATTGATGAATGCCATTTAAACCTTAATAAAGAAATGAGCAGAAATACCTTTTGCAGAAAACATGTACATTTTTAGATTTCAAATGGCACTTGATAATTAATATGATAATAATTTACTTATTTAATAGAAATTTATTACATAAAAACAATTATTTTGATTTGATTAAAAATGTCAGTTTATTTTCTCTTACGAATTATTTTAGACGTAATACAGTTTGTCTCTTCTCTATAAATTTGTCTAATTCAGATTTAACTAAAATGCGTTTTAAGAGAAAGGAATTATTTTTATTTTACTTAGACTATATTATTTAATTATAAATTTACATCTGTCATTTTTTTTGTGTCTGGTATTTGTGTTTGGAAACATTTATTCACTATCGGTGATAAAGTTTGAGAATTAATTCATTAGGGATTTGCCGTCAACTTTCCATCCAAAAGGTCGAAACAACCATCTACGTCATGTTCCATCCTTACGTCCCAATCTGTGCCATCTAATCCAAATGCAAAGGGCCAGACGGTAGGACAGATAGTCAGGTTGGCGTGGGTGGACAGTGTCCTGAGGGATAAGCCGGGAGTGGCTGGTGCCGCTAACCACGTTCGATAAGCGGTCAGGTCAGAACCCACGAATCCTCTCTTCCTCCCCCCCGTTGACCTCACGCGCGCTTTCGTATTCCAGCATCTCTACGCGGTTACCTTCTCCTATCCGGGAGCGAAGCTGGAACTTCGTCAGACCGAATCGAAGGTAGCGGCCGTGCCACGCGAGGAGCTCGATCGTTTCGAATCTTGGATACGTCGAGTGTATCGCATCCTACATACAGTGAATGCAATAATGGTGTCTGACAGCGATGCTTTTATCATGCTTCCGTATTTTTCTCAAAAAGGTATTTTCTACCGGGAGAATTTTTAAAGATCGATAGACTTGATAGAGAACGTCTTCTCTCGGTAATATATAAATTTTCGATCTTGCACGATAAATATTCACATCTCACTTTGTGTAATAAAAAGAGAGAAATTTATGTTTACAAATATATCAGCAAATTTGCTTTTAAATACATTTATATTTTCGTCCTTTTAGATACGATTCAGAAAAGATAAAGATGGCCATTTCAATTTAAGAATAAGTCGCTGGAAAATCGAATTATTGTTTTTACGATGCCTTACGATTGCCGAGATGCCTCTGACATACCTTACACGTAAGCTGCATTATACGTATCACCGCGTGTACAGACGGTCGCGTTCTCGCCGTCTACGATGGCAGGAGAGTCGCACATAACGTCACGAAACGTCGCCGACGACAAATGGGACTCGTGCCGCACCATTGACTGCGCCCGACGTACGGACAGATTAGTGTTAATGCGTTTTGTTGTCCCCCTCGCGCGTGTCGTCCGCCACAAAGCCATTCGGATATCGAGGAGATCCTCCATTCTCCTCAGGGAGCAGTACATCCAGAAACGGGCGATCTTGCGCGCGCGCAAACGAGGAGATCCTGATGCAATTCCAGAGCCGAGGATTTCGCAACGGACGTTGTTCCAACGGAATCTTATCTTTTAAGCGAGAGTAAAACACGCTATCTCGGATAAAGTCTGAGCCCGTGTACGCGTGTCGTCCTGAAAAAGAGCCGCGTCCAGCTCGTTGGAAGAGAAATCGCGCAGAGGATACGATGTAGCCTCCGGAATTGCAGAGAAACGGAATCATTGCGTTATTATACTCGACCACTCTCTTCCTTTCTCTTCAACCTTTCTCTCATGCTACTAAAAAGGAGGCAGAGAAAGAGAAATAAAGAGAGGAAGAGAGAAAGATTCGCCGGAGTTTCCGGGATACGAAGAGCGCGTACCGAGTCGAGTACCGATACAGCGCTCCCGTTTCTGCTATTCTTGCGTTCGGGCACCGTGTAACGAGATAGAGAATGTGCGCGGCGATAAAATAATTTATCCGCAGAGAGAGAGAGAGAGAGCGAAATAAGCGCAAATTCCTCCACCGTGCACGAAACGTACGAACGAAAGCGTTCACCGACGCGCATTTTCATTCAGCCTTTCGTCTCTTTGAGAACCGGCTTTTTTCCACCTCTCTCTCTTTCTCTTCCCTAATACCTAATTTTTCTCTTCTCCTTTGAACGAGGTTTCAACAAATTCCCGTTTTCCCGTCTTATTTTCGCCGCTACTCTCGATCGATCGGAAACTAGCGGTAACGACGCGGTGCATGGCGGTAATAAAAGCGCGCGAAATAACGGGCTCGAATTGCGGTGCTTGATCGTATCAAATGTACAAATCGCGGCTCTTACAGCTCTAGCGTGCCCGACTGCGTTTCCTGTGTTTTTCGCGGTTTTTTTTTTATACGAAAGCAATATCTTGACGCAGCGTCCTGCTCCCCCTCCCTCCGATCCCTCCCTCGCTCGGTTAATATAGCGGTCGCCGGATGCGGCCGTGCAAACGAAGACAGATAAGACGGGGTATAAAAGCGAGTGCGACTCCCCGTCGCGAGATTACAGATCGTCCGACAGATATCGCCCTTCTGTCTCGACGTCGCGGCGCTTTTTCTCCGACATATGATTTTCCTCCCCTTTGAAGACGCCGCTCCCCCCCCCCCCTCCTGAGATGCAGACGCGCGCGCGAATGACGGGGACGAGAATGCGAAATTCTTCCCTCGAATTCTTCCCCCAGAATTTACAAAGGTCACGACACGACGCGACACACATCGGGAATTAATCTCATAACGGAACGAAGCGAACTCGAATTTCTTTGCTCTCCTCTTCCGACGACGACGTGAAAAGAAAACCACTCGTCAGAGGGTTTTGGAGGAGAATTCGACGTCTCCTGTCGCGGAAAATTCTGCGGAATTCCTCGAGACTCGCACGCTCAGAACTTTAGGGAGTAGAGAGATCGCCGATCCGTGGATTAATTTATAAGGAGCGTACTTATCGGACGGCGGAAAGAAAGGTATTACGGCCAGGAAATTGGAGTTGTGTGCGCCTTCTACAAAAAGGATATCGATCCAGCTTCCTGCCGCGGTTCGAAAAATCTCCGCGAACGCGAACTTACGTTTAAATCAAGCATTTTATGTGAGGAAGTCATACGGGGAGGCGAACGAAGGAAAGAGCTTGTGTGCACTTTATTATATAAGTTTTCCAACATCCTGCGCGCAAAGACTCTGCTTCGAACAATCGAAGCGAGACAAAAGAACACGATGCAATGATATTTATATCATCAAGACATCGAATGATTAAATTATTATTTATTCTTGATGACCGTAGCACATGTGATTTTTTGTGTAAAATATGAATAATTCTTGCATATATAAGAGCTAAAATTCACATGAGAAAGAAAGGTTCAAATATTAGTCTCATTGTCAAGCGTATAAATGTCCGCTACTCTCTATATATTTGATTTATTTGATAGATATGTATTTGATAGAGATGTATTTGATAGTAGATATATTACTCTGCGCGAAGAGAGGAAGAGAGAGAAAGAAGACAGGACGTCATTAACTATCCCGCGGGATTTGATTTTACATGAACGACTGCGTAAAATGGAAGAGCACATCGCGCACAATAACATTTGGCCACTCGGAGCCGAATATAATATAGTTACGTATATAATAATACCGCGAATGTAAAACGCACAATGGCAACAATTCCGGAGAGAGACAAGCAAATTCGGCGATTAAGCATTTTGCGGCGCGACAAAGCCACATTTGTCTCACGAGAGAAAGAATGCGCGTGAATTTTCATGAATAATCGGTGAAATCGAATCCTTCTCCCCCGCCCCTGCCTCCCCTCCCCCCCCTCAACCCTCCCGGCGACGAAACACGTTCGTGTCTCTCGCGACCAGAGACGTGAATGAAAGTGTATTTGGACGTAATTGCGCCCGCTTCCGACCGATTTACACGAATCCCCGATTATCCGTCGCACACGACGGAGCCGTATATGTCCGCGCGTCCGCTATTAGGAAAGTTCGTACTTCCATATTCATCGACGGTCGCATCTGGAAATGGAAATTGGATTTCGCGCAAAAACCGTTATCGTGTTGCTTTGGGGATCAAAGAGTGTGTCGTATTAAATTCCACGAATACATATCCTCGCGCGTTACTCACATCCGCGAATTATCATCTCTTTTTTTTTAATTCAATTAAATTTGATTAAACGAATTGTATATCGCAAGTTGCGAGAGATTTTTTTTTTTTCTTTTCATAATAATTGAATATTCCGTCATCGGAATCGAATACCGCGGAACAATGGTATCCATTACACGTATTAACTCATTAAAAAAGTGCGCGTATTTATATTTTCGATGTGTACGCGAACGGATGTTATAGCTCTGACAGGTATTTTACGAGGATATTTACAATCCCGATCTAAAGTAGCCAAGCTCGCATTTACACATGTATATGTCGCGTCTGTTGGCTTCGAGGGAAAATAACAAATCACGGATACATCGACTAGAAAGTGATAATTTATGATGTATGGACGATCGAAGACATTACGTAACGAGAGAAACGGTCGCTTTGCAATATATGCATACGTACTCGGTGCATTAATAAAACCGCGATAACATCATGAAAGCCAACAACAGCGTATTGCTTAAACGTTCTTATAGAATATCGTTTACGCTATCGCGATACCCCATTTCCTATAGCGCGAGCGTTGTAAATAACGCGGTTACATAAATGGACATTGGTGAAAAATTGAATAACGTCAAAAAGCTCGTCTTCCGCGCTTTCCACACCGGTTTTTTAATACACGCTCGCCTACGATGGCAGGCGATGGATAAAACGGGACACAATAGAGGCCATAAAGGAAATATGGCCTCGTTAATTCGATGAATTTTAGAATTTTTTAAATAACATTTTGATTGACTCGGCTACGATGACGCTGTTGTTGCGCTTTGTAGCTTTTTGCCGTCAACGGTTTATCGGTATTCCGGATATTACACAATCAAAAACACAACGCGCAATGCGAATTTTTATCCGCCGTTCCGAAAATCGGAACGATATCGTATTTACCTTTGTCAGGGGGAGGGCAAGCGAGGGTGATATATTGTCGCCGGCTGTGCGAGAGCAGCTGCGCTCGCTGCGAGTCAACAGGGGAAAGAAGTTCAGTGATCAGCGTGAAATATATCGCTGAAACGGGGCGACATTACCTGAAATCGAGGATTTTGAGGATCCGCAAGCACGAGCAGGCTTCCCTCCAAGGATCTATTTACGCTTCTAGGAGGTCGCAGCCGCAATCCGGACGTAGACGAAAAAATGCTTCCAAACGCGTGGGGTGAAACACTTTAGGTTTGCCTCGGTTTGTTCCGTGAAAGACAGAAACGGAGAGAGAGAATGAAAAAGAAAAAGCATTTGTTAATCTAGACTTGCTTATTTGACTACTCGAGATATTTAGCATTCAAGCTTCATGACTCGCTTCGTTCGCTTCACCGTACATTTCGCGAGAAAACCCGCTGCCTTAATAACGGGGCGATATAAAACTTCCTGGTCGCGGCAAGAAACGCGAGACTACTCCGTTACATCCCGCGCTAATATAAGCGCCGCATCTCGGCGACGTAAGCCCTCTCATACACCGAAAACGCCCGACGATTCTTCATCCCGTCCGCGCGCCGACAGTGACACTTAATTGCTAGTTTTCTTCGGTTCGCGCCCGGGCCCCGGGGTCTCTTCCGCGGGTGTTCGCATGATGAACGACCGGGATTCGTCGTCCTCTGACCACGCGAATTCCGCGGATTCGCGAAATTCTCGGGGCAGCCGCAAAATTTCACGTTTCACCACGTAGACACTTGGGAAACGCGTTAATCATTGCCACCTGCCTCGTCCTCGACTCCGGGACGTAAGAGAAGAAACAGAGGAGAAGAAAACGAGAAGAACGAGGAAAGGGACAGAGAGAAAGAGAGAGAAGGAGATGGAACTCCTTGCACGAAACTCTCCGGTTGTCCTCCGGCTGAATTCCGGAAGAGCGATCGGCTGTCACGATTACCGATCGTCTCGAGTCCGTCCGTGAGCGAACGCGAAGGAAAAGAAAAAAAAAAATAAACGGTGGTATCCTTCCCGGTGAAGAATGGCCGTCGTTTCGAGCTGAGTCTGAATCCCGTTAGCTTGTGGTCTTAACGGATATCTGACAAAGATACGCGGGAAAGCGCGTTTCAGAAATCGCCACGAATCACGTTTTCACACGTGAGATACACGTGTGAAAACGTGTGAAAATCGCGCGGAGAAGAACGTGATATTATGCGTTCGGCGAATTATTACACGTATCGATCGACGGCGGGAAATATGAGGATTATGTGTTTTGCAAGGATTACGTCTTTTGAACTCTCGCTCTTAAATCCCCCTTTACGGCTCTTTAAGATAAATCACCAGTCGTTGGCTGGCTACGGCTGGCGGAAGGAGAGAAAGGGGAAGAGATTTTATGTATCCCGGGGACTTGATATACTTTTTTCACGGGGTAATTCTTTTCGCGCGGCAATTAGTTTAGTCTGATCTCCTTTCGGTGCGAGGCCGCGAGATATCTCGCTTCGCAGAACGGGGCCTCCTCCCTTTCCGCGCTCTTTCCTTCCGCCCTTAAATCTCGTCATCCCCAAAGAATCATTCCTGATTGCACGTTCCCCGCTATCCCACCGACGTATACACATGCTGCTTAGTCGGAGTTTCCGCGTCATTTGACCGCATTGAGCGCATCATGTAACAAGTATTTTGCAACGACTTAGCGCGCGAGAGCGTTGAAAGGATTAAGTTTATAACTGAGTTTGCGGGGTTTATCAAGTTGCGACCACACAGCCCCGCTGATGCGGACAGAGTTCATTCATACTCTGCGAGCTTTATCGTCGTTAATTGAGATCTCGATGGACCAACTCCGACGCGCTAACGCGCTGGCATTGATAGATGATGGATTTCTCCACCTATGGGATCATAATATCCGGGTCAGCGTATCCCAAACGGTACGTTTTGCGGATATCGATTCGCCACGAGATGGAAAACGAAGAGTTAAACGCGTCGTTTAAATCTGTCATCGTTGCTTTACGAGAGAAAGAGATATTACAAATTTGTCGTGCGTCGTTGAGATTACTATCGGTGATTCGCTCGTATAAAGCGATTCGTCCGAGTTTTCCTCGAGAGTCTCCAGGAGCGAGACGTCTTGATACGGAAAGCAATCGCGAAACGCAGAGATTAAATATTTCATTGACTTTAACGCGGCACCCCCCCCCCCCCCCCCGCTCCACAGAGGACGTTTATCACCTTCTGTCGTCGCGAACTTTTTCTATTCTTTCCCGATCGCGCGAGCGAGGAGCTCATCAGCTAATGGAAATGGCGATCGAACGTTGGAAGTGATATCGATCAAAATATTCGGCCGCGGCACCGACGAAAAAAGACGACGGCCGGCGACAGATAGAACGGGAGGAGGGGGGAAAGGGAAAGAAAGCCGATTGCTTTATACTTGCACAGACGGGAAATAATGTAATTATAATTTACGGGACGCGCAAACAGCACAACAGACAATCGCGTCGAGAGGCCCAGACATCGAAATGAGGGAAGTCAAGAGAGAGAGAGAGAGAGAGAGAGAGAGAGAGAGAGAAAGAGAGACGGAGATGGAGACAAATCGGGCGGGGGTGGACTCATCGGGCGAGGCGCGCAAAGTGCGACGACGCGGTGCGAAAAGCCGATAAATCAGCCGACCTAGTCGGAATTAGTTACCGTTCCATTTTGTAGCAACGTTAAGTAAGTTGCCTTCCGCCTCCGTCCTCCTCCTCCTTCTCTTCGTCTTTCTGTCTGCCTTTACTTCCGCACCCGCGTCTCTCTCTCTCTGTCTCTCTCTTTCTTCCCTCATTTCCTTGCTCGTCTTCTCTCCCTCTCTCGACGAGCTTATCTCCTCTCTCGGCGGAGGAAGTTAGCTCGTCTGCCCCTCTCTGTCTCGTTTCCTCGTCGTTTCTTTACCAGGCGGAACGAGAGTTGTAGCGACTTCTGTGAGACAAAGCCGCGCGGTGTATCCGCGGTGTATTTCCCGGACTAAAGACCCGGGGTCTGTTTCCGGCGTGCGTCATACCCGCGGCTTTTAGCCGTCTCTCTTGTCGATGACATTAAATACCATCACCTCGTCTCGAAACTAGCCACGCCAATTCTACGCTGGACATTTTGTCGTGCCGTTCGACAGACTTTCGTGACGCACCGTGAGATTCGGGGGTTTTTTGATTATCGGTCTTTGGCAGAGAAAGGACTGCGAGGAGAGAAATTGAAAAAAGTTTCGCCGAGAGTTTCAATACCATCGCGGGAGATTTTGAAGGACGTTCCATTGAAACATATTCGTTTCGGACGATAAATAGAGTTGCGTGCCGCGGATTCCAGCGTCAAGCTTTTCAATTATTTTTGCGGCATTTACGAAATATTTTCTGCTTTCGTCGCGCCAACGTCAAAGTAAAAAGAATTGCAATTTTTATAAAATCCTTTCTTCCAAATTTGCGCGAAATCTACGGAACGGGGGCGAGAATTCGCGTCTAGATCCGCGCACGCAGATTCGCCAAAACATACGAGAGATAAAATTGTAACGTTCAACTATTGACCTTTGCCGAATAATAAAGTATGCTGAACTTGCGCGATCTCAAAGGTCACTTAATGCGCCTGCAAACGATAAACGAGCTGCTCGCTAGCCGGTAAAGGTAGGTGATAACCTTTTTCTAGGCCGCAGGCTACATCTTTTTTATCTTCATCTATTCGTAGCTCGCTGGAGACGCAAAAAGGGGAGAGGGAAGGGCACGCGTTAAAGAGCACTTAGTGACGCTTATGCAACGATGATGCTGTTGTCTGGAAAGAGAGTAATTAATCAATTATCTTACGTACACGCGACATATTACGCGGTTCGGAGCGTTATAAAAAGAATCTCTCGCCAACATCGGTGGTGCGGGATGATGGCGAGAGACTCTTTAGAAAAAAAGAAAGAGACTCTTTTACTACTTCTAAAAATATTCGGTATTTCGCAAAAACTACTGCCACATGAAAGATTGATTAACGATCTTTTTTTACGGTCGAGTGAGTTTACATCGCATATATTTATAAATTACCGCTATAATTATTTCATAAATGCATTTAACGCGCTTACGGATGTGCGAATATTATCATTGATAAGCAATGATTTCATTTATAAAGATAACATTGTGAATCAGTAAAATCTCATTAAAGCGCCTTTAATGAATTGACTCTTGAAGAAACGCTCGCACCGACGTTATATTTGCTAGTAAGTAAGTGTATGAAATATAAATTTGTGTGAGTGATTAAATTGAGACATTACGCACTGTACGCGATAAGAAACTCGATGACAGCTGGAACAAATAAATAAATAATCTCTTATTTCAATCACCCATGTGCGACACTTTCAAACGTCAAAAGTGTCAGACCCTATGTCGGTTTAGTTTTCGTCTACGTATTGAGTTTGCCGATGCCACGTGTGCTCATGCTTCGAGCATGAATGAAATTGGACATCGCGTGAGAAGGACAGAGAAAGATAAGATAAGAAAATCCGGAACCAGTGTATGTACAACCAACACATACTCTTCAAGCTACTGATCAATGCGAGGTAAATGTACGATTAAATTGAGACATAATTTGTGCTCGTCTGCGCGATAAGAAATTCGATGACAGCTGAACATGTAAACAATTAGCAAATTTCGCAAGAGTTGATTTTTCTATTGGATCATCGTGACATCAAGCGCCTATGATTATTGGCCGTTTGTCAAACTCCGTGGGTTATTTAGCTAATTATTTCGTTAAATTCGATATATCCATGGAGTCAATATATATGTTTTAAGAAAAATTTTGCTCGCTCTTTGCAAGTTTTACTTTTATTTCAAAATAGCGATTTTGATATATACATACAATTATTTATCGATTAAATTTTATATAATTATATGACAATATAAAATGTTGGAAATAAGTTTTGCCCTGCAAAGTGTCTGCGAGTGAATGTTTAATAATGTTTAATATAAACTTTATAAACTTTATGCTAGTTACTTAAAACAATGCAGTGGTTTCAATTATAATAGCAAAGCAGTGAAGTCTTATTGAAAGTATTAGTATCAAGGCTGTGCAACTCAAATAATATTTTATAAAGTACGTCTTATATTAAAATATTATATAAGATAAAATCTCCCTCTCTCTTTCTCATACAATATATTTTATTAAAAAAATATATGAGGAAACATATTTTTAATAAAATATATTTTTGACAAAAGACCTTGCTCATTTTTTATGGATTCATTTCAAAAATAAAGAAGATTAATTTGCATATAATTCTAAATTTTAATATTCCATATACGTGTTTTATTCGAGATATGCGTGTGTGGACCTCTTCATAAAAAAATCAGCAATCCGAAATAAATAAAGAGAGCTTTAAAAAGGCTGATTTTTCAATGAAATCCATCATAAAATTAATAAAACACAAAACAGAAAAGCAAAGTGTGTTTCCACTAAAAATTAATGAAATGATGATTTAATTTAAGGAGAGATTCCGCAAATTCCCGTGCAATGGAAAACAAAACACAATTTTTTGCTGCGATTCGGTTTCCGATAATTTTATATTTCTCGTATATAATGTGTCCGCGCGTATAATTTAAGAGCTCCAGTATCGATACGCGCGTAAATATCGGTCGAAGGGTAATTTTTCATCGCGCCGATCATCGTCTACGAAATGATCGGGGACGGGTGTCTAAGAAAAGTCTGATTTAAAGTCTGAAATTAAATTCCGTGACCGGGGCGACGCGAACTTTTTACCGTGCATTGGATGTGTTGGTATATCCCGTGCAGTTATGCCAAAATGCGCAAGAAAATATGAACGTTCATCATTGGGAGCGGAACCGGAAACCCGCGCCGGATATATCCCCTCCCTGTCACCCCCGCGGGATTCTGCTGAGTGAGAGGCGGATAGAGAGGGGGCCAGGGAGAGAGTTGCTTAAATCTGCGGAGTTGGGACAGGACTTACCGCCAAGACGCGGCTCGCAAATGGCGTTCAAATTAATTTCAACAAAGTTCGTAAATTATTAATACCCGCTGTGGGGCCGACGGTGGCGGCTGCTGACTCGGTTGTTCCCGGGTAAATGTGCAGTTTAATTAGGAAATCCGCGATTGTGGTAAGACGGCGGGATTGTCAACGACGGGAGGTTTTACGTTCCGTCACGCAACGGGGATGAGGGGCGCGATAAAAGGGTGACGCGCGGAGGAGGGGAGGAGGGTGAATCGCAGTGGAGGCTTTTCGCGCGTTGTGACCACTGGCTATATCACAGGCGGTTTGCGGATACATCTCTCGTAGCAGCGCCAGTGAAACGAGCTTAAAACTATTCCGACAACGCCATGCAACGCGCATATTACGTATATATGTGTGTATGTGCGCGTGTGTGTTGCACAATTACTCGACGCGAGGCGGAAGTTTCTAAAACAACCCGGTGAAATCGTCACCATAGGGGAAGGCGGTTCTGAAACTTCTTTTTTCGCGACTGTAAAGCGACAGCGTGAAATTGCGCCGCCTCGTATTTAGAGCGTTAATAGCTGGTCGGACATTAACGTTTCCGTGCATTATTAGCGCGCGGAGCGATTGCGAACCGTGCTCGTGTTCGCTCCGCGTTACGAAACTCGTATACGAAACTCGGTACTCGAGCACGAACGGAAATGCGAACGATAACATTTCCTCTCTCTTCCCGATATCGTTTCTCATGCATAACAAATGGCGGTTTATACGTATAAGCAACGATCGTTATTCTAAAAACTGTCGATTGCCAATCTCGCCGGGACGGGCCGCGTCTGACAGCGAACAATATTCTCGCGACTACAGAAATTGATCGCCGTAAGTGAATTCGTTTCCCAAACGGAAAACGTACTTGGTGACTCTAAGAATTTGAGGGGACGACTCATGAATGCAAATTAAAAGCGTTTGCCGCTTCTGCCACCGTCTCTTTCCCTCTCCCCTTCCCTCTCTCTCTTTTCTCTCTTTCGATGTTATTTGGCTCGCTTTATAAACGATATTCAAAATCAAAAGTCAATGGTTATACTAATAATGTTTAAGTAAAAAGTGCGATGGATGAATTTTCGAATCCTTGGAGTCAATAATAATTTTGTGGATTAATTAATCAAGACACTTGCGAATTACACATATAGTTGAGCTACGTAATGCTGAATTTTCACGGGAGTAATGTATTTTTAATCGAATATCGTTAAACACGTGGTCAACGCAGCTCGGTCGTGTGTAAAGCCGTCGTATGCTATTTTCACGACATTACATGCCCGCAAAATCGTATAATGTCCGCTTTCTTTTTTGCGGCGCGCGTATTTTTCCTAAGTTTTCCCCGCGAGAGTATATATATACGACGCAACGCAATGCACAATAAGAAAGCTTTAAGGGGACGGCCATTATGGCACAGCATAATGCGCATTTCCAGTCCCGACATTTCCAATAATACGCCGTTGGAGTGAAAATTATGCATTGACGGAACGACCAAGAAACACGACAGAGGAAATTAATGCAGACGCAATTTCTCCATCTAATATATCACTCGTTTAAGGATATAAGAATAGATAGGAACATGTTAAATTTTTGACACAGACTATTTCTCGAGGAAATGTTCGTGTCTCTTCAACATGCATGCCGATACGTATTTCCTTAACACACATGCACATTACTATAGGCATACTGTAGTCTCGGGTCGGAAATGGAGCTAAAAACGATGCCAAGAGGACAGAAAGAGAGAGAGAAAGAGAGAGAGAGAGAGAGAGAAAGCGAGGGAGAGAACGGATCAAAAGGGACAAACTTGAGCACAACGTACGAACGATATTTCCAATATTCCATAGCGACGCAAAGTTCGAGATAAGTACGCTTCTGATACAAATACTCATACAACATTCATGTCTGACGACGACGACGACGACAACGACGATGCATTGATACTTTGCGCCTTTCCAGTTTCAGTTCATCCAGATTTTCTCGTCATATCAATACTGCCTCTCCCTCTCGAGTGCAACCATTAAAAACGCCACACCGCAATTGATACAAATATCTTTTTTTTCTTGATTCACAGAGAGGAATTAAAAATATATAAGAATATATAAAATAAGAACATATATATACAGGGTGTTTCTTAATAAGTGCGAAAAATTTTACAGATGATTCTTTGTCGAAAATTAAGGGGGGTTTTTCATATAAATATCAAAAAGTTTTAATAAAAAATTAAATAGGGATTGCTAGTTTCATCCCCTTATAACAATACGAAGGAAAACTGAAAAAAAATATTAATAAATAACCTTTTTACTAGTAAAAAATATCCGAAAATACTAGTAGAAATATATATAATTTCATTTCTTTAACTTGTTCCAAATTTGAGAAAAAAATAAAAAATAATTTTTTACCCCCATTTTTGGAGGAGTGCAACTCCACAGAGAGGGATGTAGGAGTATATGTTTATATGAAAAACCCCCCTTAATTTCCGACAAAGAATCATCTCCTAAAATTTTTCGCACTTATTAAGAAATACCCTGTATATAATATACATATATATATATATATATATATATTGTATGTATAAATGTGCCGTATATGTGTGTGCGTATGTGAGAGAGAGAGAGAGGGAGAGAGAGAGTCCATGTTGCACGCGAAAGTCGTTAAGGTAGCTGGCAGGCCAAGATATTGCGTTACTTTTTCCAAACTCGATAAAAGCCATTGTCGGCGGCTCGCGTCGGCGTCAGCATCGGTGGCTTTGAAACCGGCGAGATTGCAGCAACGATGACTCCGACCAAATGACACTTTTATCGAATTTCTTCACGTTTCGCGGACGTGCAAACATGTTTCGGACCGCATGTTGCGCGGGCAACGATGAATTATGAGAGAGAGAGAGAGAGAGAGAGGGAGGGAGGGAGAGAGAGAGAGAGAGGAGGAGGAGGAGGAGGAGAAGCTTCATATTCAACGATGCATTATTGCATCCCTTTTCGGCCCTCTCGATTACACATATCGTATACCAATATTAATTACCGCCGGCCAATCAACCTAAACCTAAACCGAGTCAATGATAAATTAACACTCTCGATACGTGGTGGTTTGTATTTAGGAAGATAAATTTTGATTACCGCGATTACCTGCGTGACGACGCGATCGTGTTTACGAACGGATTTGTCACCGTTACATTATTTTTCATTTCATTTACTAAACGCATAATTTCAACTTCTTTTTTAAAAAGGAGCGGCATGAATTTTACAATCGTATTACGAAACTGATACTCTTTTTTTTTTACACGTAGAGATAGACACCACACTACTTGACTAGAAAAGAGAGAGAGAGAGAGGAAGAGAGAGAGAGAGAGAGAGAGAGAAGAGAGCTCTCATAGGAATCGCGGAAAATATATTCACGAGGAGATATACAAGTACGCACATTCGTACAACGTCAAGGGTTGCCTAATGACGGCGTTTCTTCGGAAGATTCATCTTACGGAGCGTACCTCAGCGATTCTGGCGTTAAATTACGGAAAGATTAATAACTGTCGGGAAGATTAAAGCGTAGAGACTCGAGAAACGAATACGCGCCACAATCGCTGTACCGCTATACGCGGGGTTAAGATATATTTATCACATTAAATAATTTCGTACCTCGGGCGCTCTTCGCGAGACTCGTTTAATCTTAAAGCTACGTGGATTCATAAGGACGACGAGCTGTGAAAAGAAGGGCGACAAAAAAGCTGAATAATAATATACATATATATGTATATTATTCCTTACAATTTTTTAATTTATTTTGGCGCATGTAATAACAGAAAAATGAAATTCGTCCGAAATTTATTCGCTATCTCTAACGAGCGAAATGTTTCGTCCCCTTTGTATTTATCATCGTATCCTCCATGCCTTAAGAGCGAAATTCAAAAAATTTTTCATACGTTCTGATTTGAGAGAAAGAGAATATATTTCATTTCCGCGAATACAACTGTAATAAGTATGTACCGCATAATTATTATCGTGTTTTTGCAGCCTTTGCGCAATTTTCACGCAACAGCCAGAGCTCGTTTGCATATTATAGCGAACCGTCGATGCGCAAGGTACTTGTAATTAAAACGCGAAATATTCATAATTTAACTCGCACAACGTATCTTTCGACGCAGAAAAAAAAGAGGGGAAAAAAGAAGAAAGGAACAAGCGCCGCGACGAAAGAAAGCTGTCGCGTAATTTAATTGGCCCCTTCTCCCTTTCCCTCCCTCCCTCCCTTTGGCGCGCCGACGCGTCAATTAATTACTTTCGTTACATTCGTTCTTTTATTCGTCGACCGTTGCTCGTTAAGTCACCGCGCGTCTTCCTTTGTTACAGCGTCGCTGTGCGACATGGTTTACAACAGCGATTCGACGAAAACGGGCATAGTCATGTCTCCTGGATACCCAAACTCGTATCCGCCCAGGACGCACTGTACATACGACTTCCAAGGAAGAGGAAAGGAACGGGTGCAGGTGATATTCCAGGATCTGAATCTCTTTCACTCGCCGAACGACCCGCCGAATGAGTAAGTTTGTTACATTTTCCAATTAAGGGGGTTAAGTCTAGTTAGCAGACCGAAAAAAGTATGTTTGGGAATTTTTTTTAGTGTAATAATTTTTTTTTACAAATAAATTTTTATTCAAAAGTATTATATTTTTTTAAAAACAAAAAAAAATGTAATAGTTATAACTATTTTCCCGGATATTGTTTTTTAAAAGTGTTGCGCGGTGAGCAGTGCTATTCGGAGCTGATTCATCTGATATCCAAAATTCGATAAACTGTAGTTAATGTATGAAATTATCTAGTAGATGAACAAAGGATTAATCAAAAAATTGTTTTGGGACAAAATAGCAGCCATTGACACTAAGATATTCTTTTTCGACTTAAAAATTGCTCATTTTTTATTAAGTACAAAAAAAGTATTCATTAAAAAACAAAATCCTTCGTTCATCTACTAGGTTTTTATGTGTAGAAAAAGCCTGTAAAATTTCAAGCAAATCGGTGTAACAGTTTTCGAAATATCTTGCTCACCGACTTTGGAAAAGTGATTTCGAGAAGAACGCGTTTAAGATTTGTGTCAAGTTTACTTTTAAATAAAATGCAGATTTTTTAATTTACACAGAACCATCTATTCCGGGCCCATATAATTTTAATTTATTTAACTTAACTCGGTCAATTTGCATTCGATTAATTTGAAACTTAGGAAATATTTTCAATATGATATACTTCAAGAAAATGTAAAAACATAAAAATCGTTTTTTTTTACTTTTATGATTAAACATAATCTTTTAAGGGCACCCGAGCTCTCCCAGATACGGATAATTTCGACGTAGCCGAAAAAATTAATGCGCGAAAAAATTTATATTCGCGTCGAGAAGATCCGAATAGACGAAAAAAATTTTCTGCCTGTTCCTCGCGAAAGACACGAGGTCGCGAGAATCGATTCGTACCGTCGTGTGTCACGATTTACAGATATACAGGAGTGTTTTTACGAGCGTGCATTCAACGTAGGTGCGTTTAGTAACGGTGCACTCTCGCGATACATATCATCGTGTCTAGTACCCTTAGTCCATTCTTACGACACAAAAGGCGTGGTACATTATGTATTTGCGCGCATAACGGATATCATCTGCCTCCATCTTTGAATTGTTCCGCGTCGGAGATTACGATAAGTGGATCTTAAAATTTCACGAGACGCCTCGTCGCATAGTGCTTCATCTTATAATTCGATCGAATACTGAAAGTACGGAAGAACCAGTCTCAATTTAGCGATTAATAAAATTGTCGCTTCGAAAATTTTATTTGCGACATGTCGACGCATCTCTCTCTCGCGTTTCTTACAGGTCAACAACCATTCATCAAAATTTATAGATCGCTTCATCGATAATGGAAAATTTAAGATTTATCAATCTGCATAAAATAGGTCGAATCTCCTAAAATCTCCTAAATCCTAAAAAATCTGATTAATTGATCTGATTAAATCACCTTGACTAATTTCGCAGCGAAGAACGTTTCGAACGTAGAATTGGTATTGAATAAAGGAACTTACGCTTTAGCCGAAAAGACTGATCAGCATGAGAAATTCCAGGGAAACCAGAGAATCCCGTGATATAATGGTTTCCTCGACAATTGTATCGGCCGCGATCACTTATCCTCTCATTCATTTTCCAGGTGGCTGATCTTGAACACCTTTAATTAGGGTTCCGGCGTACCACTTTGTTGAACTAACGTTTAAGTGGTACCTAATCACATTTCACCATTGTTTGTCGTGCATTCGGCGATAATCGAGAGCCCGTCTGTCTCTTTAAGATGAATAATTACGATTGCAAATAAATTCCGGATCGATGTAATATGTGTATGAATAATAATCGAGCTGTTCTATGCTTTTTGCGTTATACATGTTATATAAAATGATAAAGTTTCAAATGAAAAATTCTTTGCTTTCATCTTTATAATGGAAATTATTTAATTATGACATTATTTAATTACATACATGCATAAATTTTCCATCGTTATATAGTGAGAGATTATATTTAAAAAAGCATTATTAATTACTATGCGCGTAAACTATGTCAAATAAACAAAGTTTCAAAAATATTGATAACATAAAAAAATATTTTATTAGTGTGTTTTAGAGTGTGTTTTACATATTTTTTCCAGATATATTTGTTTTTTTTCTATCTGACTTCGATTAGCATTGAAGGACCATGGCCACTGTATTCGCTCGAATGTGAACCGCAATTTCATGCACTAAAAAATATATACATGTATTCTATTCAAAGAAAGAATCCCTTTGATGGCTTTTCATAAAAAAAAAAAAAAAAAGGTAAATATACTCGAATAGTATCAAGTAGCCCAATTTTGCCTAATAACTCTTTTTTCATATAATCCATATTTCTCTGAAAATATATTTATTCATTAAGGGAGCAAATATGTACATTTGAAAATAATAAAAATATTAAAGTTACTTTTTTCTCTTTTTAAAGTTGACAATTTATAATTCCTGAACATTTTTGGAACTACGTGAAACGATTTTTTTAACATATAGACATGTCTAATAAACTTAAAAAAAAACACCAATTAAAAAATGTAATGAAATAAATAAAAACGTAAGCGTAAAGAATTGTTTAAATGTATTCATCTAGGGCTGAAACTAAGACGAGAATTGTGACAAACAACTCCACAACTGCAGCCTTTATCTCAAGAGCAAAATACATCCTACTACAATAACATAAGCATCCATATCTCGTCTCTCGCGTCTACTCATAATAGGCAGATGTTTCATAATATATCTGTTTGTAAATGCACGCAGAGAAACCATCGAGCGCATTCAAATGCTGGAGGGGTTTCCCGTGAATAGTACGTTGGAGAGCTTTGCGTCAACATCTGATTTTCCTCTGCCCAGTTTCCTTCCAATCATCCGAGTGGATTGGTCCGAAATTTTCCTTCGAGCAGCCGCGCGCATTCATGCAGTCGCATAAATTTGCTCATGCACGAAATCGTTGCCGCGCAATGATGTTCGCGTACTCATATGTATGCAAGCCTAGTATCTAGGCCTAGCGCGCGGCCAAATAATATTCTTTATCGCATGTCCCGCTGGCTTGAACGCAAGCGTCTTGCGGAATCGCAAATTGGCCGATTAAGAGCCATCCATTGTGAATCGTGCCCGCGAGACACAATTGCTTGTAATTATAATATGATAAATCGCCATGGAACGTTAAGCGAAAGAAAAGGAGGATGTAATAGGGATGCTCAAACGCTGCTAAATGCTTAGTAACGAAAATGAGGCTTTATTTTTATACGAGAATGAGTTTTATACGTGATTATGCTCCTTTCAAGCTTATGCCGTAATATTTTGTCGTAAAAAGGAAAAGATAAACACGTTTGCTTCTTTTTCACGTTTAACACAATACGTAAAATGGTTCTGCAAGTATACGCTCGATTTAAACCATGTAGAGTATATTCCTTTTTTTTTAAGTTCTCTAATGTTTAAAAACGCATTTTCTGTGCGTTGTACGTATATACTTTGTAACATTACATCATATTATTTTAGCTAGTCAGATTTTTTCAGTCGCATTAAATTCAATTTGAGGCGAGCAACAGTGGCGGATATATCAATGATTCAAAATTTAAGGCCATCTGCATTTTTAATATTATATTTTGAAATAAAGTTAAAATTATATGCGACACATGCATATTTTCAGAAAAAGTAGGAGCACTAGTTGCACGTATATTTGCATAACGGTTCCACGAACGCGATATTCGCTGCTTTTCGAAAACCTTTTGGCAAGGCACTTTGCGACATATTTACCGATAAATGCAACGCGTAGATTCCACATTCATAATCGATTCAGACATCTAAATTATTGGTTCAGTGACCTCAAACATAAATGAATTTCATCGACCCGCATTTTCGTTTTTTTTTTCCCTTTAAATAAGATTATCTATATGGCACCCTGTTTAAAAAAGTCATCATTCAAGATAACAAATTTTCATTATAAAGATGAATATTTTTTCCACTTTCTCAATTTTTTGATTTTCAGATTTTTATTAATTTCTAAGTATTAAAAAATTATAAATTATATTTAATCCTCTAAATATACGGATATGAGTTATACCGATAAATTAATTTCTTATTTTTTTATTTCTTACTTTTATAGAAACGTGGAAAAAGAATTTTAAGATTTGATTTTTTTAAATTCTCAAGTATATATGATACATTTGGCATCAGCAAATTATTCGAAATTAACAAAGCACCATAGGATTGCATTTTAAATTCTAATTTAAGATGAAATTTAAATAGTTGAATTTATAGATACGATAGTGCAATCTAAGAACTGATACCATTTATATTAACTTTCTCTTATTTTATCACATCTCATATTGTAACGAATCTATAATTACACAAGTGACAGAATTATGTCACATTAAATACATAAAATCCAGTATTAAATTCAATAAGCTAATTGCAGTTAACCGTTATTGTTCTAACCGGAGATTGCAAGGGATAATTTCGCGACAATGATGAGAATGTCGCGAGAGTTCCCGAAGTGAAGAAGAGTCCAGACTACGCGACAGTGTCAACTCGGTGTCGAGTTATCGTTCAAAGTTCGCCGGCGGCGTCGTAAACGCCGGAATATAAAATTGGACAACGCGTTGCGCAACAACGTGTTGCCGTACACAACGTGTCCCGGCGGCGTTCCGGGACAAATACATCTTGATTCCTGTTCCTTGTGTTCTAACAGGACGTGAAATCAGAAGCGAATGGAAATACAGGTCCCCCCGGGGATGGAGGAGGAGCGTCTTTTGTCGAGGAAATGAAAAGTTTTTCCTATCGAGAGTATGCGTTTTCTAACGCGTGACAGGACTCTCGCATTCGAGAGAGACGAGGTTCTCCTTGATACAACCGGAGCGGGTCGATTGATGTCCCTGCAACGATTCTCCTAAATAATAAATACCGAATAAAACCGCAACTAAAATTGTCATTTCGACAAAGCGTACAATAATTGTGAAAAGCTGCGTATATTATACGCGGATAATATATCTTTTCAATAAAATTTCGATGTACACATGCATGTACACGTTGTATTCTTCATTCTTCCATACCATTTCATAATATTACATTATAAAATGATCGCGTGAGAGAAACGAGAGATATTTTATCTGCAATTATCGAAATTATACATGGAAATTGTTGGTTTTCCGCAATAATTATCACGCTTGGAGGTATCAAATTTTGGTTGTTGCTCACATCCGCAAACACGATGTACGCGTTCGAAATGAGTTAAATAATCAATTTCCATTATATACGGACGAAATATAATACACGAAATGCAAAAATAATAATCTATACTTCCTATTTATAACAATTAATTCAAATATAAATCATATAATTTTCTTAATATATCTCTCCTCTCCTCTATTTTACAGCTGCGAGGGAGTCGACTCACTAGTGGCATTCGTGCACATAGACGGGAAGAAGGAAAAGATAGACTCGTTTTGCGGAGAGACATCGCCGCGGCCTATCATGAGCAACGGCCCACGACTCTCGTTGGAGTTTCAGGGGTTAACGTCGTCCCGCCATTCGAGAGGCTTTAAAGCGATGTACTCCTTCATGGAAAGTAAGTGCACGACACGTATATCGTGTTTAATAATAAGCGCATTCGTGATATACGAGGATATAGACGTATATACGAGAGGATAAAGTAAAGAGAAGACGCTCTTGTGTCCGTGCTGTAAAATTCAAATCGAATCCTCCGAGGCACACGGAATTTTCCAAGAGTACGCGAGAGCGCACCCCTCCGAATTTAGATTTATACGTCGTATTGTCCTACCGTGAAAATCGATCAAGAACGTTCCGGTCCACGGGATGGACGACGAGCATCATTGAGAATAACTTATCGACGTGGAACGTGTTCGCGGCGTGTGAGAATCGAGACCGTGACGTACGATCTTATATATTCGCGCGGGCGCGAGGGGGAGTAGAATCCCGGGCTTTCTCTCCTACGGGCACCCGTGTCCCGTCAAAATTTCAATTTCCGCCGAGCATTCTATCGCGATAGCAATGCGTCTCTCCACGCTCCGCCGTTTATCACCGCGGCAGGTGAGAGCGGATTGTAGCGCACGAGGACGGGAACAGCCACCGGTAGCGGAACAAATGGATCGCGAAGTATATTCGTCTTGGATCCCGTAACGCGAAAAGTCGAGAGGGTGCATCGCATCCACGCGAGCGAAAGTTTTGCGGAGAAACGCCAGCCACGCGGACAATCTGTCTCGGATATCAGACGAGATCGTAGAGAAGGGAGGGAAAGGGAGGGACAACTTGGCCGTACCATCAGTTAAGGGATGAATATCGCTCGATTATGCCGGGATATTTTATCGCCCTCCCACCCGGATCTCTGCCCGACCATCGGTCGAAAGTTCGCGCGCTATCGCGTAATTGAAACGCGGCAAAATGGATCCGACCTATTTCGCAACGGCGGAAAGAGATACGGGGGCGGCGAAGTTTCCGGCAAAGTCGCCGGTCTCAGCGGCTTCGCGGTATTATGAATGTTAACGGGCAAGTTTGAGCTTAATTTTTACGAGCGGGCGACGTATCCATCCCTCCGTCCTCCCCCCAACCGCGGAAACTTTGCGGCTGAATTATCGCGCGTCGAGGGATGCGGGTACCTTCCTCCCCCTCCACCGCGGGGAGGCCCACATAAGAGTCCTCGAGAAAGACGGGATCGCAAATCGAAGCAGGCGTTCGACAATCGAACTGGAACGGACACCGGAAAGAGATTCCGGCAGTCGGCGCCTTCCTCCCCTCCTCCCCCATCTTCCTCTTCTGCCTCCCCCGCAGAAAATCAGACGCGGGTCCCTCACTCTCGAACTGTCACAAGCACAACGACGTTCTTGGCGACGAATCAATATGACACGTCTTAGAAAAGACTCCCGCCGATCTCCCCCCGGAATAACATTCTACGCGCTGACTAGGACATTTCCTTTGGGGGGGAAACGGATTGTCATCCCAGACTGATATGTGCGTGTCAAGTGGAGTCGCGATACATTCGCTCCCCCTGCGGCGCATCCGTCTTCAAATTAGTCCTTGTAATAA